>NC_052537.1:29503476-29808655 GCF_016699485.2 Gallus gallus | reverse complement strand
CCCTAACTTCTTTGACACCCCACAGTGGCAGTTGAAACAGCGTGTCCTTGTCTGGTACTGCTTGGGCAGCATGGCTTGCTCCTTCTGCGGCTCTTCCCTGTTTCACAGACCCTTATCCCTGCTCAACGACTGTCCTTCATCTCATCACCCCAAGGCAACAAGAGGAGAGATTGCTCAAGTGCAGCTCCTGCAGGCAGCCGTCAGTAGTAGCTTCCAATGCTAGCACTGAGACTGCTCCCATGGTGCCACTGATGACAGCCTTTCCTTATCCAAGAGCAGGTCCTTCTTTGGGCTTCATCCAAAGTCCCTAGGGGCTGAGAGAAGGGCTCTCTTGAATTTGGCTTCCTTTGAATTGAGCTCTCCCCCTTGTTACTTAACAGCAGGCTCCTTTCCCGGCTAACTCAAAGTGGGTCCTCATGTGGAAAAACTGAAAATCGAGCAAAATCGTTTCAGCTTTCTTCTTTTCCCAGTTCTGTTCCAGTGATTGGAATCCTTGTAACTGCAGGAGGAGTTGCACTGTAAGGAACTCAGTCACATAGATCTTTTCCAGAAGTTGATTTGTGATCTTGAATACACACAGCTGCGTGTGAGGAAGAATGTTGGTACACCATGAGTATGAGATGCGTTATGTGCCAGTCATACTTCCCCCCGGGTCATGTGTTTTTCAGTGTGGTTAATCACTGACTGTGCCTCTTGTGAAGTTTACTCATTTCTGTGGTTTCTTTCATTTGCTTATAAAAGAGGTTTTATTAGAAAAGTCTATTGAATGTCTGTTTTGTTCTTTGTCTTTGATGAAATCTTTCCATCGTAAGATCAATGATTGCAACCCTTTGTAGTATTAGTGTTAACCTGAAAATTAATGAAAGTGAGATGGTATGAAAATGAGTATCCTTCCCTTTTCAAGATTGAATCCTTTTCACAGTGTTATGAAACTCAATTGAATGTCCCTGGTTATTGACTGTGGGTAATTTTATTGCATGTGATATGAATAGAAATGGATGTATCTTCTAAATCTGTTTGTGTTAAAGAAACTAGACTTAAAGCATATTCATGACATATAAAGTATTATCTTTTCTGTCATGTGGTACCTGGGTGATTTTGTTTATCTTATTTGTTATTTGTGTTTTGTTTTGGGTAACATAGATTTTCTAAGACATTTTGAGTAGCACTGAGGTGGAGCCAAAAATCAAACACAACTTGCCATTCTGTAAAGAAATGCTCTGGATGACGACTTTTAAATTAAAGCTCCCATCAATCTACTATGACTGAAAGTAAAAAGATACTATGCTTTGATAGGCTTCTGTACATTATTGCTCCAGTAGGTGATCTTTGTTTATTTTTGCATGTTGTGACTGACTGCTAATTAAGTAACTGGGATCAGTGTTTCATTTCAGTTTTTCTTTTCTTAGTGTGACAAAATCAAGCAAGAACGAGATGAGGCTGTCAAAAAACTGGAGGAGTTTCAGAAGAGTAAGTTGATGTGTTAGTGGAAATTTCTTTGATGTAAAGGAGTTATGAATATAGTTCTGCATTCTATAAAGTGATGTTCATTATGCTGAGATTGAGGTCCACTGTCTGTTTCTCCTTCAAAGCCTTATTTTAAGGAGCTAATCGTTAAGACTTCAGTCATCTCCAGACAAACTGTCACAGAGTTTACAGCTTCTGACACAGATAGCTATTTTTAAGGTACAAAGTGGTGAAAATAGTGGTACAGCTGTGGCTCTGTCTCACCAGGACTTTACAAGTGACTTTGAGAGTAACGCATGCTTGGAGTGAGTGGGATTTATCCTACTGTTGAAGCTACTGCTATTAATAATATTTTTATCCTGAAGACAAAAAATTGCTTTAAGCACAGACACACCATCAGAGGTTTTTAGGATGATCTGATGTCTCTTGATAACTTTCAGAGCAAATTCTTCCTTGCCTAGGCTGCGAGAATGTCGATATTCAGTTCTGCACTTCTGTGGTAACGGTTCTATTGAAACGGTACGGTGTCTGGAAGCAACAAAGCACATCTAATGGGAGTGGAAGTATCCTGGTGGACTAGTTCCTTAGAAGAGACAATTACAATAGGATTGTGGTCTGTTGTGTCTGGTTTGTGTCAGTACGGTGAACTGCACGATGAAGCATTAGAAACGTGGATGAAGTTAATGCAGGATAAGGAAATCACATGGTCCGTACTTTTGTGTGACTGTGTTAATAGAGGAGTTTGCTTGCTTCTGTTTTATAATTATTCACATGATACATTTGTGGAAAATAGTGTAAGATCAACAGGACTCATGTACTGCCGTAAATGATCGTAGATAACTATTCTGAGAGGCAAGAATGTTCTCTAAGAAGTCTATTTCCTCGGGGAAAAATTGTAGCCCGTTTTGTTTTTGTTACGATACAAGGAATACCGGAGTGTGGCAGAAAATGCCAAGTAGTTAAGACATAAAATTTGAAGTAATATTTGATGTTGTAAAATTTTATAGGTTTCTTTTATCTTCCTTTCACGTTTTTAAAGGACATACCTTGTAAACACAGTGATAAAATGCCAGAAATATTAGGATTTTAAGGCAATAATAGAGCCCATTATTTAAACGACAATATAAAAGGCAATTATATTGATGAAGAGCTACATCGGCTTTGTGTCTGTGAATAAACTTGGCCTGTACTCAGCTTCTATTTGTTCTCCTGGCATAAACACATATTGTGTGTGATTCCAGTTTAATGGGGCCCCGTTTGTATGCCAAGCAGCTGCATTTTAGGCCCTATTGCGTGATTTCATAGCTCTCTGAAAATTGGTTCTATTGAGCACAAGAGATAGAAGGTGGTGGTGGGGGGGAAAGCTTCAACACACAATCATTTCTTTTCAATTGGAGCCAGCAAGGTTGATGACAACATGACCATTGTGTTATAATGATAAGACCACTAAGGATCTGTACCTCTCATCAAGGCTTTCACACAACAGCAGATACAATTTAATTCACTGCTCTGTCAGCAGTGCTGATACCATTATGCCGTCTGTCTCCACAGTTATAATCACTGTCCTCCGAGAAATGCAGTTGAAATGATCTTGAGCAGTCAAAGAAACTCTCAATTAAGGCTGCCACTTCCAATGTGTCAGATTGTGTCTTATGCACTTGGTACAATTTTCACTTCCAATCCTGTTTATTTACAATGTCTACCAGTAATTACGCTTAACATGTCATTTAGTGAGGGTGCCCCTGCCAAGGAGATTGTTGGGTGCTGTAGTACCATTGAGTGGGAGTTTCTCGCAGTCAATGCCATCAGCGGCTTTTAGTCCCTGATGGGATGCAGTAGTAATGTTGATAATGCAAGTATCGTGCTCATCAAGTCATAATTAGATGCCACTCAAATGTGCCACTTGTAATAACAGTGTTGATTCATGTTTTCTCGGTGACTGCAACTACTAATTAGTTAAGTGGTTTTTGGTTGGCCTGCATTTGCTGCGGATTATTATTACCCCTGAAAAAAACTGTCAAGGTTAGAGATGTTTCAGGCCACTTAGTGCTGCTTTATGAATTTTAATATTGACATAATAAGAACTTTGGAAAGACTTAGGAAATAATATATTTTTGTATTTAATTTGGAAAGATTTTTTTCCCCTGAGTTAATCATAATTGCAGGTTAATTAAGTTTAAATGAACCAAGAGTAATCTCTAGTTCTATCATGTGAGCCCAATCCTTGTTTCCTAACTTGAGCTAGCTTGACTTGGGGGCACTGGATTTCTGTCTATGAAATGGGAGCAGCTCTGGATCTCCATGGGCCCCTCATCCTGAGTAGAGCATTTCATTGCTTCAAATTTCTAGAGCTAAGAGGAATAAAAGCTGAACAGAGATGGGTGCATATTACCTGAAGCTTTCCCTCATCCAAATTAAATGTAGCCTCTGGTAATAGCATGCTTAAAGCACATAACTTCTCTAAAACCAGAAAAAAAAAAAAAAAGGAAATAAAAGACAACCAAAGAAAGATGTGGTGATCCTGCTATTACAAGATGTTATTAATACAATGTGTGGACCAAGATTTCCCAGTTCCCCCCTACTCTTTTTTTCCTGCTTTGGAGGGCAGTTAACAGCCAGTGCTTCAGAGGACTGAACTGCAGTCTTCAACTCAGATATCTGTGGGATGCCATTAAAACTGCTTATGTTTTGTAGAACTTGTTAATTGTATGCAGCTACTGATTTGGCAGCACACTCCAATGTATTGCTGGCTTCCTATGCTATTAACTATAACATTAGTTAATATTGACTAAGTATCAATAAAGGTGCTTAAGTGAAACTTGTCAGCAGTCTATGTTTCATATCATGAAGCCTTGTTCTGTAGTCATTAAGATGGTCTCTGGGTGTCAAAGGGGACTTAAGTGTCTCTCTTCAGGTTTCAAACGAAGGTCTCAGAAGAGGGCAGAAAAGCAAACTTTCTGTTTGCTGTTACTGTTATTCTATTACTGTAGTACTTTTTGAAACCTGAGGACTGGAAGGTGGAATTAATCTCTTTGTAACACCTGGGTTAATCTTGTAATTTAAAAATATGGAGGTTCTCATCTTCTAAAATCTGCATCTGTGCCAAATTTTCATAGAATCATAGAATGGCTTGGGTTGGAAGGGACCTCAAGGGATCGTTGAGCTCCAATCCCCCTGCTGCAGGCAGTGCCACCAACCTTCATACCTAATGTTAAACCAGGCTGCCCAGGGCCCCATCCTACCTGGCCTTGAATACCTCCAGTGGAGGGGCATGCACAGTCTCTCTGGGCAAATTATTCAATTTTCATTTGAAATAATTTCAATTTTCAGGGGAATTATGATGGCAGTATTGAGGGACAATCCTTAAGATATCACTCTGATTCCTTGAGTGTTAATGAAGTAAAGCTGGTGAATAACGATGATCAGGGAGGCTTCTGCTGGTCTTCTGCTTCCTTAAGTTCACTCCGGATTCTTCAGTTCCCTGTCTGGTGCTGCAGACATGGCTCGAGGGAGTTGCTTAAAGCAGTGATTCTGATATTCAGTGTTCAAAGCAGTTCCTATCCATGCAGGTTATCTAATCATGTACTTCCCAGTTTTTTAAATTTTTATATAGAAATTAAAAAGATGTAATACTTCTGATCATGGGATGCATGTGTCAAATGCAGGAAAACAGTGACTAATTTTTAAATTCTCCCCATAGTTTCTCACATGGTTATTGAGGAAGTAAACTGTATTCAGAATCATCTTGAAATTGAGAAGACATGCCGTGAAAGTGCAGAGGCTTTGGCTTCTAAGGTGAGAATTACAGTGTTTCTGTTTCATCTGATTTCTTTTTTTTTTAACTTGCTATTGTGTGCATATCCCATGTATGTTTTTGCATAATCTTGTGGATCTGTGAGATGGTTTTGAAGTAGCAACAGCTAACGGTGTATGTGAGATGCAAAACACAGTTCCTGACTGTGGGTAAAAAGAATACCCATTTGAATTTTTTTGCTGTTCTGGAAGAGTAAGTCACGGACCAACTTGTTGATATCTACATTTTATATGCATTTAGGTTAAATGGAAAACAAGTTTTAGAGCTGTCCTGTGTGAGATATAAAACAGTAATGAGCATTTCAGTGTCTAAATCAAATGGAAAAAGTCAACCACTGCATTACATTTCAGGTGATTGTTTGTGAAAGCAAAGCGAGGGCAGGGGAAAGGTGACCTCCGCTGCTCTGTTGATTGCGTCTAGTCTGATGAATTTAGCAAGTGTGTAATTTTCTATATTCCATCTCATCAGAAGTGCATTATTATTAAAGAATGTTTTTATCTCTCTGTTGTATATTTTTGGTTGTATAAAATGCATCTGAGCCACTTCATCAGAAAATGGATTACAGCAATTTTGAACCAAATTTCATTAGTAATGCTGGCTGCTTTTTTTCCCCCCTTCCTCTCCTCCCCATCCCCTGCCCGAAGTACATCTTTAGATATGGTAAAAATCACACCAGCAAGAAATCACTTTAATTTAGATGCATTAGCAATGTACTTTCTGGACGTATTTACTTAATTGTTTCCATAATGACACTATATTAGAATTCATAAGATAGGCAATCAGCATATACATAAGAAAATGAATGTATTTATGTAACTTTTCTTCTTCTCTGCGCTCTTTCTGTAATGAGCCTACAGGGGCAGTTCTGACACTAGTTTTGTCCCCTGGGACTGCTTTGCCAAAGCGGATTTGGTGCTTTAAGCTGACTGAACCGTGTAAGGTTCCATACACCCTTCCCACTTTCTCAGTTTTGTTTTTTGGGAGTGAGATGAAGTTCTGGGGTAAATTTCCTTAGGGGGCTAAGGAAAGGGTTGGATCAAAAGCGATTGCTCAAGCAGGAGGTCAGGGTAAGCTGAACTGTTGAGCATATGTTTTATTTCAGTGCAGAAGTTGGACTTCTGAAGTGTAGGTTGACTGGAATGTGTTGTGTGTCATTAGTGGAAAATTGAGTGTTATTCTTAGAGTTGAATCCAGGGAGTGCTTGGCCAGTGGGCAGACGCCATAACACACACCTGACTGCTCCTGAGATTAGCAACCGAGAGCTGCTAGCAGGGGGCGTTTATGTGTAGAACAGTGAAAGAAACTTTGAAAGTGAACTTCTGCAGTAATCCCTGTTGTTCAGTTTTTCCTGGCACCTTGGTCAAGATGGGGATACGTTATAAACCAGGTATGTGCTTAAGCATCCAGCCCAGAGTGGTTTCTGTCTTGAGGTCTGATACATAAAGAGTTGGTATGTGATATGGCTTTCATTTCACATATGTTGACTCCTCAGAATATTGTGGTAATTCTGTCCTCACTGGGAGTATAGTAATTGTTTGTTATTTGTAGTTTACAAGTTAAGTAAGAGGTTTTCTTTGACCAGTTGATAGAAGTGGCAAAACAAGACAAGGTTTCATGAACACAGCCCCTTTCTTCAGGTCATTCAGCTGGGGCTGCTGTTGGTACTGGCACATGCTTGACGGTCTGGGGCTCAAGCAGTTATCACAGAGACAGCTTAGCTTTATGAAAGCTTAAGAGTAGATTTGATTTGAACATATGCAGGTTGTTTATTAGTCAGAAGTACCAGAAAGGAATGTCTTCCCTGATAGGAAAAGGGCATGGATGAAGTATCATGTTGAATTCAAGCCTGCTTACAGAAGAAGGAGGGGAAGCTTTCCATCTTCAGACCATTTTAATACTGAATGGAACATTTAAAGTAATGTCACTTTGTCTTGCTCTTTGTTCCTTTCAGTATGGGGGGAAAAAAGTTAGTTTTTTTTTTGTTGCACAACAGCTTAAAGAAAGAGTAACCAGCTTCTTACTGTTTGCACTCTTGAACTTTCAGCTGAACAAAGAAAATAAGACCTTGAAACGAATTAGTATGCTTTATATGGCAAAGCTGGGCCCAGAAATTATCACTGAAGAGATTAACATTGATGAGGATGATCCATCCACGGATACGGAAGCTAACTCTGGATCATGCAATTCTGTGCATTGTCAACAGCAAATAAAAGGTAAGCATTGTTGCTGGGCCTACAACACCATAGCAAAAGTGGTCTAGAGGGTGGCTGCGTTGGCCTGGGACTAGGTACCTGTCTGGCTCCAAATTATGCTTCTGAGAGTGGTCCACAAAGGATTTCTGGGGAAGACTGTAAGGACACGGTAGGCCTGTAGTGATACTGCATAACAGATGTGATAAATATATGTCCTGCAAAGTATACTGCAATGCAGTAGGAAAAAGGGATCTACACAGCCAAGAGAGTTCAATGTTGCTGAGTTGGTAAAAGAAACATTTTCTTATATCCTTAACAAAGCAAAAGTTAAGCAGAAGGACAAGGTCACCTTGGTATTCAACTGCACTGTAACTATTTCAGAGCTTGTGAAACAAGACCCTCCGATGATGTTTCCATTGTGTACCTTTGTATACACAAACTTTGTTTATATTCCAGAGTTACTGCCAAATAAGCAACTTAAAAAGGGACTGCTGTACTGGGAAAAGCTGTGAAGTTTGGGAAGCTCGTTGCTTTGAGAAATCAGTGTTAATACAAGAAATCTCTGGTTTCTTTTTGACAGGCTATTTGTATTTTGATATACAGAATCTGCCATTCTTTCTAGTCTAACTCTGTGGCAAAGTCCTTGTAATTCTGTGTGTTGTTATATCACAGTATCCAGAAAAGGAGGGTGCCCATATTCTGCACTTTGAGACAGAGACTTATACAGTTGTTCACTTTAAAAGAGCAAAAAAGCAAAAACTCTTCTTGGTTGCTTTTGTTCTGATAATAAGTTACAATAGCGAATGCTGTGTAAGTACAACTGTCTTCAACTTTCAGCCTGACCTTGTTAATTGTTGTCTGTCTGAATATGTTAGCCTCAGTGAAGGGGTACAACATATTGCTGAAAAGAATAGTGTTTTTAAAAGTTTTTTTCTTTTTTAATCAACAAAAAAACCTCCTAAGAAAGAGAAGAGTAGAATGACATCCTATAATAAAAAGTATTCCATCCTACAGATGCAAGAAAGGAGGCAGAGAACAATGTGATCTACACTGTGCAACCCATCTGAATCACAAATAAGATTCTGGAGTTCCTCCTGCCTTAAATTGGAGAAAGATGTCAAAGATACTATTAGAGAGGGCAAAGATTCTGGCTGCACATCAGAGGATGGTTTGGGAGGGTAGCTTGGCCAAATGTGAGATTTCCAAGAAAGTCTTCACTGTATTTGTTTTCTGCCTTGCTGAAGAATTCACTAAATAACAGAATGTAAAATATATAGAACTCTTGGCTTCTCCTCCTTTCTCTGTCCTTATTATTAAATGTTAATGACCTTGCTTTTACAAGTGCTGAGTACTTTGAAAGCACTGATGTCCCATTTGCTGTAGGAGAAGATACTCTGGAAAGTGGGTGTGTGTATGGGGTAGAAGAGTGATCTAACAGCATGTACCGACAAGGAATATCAGGGCGCTGTCCCCAGGCTAAGCCAAACTGGTTGCCATTAGTACTGAGGAAGAAGTCTAGTTACATCTTGGATTACCTGCAGAGTGAAAGATTGCATACAATGAGGGTTGCTTTCAAATGTCCCCTTAATGTTCTGTGGTGCTGCCCAAATTGATATCTGCTCTGCTGTTTATGTCTATGCTTTCAAGCAGTACTACATTGTGTTGGGGTTTCTGGAAGTCTTTCAGCTTTCTCAGCAAAGTACTGGATGTTTCTTTCAATGATTCACTCCCACTACTTTTCTAGAAGTTGTACCGATAAGGTGGCACAGTTTGAGGTTTGATGAATTTATTGAAAGGATAAAGTTTTGATCCTAACACATAAACATAGAGAAAGGCAGCTCATCCATTAGGGAGAGATGACAGCAAAGCCAGAGCTCCAAATGGAAATGGAGGGTGATCTCAGAGCAGTTCCTGAAATTCATTTATAGGTTTTGCATTGCTTTTTTCATTGTAGCTGTTCTTTTCAGATGTAACAAGAACTGAAAACTCGACTGTGCTAGTAAAGCAGCTTAGTATGTACCTTGTTTGGGAAAATAAACATTTATTTTATGCATTTATAAAGATTTAGGTGTATGGATATGCCTCCTTCTCTATATATAGAGGTTGATAGATGTGCTATAAGACCTGAATTAATCCAGTTAACGTATATTTCAGTGGCAGATTTTTTTCCCATTAATTTCACTGAAAAGTATACAGAAAAAAGGAAGACTTGGTTCAAGAACCTTCTGGAAAAAACAAGTCATATTCTTTATTTCAGAATGCGTGTGCCATTAATTGAGAGGAAAATAAATTTCTTGAATTGGGAGGGGAGGGTGGGGGCAATCAACATTTTGAAGATTGGAAACAAACAAAAAAATGACATCCAGTATGTTGTCGTCACCTGCAATTGATTAGCAACGGTTTTCTTAACTGGTGGCTGGTATTCAGTGAGCAGCAGTGTCATGAAATACTGGAAGCAGGTGGGAAATGAGAGCACTTACTGAAAGCTAATATATATCAATAAATTTGTGTTTTTGTGGTGTTTTTATGTTAACCTAAACCTTGACATATTATGTATGCAAACCGATCTCCTGTTAGGATGTGATTATAATCAAATGGTTTATTCCATTGTGAATTTAATTTATTTCATATTTTCATAATTAAGGAACAAAAATTCTGAGGGGAAAATTACAAGCATTAACTCTTCCATCAGTAAAGGTTATATTCTGACTCTGTTCACATAATGTTACAAAGACTAAAAATTGGCAGCTGTTCAGGACAATTTCTTCAGTGCAAATCTCCCAAGTATTAACTGCCTGTTGTTTTGTTTATTTCCCTTGTGACAAGAACTCACGATTCAAAAAGAACTGAAGTGCATTAATTTGTTTCAAAGGATGCCTATTAAAATTTGCTTTCTGCTACCTGAATACCAGAGTCTCTGTGATGTGACAGTCTCCCGAGTAGGACTGAGGATGCTTTGCAGTGACAGAGTTGGTCCCATTATAGCACAAAATGAATCATTCAGAATGCAAATAAAGGCAGCAGCACTGAACAAGGCAGGGTGCCACAATGGGGTAAAGCTGGAATTGGAGCCCAGTTAGATATCTACTACTTGACACTTCTACAAAGTTCCTAAATTATTGTGGATGTGCCTTGAATGCTTCCGATGCTTTGTTCAGAGTCATTTTGTGTTTGTCTCCTTGCACTGATATGATGTTTCTTTTGTTGTTTTCTTCCAAGAATAAAATAAAAATGTATTTTTCATTTTCTTTCTCAAACTGTAGAGCTGCGAGATCAAATCATATCTGTTCATGAGGAAAAGAAGACCTTAGCCATTGAACTGGAAAACCTGAGGTGCAAACTTGTAGAAGTAATTGAAGAAGTATGTATTGTACCATGGAAAGCGAGACCACGTTAGTGTGTAGTCAGTACTTTTTGTATCTAATTTTGCTAAAAATGCTCAGTTGTGAAGTTAATTGAATACTGTCAAGTCGAAAGTTCTGCCAGCCTTGCCCATATGATGGTACGTTTGGAGTGCACGTCTAGAAGGGACTTTCTACGTCAGAGTCCAGTCTTGCTGCTATTACTGGCAGATGACACTTCATTATGTGTTCCAGTGCGTGTCTTTTCACTCTTATCTCCCCTGCTTGACATCCCCTCACCTATCAGCCTGCTGTTCTTTTCTTTTTTTTCCCTTCTTAAACCTGTGCATGTGCAATAAGTACTTCTGAAGAATTTCTGTTTTAATCACTGCTGCTACTTCATTGAACATGTCCTTGAGTTTAGCCATTGGCAGTGCCCTGTCGTGGTAATTAGACCAGCAAATTGGCTTTCTGAGCCAGCAGAATTTTATTCCTGTTTGAAAACTGGATAAGCCATGTACTGATGCAAATCAAGACTTAGTGGTTCTTCCTGTCTGTGCAACACTTGAATTCAGAAGGACACAGCTGACAGCTCTTGGACAATGAACAGAGCTCAGGGGGAAAGGAAAAAAAAAGAAAAAAAAAAAAGCTAAACACCAGAAGCTTTTCTATATTAAAAAGCAAGCAGTCCAGGGCAAGCTAGTAACTTTTTAACCAGGTGCTGTGGTGCCTCATCCAGGAAGGCTGAAAAGATGTTGTAGCTGGGGATTGTACATGCTGTGAGAATGGGCCATGGGACCCCCACTGTAAGGATTAGTTTGCAACCCTTTAATCCTGCTTGTGATAGGGGTCTGTAAGTTGGAATCAAACTTCTTTCCATCCCACAGGAAGCCATAGCATCAGACAATACTAAGAAACAGAATTACTGAGAGCAAAATGTTGCTTACATTATGTAATGTGTTACATACCTTATGCCTCTAACTAAAATAGCCTTATTTTTTATTTGTTCTTTATAATTTTTAGGTGAATAAAGTGAAAGAAGAAAAGGCTGCTTTGACAACAGAAGTTAATAAACAGCAAAAGCTGTTGGAAAAATGTAACAGAGGTATGTTGTCTCAGTAGATTCTCTAAAATATATTATAGCCTTTGCAGAAGGTTATATCATTATTTCAGAATTTTTATGTAATAGTACAAAGCAGAACAGTCTAGAACTGAAGCTTGGCCTTATTGCTGTAGGCACTGCATAAACACATGGACAGTTCTAGACTTTCTGATTTGTGAAACATGGCAGAATAAATAGCAGGTTGAATGGGAGAGTAGGAAAAGTTGCTCTCTGGCAGAAATGGCAGGCAGCCACATTCCCATTGCTTAAAATTGTGCCAGTTCATCTTCAAGTTCTTCCTATGCAGTCATGTTCTCTCTGCTTACACGAGAAGATACATGAAAGCTCTCAAAGCACCTCAGTATGTTCTGAAATGTTTGTCAGGTAGTGAAGGGAATTGCCAAGGCTGTCGCTATTGCACAGGAGGACTTGCATCCATCTGCAGGTGGGGCATAGCCATAGTGAAAACACAGAAGTGCAGTCTTTGAAATAATGAAGAATCTTATTGTGCTGTAGCCTTCTGTCAATAATGCTCTCTTTTTCTTTGGAAAGAGTATACAAAACGTACATAGTTTGTGTTTTCAAAGAAACAGACGAGTGTTGAATTACAGAGAAATGTGTGAAGTCCTAGTGGGACAGTATTTTACCTACTGTGGATGCTGCAGGTGCCCTTTGGCATAGGGATATTTGCTTCATAGGGCATGTTCTGTAAAGCTTTCAGGTGTTCTTCTCTTGTCTCTGTCATGTGTCTGCACTGCTTGAGCCTGTGACAGGCAATACTTGAAGACTCTTAATACATCAATCTTTGGTTAGATTGATTAAACAGACTAGCCTGAGAAAGCTTTTAATGGGATGGTGTTACAGATTAAAGGTTTCCAAAATGTTTTAATTTTTCCTAAGCACAGTCAAAAAACCACCCCTTATTTCACCCTTATTTCATAAACCCCTTATGTTTGCCTGTTACTCTGGCCCCATGAAATCATATTGCGAAGGGACATTCCAAACCTCCCTTGACCAAGACTGGCAAATACAGCTGCCTTCAACATGCATAGTAATGCTTGGTAGGTTGAGCAGCGTTCCCCCGAGGCTTTGGTTGCTCTCACATGCAAAAGCAAAATATGATCTGTGGTACTTAGTGTCTGTTACTGGAGTTTTGAGGCTGGGCTCCACCAGAAGATGCTCTACCTTTATTCATTAAAAAGAATTAACAATCCTAAAGCAATGGAGAAGGAAAGAGGAGACAAATAGGATTTTCATGTCTGCCTGGATTCTTTGCTTGAAGATTTCCTAGGACAGAGAATCTGCTGTCCTTTCATCTAAAGAGCAGTGATGAGAAATAGTATTCAATGCAAATTATTCACCAAAATATGCATATTTTTAAAGTCTCATTTTGCAGCTGTAAGCTGTACATTTTCTTGCATGTTTTTTAAGGTGGTAGCTTAGAATACTTAGCCTATAGGCTTAATAACACGCAGGTGTCAAACTTCACCCTGCAAGATGAGTAATGGCGTTTCTGTGGAGTTGTAACTTGGCAACTTGGAATACACCTATCTAAACTGATATTAGCAAGCGTGTTTTTTTGTGGAACAGTCCTGAAAGAATAGGTGAAACTGCTTTCCGGCTGTGAGTGGCTCTCACTGATAATTCAATGAAAAGTGATCTGAGAGGATCAAGGAAGCAGAGAATTTGCATGACCACTTCTAGCTGGTGTTGGTACTGCTGAGGAGAAGGCCACCCTCTTTTGAGCATCTGAAAAGAGGTGGTTTTCTTGCAAAAGACTGAAATAAATTGAGGGATCCTTCCTTGTACTGTGATGATAGAAGAAAGCAGTGTTGTAGATCAACAGATTCAAGCTCTACACACCTCTGCCTGACAGTGAGAATAAGGAAGGTGTGATGTATGGCTGGGTGTTGACTGTGAAGTGGAGATGAGAAGCACCAATGTTGTGGTGTTCTTAACCTGATGCTAACTAAGACCAGTGGACAGAAATACTAGCTGAGCTAAAGAGCAGCATTTTTTTTCCCAGTCCATTTCTTACGGTCACAAAATATTAATGCAGAGAGTAAGTTGCCTAATGTTTCAGAAAATGATAAAGGAACAATAAAAATCACATCCTAAAGTAAGAAAACAAACATCTAAAATACTTGTCAGGTGTCAAAATACCTCTATAAGCAGGTATGCATGGGGTGATTTTGTAGATATGAGAAGTTGTCTCTAACGCCTGATTTTTGTGGTACAGCCTTTTGATTTTGAGTTCACAAGTCAACACAGCAGTAAGTTTGCTCAGCAGTGCAGGACAG
Source organism: Gallus gallus (assembly GCF_016699485.2). NCBI lineage: Eukaryota > Metazoa > Chordata > Aves > Galliformes > Phasianidae > Gallus > Gallus gallus. The sequence continues at coordinate 29,794,439 of NC_052537.1, read as the reverse complement.
GAGAGGATCAGTAATTGCGTGCATATATAGTGAGGTTTAGAGCAAACAGGATAAATATTGCAATCTGCACTGTATACAGGAAAGAAAAGATAGCTTACAACTTCACTCAAGAATTCACAGTACTGAAGAATAAGGGCCTATCTGCATGAATCAGGTGGTACTTTCTTCTTAACGCTGTGGTTTGATTTCCATTCTGCTTTTTCTTCTGATTTTCTTTCATTCTTTAAAACAGTGTCTGTGCTGGCAGTAGAGGAGTACGAAGAGCTTCATGTAAACTTTGAACTGGAGAAGAACCTACGGAAGAAAGCAGAATCATTTGCCCAGGAGGTGAGTAGTCAAGAAAAAGTGATCTCTTTTGATCTCCTTTGGTTGGCCAAAGCCTCATCAGCCTATTTGATTTAAATTCCTGGCTCATGCAAAAGCTGTCTTTGAATTTTCGTGTTCTACTTAACTAACACATATTTCATATTTCATACATGAAATGGATTTAGTATTTTACAGAACTTATAAAGCATTACATAATTATCCGTGCAATCTTGCCTCTTTCCTTTTTCAGGTGAGGCTTTCAAGTTACATCGGGCTTAGTCAGCCACAGCATTTCAGTGTGTTGCACATAGTGATTGGATCTGGGAAGGATTAGTTGCCTTTCTAGAGATACAACTTGAGGCATTGTGTTTTTCTTGAAAAACTGCCAAATTCACAAGAAAAACCAGCCCTAAAACAACCAACTGATAAAATAGAGCATTAATTGAGGTATATGTGAGTTTAGCTGCTATTTAAGACATGCCTTTTGAATTACCTACTGCAAAGAACATTCAAGTTGAAAATTTGCTTCTGTGTGCTATAAAGGATATAAACTCCCAGAGAGGAAAATGAGGTGCTGGGTAGCATTGTGGAACAGCTAGTGATTGCTCAGATGGCTTCCAGCTGGCAGTGTTGTTTGCCCCAGAAAACACTGACAAACTGTCATTCTGTTGATAGACCAAAGCTATATATATATATTTTTTTCTCCTAGCTGCATTTTGTGTTTGCACTCTGGATTTTGAGAGTTCTGTACTTGGGTTATCTTCCAGACTTTTCTGACCTGTGCCTTGTGTGCAATATTTTCCTTAGTAATAGTTGGACTTCCTAAATAATTGTTCTACCAGGAGCTCTGCTTTTAAAGAAAGCCATTATACATCAGAATTATGTGTAGTCGTGCACACACATTCACCTGCAGGACAGAACTGCCCACCTCCCTTTGCCACGGCTTCAATGCCATTTGCACATTGAAATTTTGCTGTGGTGGGTTTTTTGTTGGTTTGTTTTTCTTTTAGAAATAAAAAATCTGCAAATTCCATTAAAACTATTTAAGATAGAAGTGTTTATTAGCAGCCAAAGGCTTCTAAGTAAAATGTTGCCTATGTTTATTTATTATGATTTATGAGCAAGGTTGGTTGGCTGTGATATCTATGGAACTATTATTTTCAGGAAACAAATTCCAAATAGTGAAGCGTGTTCACTTAGCATGCGTTATTACAATATCTGTCTCACATTTCATACTGTTGCTTTGCTTTCTCTTTTGTGTAGAACAATTATGTGGTTCTGTTCATAACTGACAATAGAAGATTGTGTGTAAAGGTCTTGCATCTCTCAGATGTGAGTAGTTTGTAACTGCGTAGTTAAACTGGCATTTGGGTCATACAAGAATATTATCTGGTACTCCAGGCCCAGAATGTTGCTTTTCTTCTGATGCATAACTGTGGCATTCAGACATACCTTGATATATCTTCCAAAATGTATTTTGAGTTTTGAATAATGAACTGACACTCCAGCTGTTAAATACAGTGCCAAAGAAATTCTGGTTATTTGCTATCAGCTGCTCCTTCCTTGTTTTGTTTTTTGTTTCATGTCATTATGTTAAGATGGAAATATTCACAAATTAAATATCATAGCATCCTTCAAGTTGGAACGGACCTTTAAAGGTCACATAGTCCAACCTCATGCAGTGGGCAGGGCCATGCAGAGCTCCCCCAGGTGCTTTGTGGTGGTTGTCCTACAGCGTGGTGTGTTGCCTGAACCCTTTCACCCCTGAAGCACTTGGAGAAGGGAATTAGGCTCAGAGCTGTGTGCTTGTCCATGCCACAGCACTTCAGTGACCTTAGAATAGTATATTTTAGTGTGTTGTTTTAGTTTGTGTTGTCTCCAATAGCCTATCTATGGACGTAGCATATGCAGAGCTCTGCAGCAGAGGATGCCACGTGCAGCTGCCACAGCTGTGCTCCAAGTGATGCCCTTTCTGTCCTGTGCTTCTGACAGGAGATGGGAATTTGCCACAGGATGTGAGCAATTGGGACTGCTGGTGTGAGAGAACGGGGAGGGGAGTGAGTGTGTGTGCAGAAGCAAATGCAGATGGGGTGAGAGAAAAGACAGAGGGGGAGCAAGTGCACTGGGGGGGTGAGAGAACACTTGAAAATCAGCTTTTGATTTAAAAAAAAATATCCAATGCAGCTTTAATTATAGTCATGCTGCTGGCACCACCGTAATATATATTTAATTAATCAAAAATGATCCAACTTCAAACATTAGAATTCATGCTCTTAAGAGGTTCTAAAGAAACTGAGTAAATATTGTCAGCCACAGTGTGGGGAGCGGGAAGGAAGAAGAAAAGGGTTTGAAGTGAGTCACAATCCATTATGAAGGGTACAGGAATCTGCATGAAAGAACTAAATAAATAGAGTGTGTAAGGGGTGGGGGCATGGAAAAAGCTGTGCCTACCTGAATAAAACAGGGTTGTTAACACAGGAATCTTGGCAAGCTTAACCAGAATTCTAGTGTCATGTTTTAAGAGACACTTTAAGATCTCTCAGCTCTTTGTAGAGCAGTTTATAAGCAAACAAAAGAGGGAAGAGAGTATCTTGAAGGCCATTGCAATAATATAGAGGCTAGCCCTGAAAAGCACTCTTCCACAAAGATGAGCAAAGCACAATACATCCAGCCAAAGCAAGCCAGAAGGGGTGGAACACAGTGCAAGATGTAAATTGGAAGTCTTAACAGTGTAAAAATCCTAGGAGTTTAAGGGAAAATTTCTGGCATAAATGGTTGATTAAGCATACACCCAGCCTTGCAACAGTATTTTGTAAAGTGAACAGTTTATTACAGTTGTGTATGCTGGCACAGAGGTGACAGCTGCACCTAAAATTACTTGGGAAGCCTCCCTGAGAAGAGGCAGTGTGCTCCCAGTTAGCTGTGAGCTGTTCTTACCTCTACCCCGCATCTCAGGTAAATACAAATGGAGTGTCAAACTGCTGATCAGATCTGTTGGGCTCCTCTCACTCTCATTGGTTTTCCAAACGTTTATGGTTATCTGTAAAGTATTTTGTGATTTGAGAAGCTGCACTCAGAACTGTCATCCAGATAGATTAAAAACAGAGTGAGTCTGTAATGTGCCTTGTTCATCTTTTCTCTGCCTTCGCTCCCATTCTCACTACTTATTAATTTGTTTCCCTCAAACTGTCTTTACCCTTTACCTGTACCAGTGCACAGCTGACGTATTACTTTATCTGAGATTGAATCTTCCAGAATCGAATGGTAAGAGGTGGCTGTCATTTTATATCACTCAGGAAAAATTACTGTCTTCACAGATGTCTGCACTGCTCATGGGATTGATTGTGTGCTATGAGTTTGGTTATCTCAGTGATCTGTGTGCAAGCTCTGGCAGAACTCTTCATTGGATGCATTTGTGACTTTTAGGTTAATTCATGAGGACTTTTGTGTTAATGTGCTACATCTGTGAGAGGGTACTGCAAAGCCAGCACTCACAGAACAGCTCTCTCTGCTTACAAGTACTGCACTCTGTGCATTGCCAAGGATGGTTTGACAGAAACTGGTGTCTGAAGATAATTAATTTGCAGTCCAGCTGATTGAACTGGAAATAATAATTAAAGAGAGTGGTTAGTAGTGCTTGAATTCTCCTAAGCTTGGATGTTAGAACTTTTGAAGCATGATGCAACACTAATATGTTTCATCAAGTTTTCTCCCAGGAACAAGCTTGTGAAATGGTGACAGATTAACAGATGTATATAGGAAACTCTTTGGTCTCTCTTTCTTTTTTCTTTTTCCACTCCTGTTTTTTGTTGTTGTATTTTACTGTTCAGGCTCTTACTCTGTTGGGGAAAAAATGAAGAGTTTTCCTTCTCTTTCATAACATATTATGGATCATCTGGAAAGAGGCGAGTGACTGTTGGCTGCCTGTTGCTGTGCATTGCTTGAACCTGTAGTCCTGATGAACAGTCAGGTTGGTTCTGTGGTAGTTTGAAAATCTGGGGTTAGTCGTTAGCTCCTTTGAAAATCCCAATCTGTGAAATTACTAGAAATGCTCTGGTTTCTCATAACTCATGTTGTTCTTTGTTAAAGAGAGTCTCATTGTGTGCCATCCATGCCCTCGCTATTAGCCGTCTTAGTAATCTTGTCTTTCTCTTTGCCGTCTCAGGATGGTAATTCTCTACAGGAGTAGATCTGATCCAAAGCAGGAATATAAGCACCTGATACAGAATTTTCAGATCTGAGTAATGCTGTGTGCACTTAAAGCTAAGCACATGCTGAAGTAAGTTACCTTCAGAACCATTTATTTGTGGTAGCTTTCTTTTCCTGAGTAGTGCTTTGGAAACCCATGAACCCACCAGAACATAGAGGCTTTGTAACTTACACTGGGCTAATGTCACTGCTTGATATGTAGCACTGAGCCTGAGCGTAGGGAGAGCATTTCTAGGTCAATGTCCAAACTAAGGCTGAGTTCCTTAATGTGCTTTAGTGAGGTGTGTCTGCTTCTCAACTCTTCTGTCAAACCCCCCCCACTACAGTAGCCATTGTTTCCTGCTGTAATATTCGTATGCAGTGAAGCTGACAAGCCTAGATGTCCTTGATAATACGGCACAGTTCAGCAGTTATGAAGTTGAAGTATGTGTGTATACATATTTTTCCTTATTAGCCATTGAACTAAAATACACGCTTGGACTTGCATTTCAAATCCAGAGTGCCTCCTGAATTTGGAGCCACTTAGTGCTCTGTCAAGCCATAATCAGGCCAGATCAATCTTTCTCCCGCATCACGTGAAATCCTTCATACAGCCTGTTTGTTTCCTTGGGGAGATGAAAGTACCTTGATCCTGCCTTTCTTGGGCACATAATGCATATATGAATGTGGGAATATAAGGCTTCAGGTTACCTATATTGCAAAAGACATTGGCTCCTGTAGACTATGGCTTATGTAAATGAGTGCTTTACCACACCATGAGGTTGATTTATTGATTTCTCAGTAGGGTGTGGCAGAGATGGAGCTGTCCTGCTAGGGATTTGACATCAGGTCCAGCTGGTCAATGACTGATCTTGTTCTCTTTTCTGTTTAAGCTTCCAGATTTTGTCTCTGCCTTGATATGTACGTAGCTTTATTCTACTTGTAGTAGTGTTTGCCCTCGACTTTTCTTTCACTTTATGCTGCCAGTGATTGCCTTAATATAGCTGTGCTGCAGTGTTCAGACGTTATTCTGCCCTTCAAACTGTAGATAAGACAAGAAAGTTATTTCATGCTGTGAATACTCAAATGAGTAATAGTTTTATAGAAACGTAGTAGCACATGGATATTAAAGCATTTCCTTTGGCCTCATTTTGCTCCTGGGAGAAGAGTTAGTTGGAAAGCATCCAGTTGTACCCTCAGCATTGCTTGAATGAGACTCGCAGTTCCCAGGGACTTGACACCAACAGGGTTGCTTTCTAACTTTTTTTTAATTAGGAAGAATTCTTTTTTGTAGCTCTGCTGTAAACAAAAACCAGCTGCAGCGAACGCTTTGTAGGGTAATGGTTAGAGCGGGGGTCTGAGAATGAGGTGTGGCCTCATTGAGGTCAAGGGAAAAGCCTTTATTATTTTCAGGATTTCACTCTCCTCCCTCCCTCCCTCCCTCCCCAGTTTTTGTGCAGACTTTTGATGGAACGTGGCCAAGTCACAGATTTTCCGCACTTCAGAGCTTCCGTTTGTAAACTCGGGGGAAAGATGCATGGCTGGTTTGTACAGCACTTGCAGATTTGTAAAAAGAAGATGATAGGTCTGCATCCTTGTGGTCTGCCTTTGGTTGCAGTTTCCGTAGGTTCCCCCAGCACTGACTGACGTTTCCAGCATTGATTGGGATACTCAGCAGATAATTGTTGAGCAGGTGGCGGAGTCGGAACTAATCCATCAATTGGTTAAATTCCACCTGGTGCAACTAATCCTGTTAGTAGCTATTTTGCCCTTTCAGCAGTTTCTTTAGTTAATATTCAGGGTTGTGCATGCAGACAGGTTCCAACCTCACTAAAGCAGTAATTGTTTTAATTTAAAATTAGAATTGATTTTACAGGTCTCTTTTGTCCTGTGTCAAAACACACAGAGCAACCTCTCATAAACTTGCAGCTGGTTCATCACCAGCTCTTTTCTGTGTTATCTGCCATGACCATCGTGTCTAGATTTGGCCTTTCATTTAGAATATGCTGGTACGTGAAGTTACAGCAGTGGGAGTCAGTTCTGGAATAGATGGGACTCCCCATGAGAAATTGGTTACCACATCTGGTTGCAGAATTAAGTCAAAAGCAAGAGACTTTTTTTCTTTCATGGTGGAGAAGACTCTTTCACGTATATTGTAAGAAGGAAGATACTTGGCATGTCACGAACGTAATAAGGCTAATTGGAAATGAAGGACTTCGCTTTTCTCAGGTGACAAATGAGGGGATGCGAGGCCATGGTCTCCCATAGCGCTGGGGGAGGTTTAGACTGGATGGTAGGAAAAATTTGGGGTGGTTCTGCATTGGAGGGAGCTGCTCAGGGCAGTGGTGGAGTCTCCATCCCTGGAGGGGATTTAAGAGATGTTTGAGAGACGAGTGAGTGTGGCACTGAGGGATGTGGCTTGGTGGTGGGACTTGGTACATCAGGTTGGTGGTGGGACTTGCTGATCTTGAAGGTCTTTTCCACCCTAAAACATTCTGTGGTTTAGAGATGTATGACTTCTTTGAAGATGAAGACTGTCTTAAGAAGACAGAAAGTTAAACAAATGCAGGAGTTGCAGTACGAAGGTAAACCTTCACAGGTTGAAGTGGGTAGCACTGATTTCCAGCTTCTTTTGCCTTTGAATTGTTCTTGCTCCAGATGTGACTGTCTTGGTTTTGGGATGGGAAACCGATACGCCATGTGCACTCTTTGAGCCAAAATGCACAGAGTTTACGGTGAGCTCGCTTCCTGTGCAGCATGTTTGCTCCATGTGACAAACACACTTCTGATGACATCCGTGCAGCTCAGCGGAGAGGCCATGCACTGAGTGCAGTGAGCAGGGGCTGGCTGTGATCTCCTGCTGCCTGCACACAGCCCCTGATGATGGCCATGCCCCAGGTCTGCTCGCAGTGAGCCATGCGGAAAGCTGGGGGAGGGTTATGCTCTTACCTGCAGTAAGCATTGACAGTTCACCCCTTTTCATTGAGTAGGTCAGACAGGAAGAAGGCAAGCTCTTTCTCTGCTCTCTGTGTGTTATAGTAAATGTGTTTGGGTTTGTTTTAAAACAAAGCATAGTACTAGAGCCTGCATTCATTGTTTCCCCTTCATCAAATGCTTCCAGTTCTTTATCGCCTGCCTCGTGGCGCAGCATTGCCCGATGAAGTGTTCCCTATTGGCTTTATTAGTATTAAGGCCGCATGATTTGACTCTTCTTGGCACGCAGAGTCAAGCAGGATATGTTACGAGTTCAGAGTTCAGGGCGGTCAGGGGGCTCCTCATTCTGCATATGCTGCCAGAAGAGAGGTGCTTTCTAGAGAGACTCAGTTAAAGTGTCTGTGCAAATCACAGAGCAGAGCACTTGCTCACAAATCTGCATCAGCTGATGGTTCTTTACAATCCGATTCTACTGAAAAAAATACAAATCACCTGGCAGTGCAATAGCACTGAGCAGGAAGAAACCATCCGTCAGTGTGTAGCACCTGTAATTTGGGCTGGTAATAAGTAGTATAGGAACCTGGCAAAATCTCATGGAACTTTTATACTCGAAATACTGCATTTTTTAAATACCTTCTTGCTTTTGCTGTGCTGTGGAGCAGTGTTTTCATAGTCTGAAGGAGCCTCTGGCTGTTCTCTGCTCTCCTGCTGTAAGTGGCACGCTTTGCTGAGCTGTGCACACCCATCTCCAATCTCAGCATGACCCAGTCCCTGTTTTTGCTGTAAGAACAGAAGCAGCTGAGCTTTGCAAAAGTGCACACTCCAGTTTGGTGGGCACCTTGCTACCTGAGAGACATCAGGATGCAGAAGAAATTCACCAAGGAATTTTTTGGGGCAGGAAATAATTCTTCTTCTCCAAGCTCTTAAACAGACTGCGAGAAGCAGGTTTTCTCTCTTATGGGAATCTCACATGCTGATGTGGCTGAAGCCTAGGAAAATATGTGATATTTGTATCAGTGTCATGCCTCTAAACAGATGGACTTTTTTTCCTCATGTATCCATTCCCTGAATCTAAAATATAACTGAAAAAGAAAACTTGAACTTCAGAAATAAAAGTCTGAAATGGATCTGAAGTACCTTTTTTTTTCAGGGCAGGTACATACACTGATTACACAGACATGGGCTGAAATGCATTTCACAGACATTCAATCATGTACATACCCAGGTGATGGTGCAGTAAGTGGGCTGTGTGCCAAGGCTGACAGATGTGGTTGAGGAGATAGCTTGTGAATTCATAGACTTTTCTTCCTCCATGCTGAATCCCTGTAATCTTTCCAGAGCTCCCAGAACTGGGTTGTTCATTTTTCCAGGAAATAAATTTCAGTCACACAGTTAAATCACTTATGCTGCCAACGTGCAGGTAATAGAGGTGTAGCAGAGGGTTGTTCTGCTTCCTTTCAATGTAAGCTCGGTTCTTGTGAATTTTATTCTCAGACTTTCTTTTCCCTTCTTTCTTGCCACCTTCCCTTCTATTCCTACCATATTAACTCAATATTAACTTTGTTGCTTTCTTTCCAATTGCCTCTTCTTGTTTCTTTTCTTTCCAGGATAGCATGGGACTTTGCTTAATTACTGTTTTTGTTTGGGGCTGGGTGTTGTTTTGTCAGATGTTTATTGAGCAAAACAAGATGAAAAGGCAAAGCCAACTGCTTCTGCAAAATTCTGCTCCTGATCAGCAGCTTTTGAAGGCTTTGGATGACAATGCTAAGCTAACCCATACGTTAGAAGAAGAGAGGCTTCAACATCAGCAAAAGGTAAAACTGCTTCTCATTTCATGCAGAAACCTTCGAAAGCTTCTTGAACTGAAGGATGAATTAATGCTGTGGTTTGCCAACTACAGGTCAAAGAATTAGAAGAGCAGCTAGAAAACCAAGCACTGCATAAGGAGATTAGTCGTCTTAAACAGCAACTGGAACTCTTAGAAGAAGATAAAAAGGAACTAGAGCTTAAGTGTCAGAACTCTGAAGAAAAAGCAAGAGACCTAAAGCATACAGGTAAAATTGTGTAATGAGTTTACTTTTAGAAGTATAATAGAGTGAGTGAATGATACACATCTAATGAAATTACACGTGCTGGATTTGAGACCCAAAAAGCAGCAGCTTTTGTGTAGCTGAGATCACAGAGTCATAGAATTGTTTGAGGAACCTTTAAAGTCCATCTGGTCCAACTCCCCTGCAGTGAACAGGGACACCTACAGCTCCATCAGGTGCTCAGAGCCCCATCCAGCCTGACCCTGAAATGTCTCCAGGGATGGGGCATCCACCACCTCCCTGGGCAGCCTGTGCCAGTGCTTCAGTATCTTTACTGTGAAAAACATTTTTCTTAAATCCAATCTAAATCCCCTCTGTTTTAATTTGAAACCTTTTCCCCTTGTCCTGTCCCAGAAGACCCTGCTAAAGTGTCTTTCTTTCTTATAGACCTTTCTTTTCTTCTTTCACGTAGTCCCCCTTTAGCTACTGAAAGGTCACTCTCGGATCTCCCTGGAGCCTTCTCTTCTCCGTAACGAACAGCCCCAGCTCCCTCAGCCTGTTCTTGTAGGGAGGAGTTCCATTCTGTGCATCGCTTTTGTGGCCCTTGTCTGAATGCTCTCCAGCAGGTCCCTGACTCTCCTGTACTGAGGATTCCCCATTTGGATCTCAAGATCCAGACATGAACTTCCCATGACAAGAGGTTCAGCAGTTGCCTTCAGCTTAGAACAGTCATGTATAGAATGCATGTGAAGGATAAACATTGTAAAACTTATGTAACATATAAAAACTCTGTTCTTAGATTGTTCTTAGAATGGTTTAATGGGTTTTCTGTGCATCTAGGAGGCTGCTGTTAGTAGAACATGTTGCCAAAAATAGGATTTAGTAGCAATTGAGTGTTTTTTTTTTTAATTAGTAGCTTTTTTTTGCTTAAGCCGTCAAAGTTTTTAGAGCAGATGTGAGAAGCAGAGAACTCACTCAAGGTTTTTTCTCTTCCACAGTTGATGAACTTCAAAAACGAATACACCAATCTGAAAATCCTGCACCTCCTCCTCCGCCGCCACCACCGCCTCCTCTTCCTCCTCCACCTCCTCCTAACCCTATACGGTAAGTGCTTAAATTAGGAGTCAGTGCTCTTCACTGAAGAATAAGTCAGAATACAGAATACCTCATGAGTTTGCATTCAAAGAGGAAAAGTGTCTTTAAATAAGGAAGGTTTTCTATGTCTGCCTTGGGCTTTATTCCTTCCACTTTGCCAGCTGGACACCCTTTTTGCTAACAGTCTTGCACCCTGACCAGTTGTGAGCAGTGTTTGTCTTCCCAAACCTAATCTACTGTCTGGGCTGTGACTTTGGAGGAGGAGAGACACCTGTCTCCTCTAAATTTAGGAGATTTTTCTTTTATTCATCTGATATCTATAATTATAGACTTGTGAGGTGCTGTCTGAATCTGCTGCTAAGAATACCCCATTGAGCCAGAGGATATCTTGGATTATAACTGTTGTCCCTTCCTGTCAGATAAAATTAAGATTGAATTTTTCAAAGAACCGTAAAAGAAGTGGGCCAATACCATGTACTGGGCACTAGCCACAGATAAGTGTTTTATTTTGAGTCCTTTACTAATTGGGATAGATAGCACTATCCACTTTAAGCCTTGTGTTAGCTAAATCAGAGCGTTTCTTTCATGTACTGTAAAATGTATGTGAGCATAAGCTATTTCACAACCTGGGTGCTGGCTGTTCTTTTTATTCTTGGATGGAGCTTTGATGCTTTATTTCAGGGAGGTTTCCCAGCTTCTTAAGGAGCAATGGGGAGTGATAAGCCCCACTGACATGCTGGATGAGACTAGGAGCATCTACTTGGGCCTTAAAGTGAATCATTTCCTTGCCTGGATTTTTACGTTTTGACTGTAGTGAAGGGATAATTATTTAACGCTGTAAGAAGATTACAAACTTGGAATTGGTGAGAAGATACTGATCACCGTATTTAAGTGTCCTCTGGAGAATAATACTTCACTTTGATATCTACAGCTCTTCCTTCTTTTTTTTTTTTTTTTTTAGTGCTGGAACAGCTTCAATTTGTCATTTGTCACAATGAGACACTGTCTTTTAATATTCAGATCTGAAGTGTTTTGATTTGTGCCTAATGTCTGTTAAAAAGAAGTAAATTTCTCTGGTGCATTTTGATGGGGAGGCATTGTGGGGGGTAATTCAGAACATACATCTGCATTCAAGAACTGCTAAATGAGTCTGTTGTAAGTAGCTGTATAATCAGGTATAAGCAGGCTGTTTGTGTGACATGTTCAGAGTTCATTGTAGCAGGGTGTAGTAGAGGACGGAGTAATAGTCTGCAGTTTTGTTTTCCTCAAAGGTCTCTCATGTCAATGATTCGCAAGAGGTCTCACTCCAACACCAATGTGAGCAAGAAGGAGAAACCTCCTCAGCAGGAGTCAGGTATGGCTCATCCTTTCACAAGTTACGTATATTGCTCACTAGACAAAGCTAGTGAAAATGAACTGTGTGTACCAATTGTTATGCAAATGCTTGCAGTTGTCAGCATTAACGATTGCTGTTCGTGTCCCAGCATATTCATCTACCTTGCAGTCCAGAAATGTGATTGCAGCCCAGTTATATGAGCTCTGAGGTGGCAGATGGTATCTTTGGCATTGTAGCATGAGTAAAACTCATGTAAACTCCATCGAGATCCCGAGCAAATTTGCATAGCCCTGTTTAGTTACCTATTCCCCTACAACTGAGCTTGTGATCAACATCCAATGTATTTTTTACAAACGGATCTTAGTATGAATAATGATAAACCTTAGGGAAGACTTTCTGTAATCGAAAGGAAGATCCTATCTTCCTACTTCTGGGTGTCATGCTTATTAGAGACATCGATGCACTGATTTCACTCACTGCTGTGACAGAGAAATGTATCTTTCTTTTCTATTTTTTTCCTATGAGGAGAAGGGTGTTCATATTTATCACAGACTTGCAGGAAGGACCTGACAAAAGGTGAGCACTCAGCTTATGGAGATGTGCTGGGTGAGATGGATGAGGAGAATGTCTGGGTTCCATTCAGGCTCCATGCAGCTCGCTCGGTTGCACTGTAGTAGTTTGGTATTGTCTGTAGCAGTTACACTACAGCAGCATTGAGAGGCACAGCCAGTGTGTAGTGGACATGTTACAGCCTGTCCAGTGCTATACCCATCCACAGGCTTCTGGAAGAAGCAGGACAAACCAGCAGTCATGAAGCAGAGTGCAGATTATATATTGGATAATAGAGGGAAGTTTCCAGCTTAGAATAGCATCGATTTTGTGATTTCTTCTGTCCAGAGCCTTTCCATAGAGCTGGTTTAAATGCTACAGTTTTTATCCCTTGATCCATATCTTATGAAATGACCTCTCAAAGTTGACCGTACCGCTAATCCTTTAATAATACTGAAAAACTAAAACAAAACTGTCATGTGCTAAGGTGACTCTGAGTGCAAAATAACAGCTGAAATCCATTTTATTGTTGTTTAATGGAAGCTGGAAACTTAGTAGGTTGGGAAAGGGAGTTAAGTGCAGATTTACAGATGACCATGCATGCCTGAAGTGGCAGAGCTAGTCAGACAAGTGTTGTCAGTTAAAAAAAACAACATGATTTTCCTCATTATTTCTGTCTCATAAAACAGTAGAAGTTTGTTTGTAGTGAATTGCTTAGCTTATTTGGTGCCACTTAAACAAAGAAGGGGGCTTGAGGAGGGAACCAGGGTGAAATGATGGGTATAGAGCATAACTGTTACAGAAGAATTACTGCTAGCTGATGGTAGCAATATTGCAAGCATGGCTGGATTACTGCATGGGACCAACAAGCGGAAGAGGAAAGGAAGCATTGCCACCCCTGTTCTTTAGGGGAGGAACTGAGGAGTGAGGTTGGACTTGGGGAATCTTTGGGAAGTGGTTATCAGTCTGAGAGAAACAAGATTGCTGGTGTGGGTAAAATGATGAGACGACCTTGTACTGAGATCTCTGATGAAGAGTCAATCTTATCTTTCAGTAATGGTTAAATTATGTTCCCTTTGTTTATCAAGTTTCCTTACCTTGGAGCATCGTAGATGTTTTGATTGTATCCTTTTGTTGAGAGTTAGAAACAGTGATTGCAGGAAATACTATGAAATTTGCAGCGAGTTCTCAAAATCCTACTTTGTTATTTACTAGGAAACTTTAACAGCTCTGACCTTTCTTCAGTCACGTGAGCTGCTGCTTCTCTTAATAGTTGAATTGTTCTTAAAATAAAAATAAAAAGGAGGGAAAGTTCTTTCTTGTTAGAGTTGTTATATCCAACCCAAGGCTTGTTTTGACCCTCGTTAAGGACTTAGGATGAATGGTTTCAATCCCATACCACCAATTAAGCTTTTATATTTGAAACAGCCTATTTGTGAAATTAAAGCCTGACATTAAATTGGCTTACAATACAGAAACTGCATTTCTATGAATCATCAATAGTGCCCTGACAAGTGAGAGATCAAAAGTCTATTTAAAATTCTTATTATATAAGGTACAACGTTGAAGCTTTGAATAGCATCAACCATATTTCTCCATGTGTTTCTTTTAAGTGGTCTTTTTTCCCTTTTTGGCATCGAGTGTCTTTTGTTAGAGTATCCAGAACTCTGAAAAGCTAACAGGTATTGCTGAGGTTCATCACAAAGCTTCCAGTTTTTCCTGAATGTTTTGCAGTCATGACAGAGGATCTCTTGAACATCGGCCTGTTTGTTTTATCCATCAGGCTGGATGTGGCAAGCAAGCTGTTTAGGAGACTGACTGTTTAACATGTTATTTTCTTTCTACTATTCCTCTGTAGTTCGTATTTAGTGGTATACTCTTTGATTTTGGAATAGGTGAAGAAGTTACGGATCTGAAGAGACAAGCTGTTGAAGAGATGATGGACAGAATTAAGAAGGGAGTTCATCTCAGACCAGTCAACCAGTCAAGCAGACCTAAAACAAAGGTTTGGAATAAGTAGCAAAGCAGCAGTATTAACCGAACATAGTAATTTACACAAAAACCAAATTTCTATAGAAAATTCAAAAGAATACATTAGCCTTGCATTCCTCTTTTGCTTTGCTTTGAGTTTGTCATGGCCCATTTCAGCTGGGCCAGATTAGTGAGCATGTGTTTTTCTTTTTAACATGTGTGTGTTATGTTTATTTACAGCCAGAAACACCAAAGCCCTCTGAAAGTGCAATGAAAGAATTAAAAGGGATTCTGGTAAGATCATGTGCAATTTATATTTCATTGTTTTCTTTTCATGGAGCTGACATGACCTTCTGTGCATAAAAGCTTGTAAATGAAAGTTCTGTATTAATACTTTGATTTGAAGCAGCAGAGCAGTATTCTAGTTAATCCCTGTCATCCCCACTTTTGACTTCAGTGCTACTGAAAGAATGGTGTTGGTCTTGCTGAGAGAACTTACTTTGGAGAAAGCTAATCTGTTAACTGTGCTCCACGTTGTGCGTTCCTGCCACTAGAGGGGTTGTTATGTTCTGCATCTGCCAAATGGAGACCTTTGGAGGCTGGAGACTTTCCAGATACTCACAGTAGGGATGATGCTTTGGGAGGGAAACCAAAGCTCCTGAACTGCACATCTAGATGGAGGTCTCTTATCATCAACTGCCATCTCCCAAGGCATGGAATTGCTTGATAGCATAGACTAAGCCTAAATAGAGCAGGAGCTCAGTTGTCTTTTTATATTTAGATGTGTAAGTAAAGACATTAGGCTCGTATTTTGTCCATCTAAAAGTAATGGGCTTTAAGCTTGCTTTTGTTTTATCCTTAATTCATATATTGCATTGCTTCTTTTGCACAAGTGCTAAAATTGTATCAAACACTCAGAAATAGCCACAGTTCTTGCTCCCTGATTTTTGTGATCCCAGAACTTATAAAGCTGAAGTGCAGCTTTGGCATATCAGTTGAAATTTTGCCTTTGTAAGATGGAATATGGTAAAATCCTACCTGTGTCAAGGCAGAACACAACCACAGTAGATCAAACTTTTTCTGATCAGCCATAATAGCATCTAGATAATAACTTCAAAATTGTGTTGGTTGATGCAAGACAGTGCAGCAAAGACGATAGCCACTGCAATGCAAATAGCTAATAGTGGCTTAAAATCATAACATATTAAACCGAGTCTTTTCCCATCACATTAAGAGAGGGGGAGAAGGGGAGAAATAATGTAGAGAGCCACCAGACCTTAATGCCAAGCTGTAATTAGAGGGCTGCATAATTAAATATGGAGGTAAAGAGAAAAGGAAGAAAATGCAACATTTAGGTTGCTTTAAATGGAACTCCATACGTATGTGCATTGTTTGCTGTGGTGTGCTGTTTGTACTTGTGCAGACTCAACGACCCTACTGAAGGCCCTTTCATTTTCTAATAGCAGTTTCATTTCTTTGACACTGTATCACTGACATGGGGGGAGACTTGATTATGTACTTCAGAGGAACCAGAAGGAGATCTATAGTTACAGTGTCTGACTTGTTTTTGAGTTCTTAAGGATATTTGCAGTGTAAGACATACTAAATAAAAACCAATTCCAGTCTAATCTTGAGACCAGTCATTATGCACAGTCAGACAACAAACATGGGGGTGGGATGTGATGGAGTAAACGTTTGTTGTTACTATGCTAATTATGCATTTCATGTAGACCTCCGTATAATTGTTACAAACAAAGCATTTATGTTCTGTAAATCAGAGAGTTTGAGCAACTCAGTTGCTCAGGTTGCTTTTGTATATGTGTGTTAGTACAGATCTGCAGCACAGTGCTCAGAAATAATGTATTTTCTCAGTTAAATTTCAAATAGCCATCAAAGAAAATATTTTGGGAGCGGGATGCGGTGGCAGTGAGGATTTAGTTATTGTGCTAGAAGCCTGAAAGCAGCTCAGCTTTTGCTGCTTATGGTGACACTTCCTTTGTCATTGACTGTTCCCACTCAATTTACATGTTTGTCAACAGAAGTTGTTAAGAATGTTTTATTTAAGCTCTGGAAGAATGTATAGGAGTCTGACATGTTTTGGAAGGCCGAGTAAACAGATTTCCTAGAGATTCCCAAAGGTGGCAAGACTTGGAGGGAGACTGAGACAGAATATGGATGTCACATTTTCAGTTACATGATCAATATTTTGGAGAAAGTTTACATTCAAGTGGATGCTGTTGCAGTAACTGACCTATCAGGTGGGAAAGGCATGCAGTATTTTCCACGTGCCTGTTAAAATTTGTGTGGGCACCTTTGGGAAGTCGCAGGCTTCAATTAAAGCTTTCTCTTCCCCTTAAGCAAAATGCTGCTGTCACAGCTTAGCTGAAACAAAATGCTAACACTGGCATAAAGCAGTGACAGCGCAACAGTGGATTTCTATTCTGCATGTGTAAAACGCTGTTTTAACCTGAGAGCTAATCCTATGTGTCAGAGAAATCATCAAGTACATGGAATTATGCTCACATTCATGCCAGATTCTATGATATAATAACATGTTGCAATTGCAGTAAGTGCACTGACTTCTCCAGGTGTGTACACACCTGAGTACAACACAAGCACACTAAATGCACAGCATGCTGGGTAAGTGAAATGTGGCTCTTTGGCATTTTGCTAATAGAGGCAATGGGCAGTGTTTGAAGATCTTTTAAATTTTAAGAGAGAGGAAGTCAGTGTTTCTCTGCAAGCATCAGAGTTTGTTTACTAGGAATCCACAGCATTGTTTCTTAAGTCTTTTGTCAAACCTCAAAGGTAGGCAGGTATGGTTAATCCATCGGTAGGGTTTAGATGCTCTCTGTTAAACTGTAGGGAGAGTTTTTTGGCTGATCTAGAACTGCAGTTGTCTTCCAGAAGCTTAGAAGTTTGTCACATAGCATATACGGGAGGTGTGGCATGGCTTGTTTTATACTCAGAGAGCTTTGTATGCCTGTTTCTTGCTGTAGGAAACACTGAACAAATCCACTAGTTCCCGAAGCTTGAAGTCCCTCGAAACAGACAGTGGTGAAACAGAGCTAGAACGAGTTCTGCGACGTCGGAAAGTGACTACTGACCAGGACAGTGGCAGTAAGTGCCCTGATTCCTTCACTGACCTCTTCCTGCCCCTGCATTGAGACACTCTTGAAGATTTACTTTCTCTTCCATACCATTGTTCTTTCAGCCATTATGTCTTTAAAATTACTCTTTAAAATTCCATTTTGATTTCTGCAGGTGACTTGAGTTCTTCTTCTGCCTTGTCTCTAGACCAGTCAATTTGGCTAACATAAGCTTCACACTTTCTTTGGGTTTTAGATTCCACTGGAATCTTGGCCACGTCAGAATCCAAATCTCTGCCCGTGTTGGGTTCAGAAGCCAGTGGTGTACAGACAGCATTGAAGAAGAAAGATTCGGAGACGCAGTTCAGTTCCAAAGTACCTGCTTCAGGTCCTGTTTCCAACCAGCTGAAAGATGTCACAGGTTCCAAAGTTATGTTACAGTAAGTAAAAAATGGTTTTCTAGCTCGCTTTCAGTACCAGATCTGTTTAGCTGATGCATTTTGAAAGTGGTTTCACTTCAGTGTTGCTTAGCAGGAAAAATGTAGTATCTACAGCTGTTTGCCAGTGACTGCTCAAATAATTCAGTCTCACGTGGAGGCAGTTGAATTTCCTGTAGTAAAGCTTTTTTCCTTAAAACAAAAAAAAGGTTCTTCTCTACCCCCCAAAAAAAGACCTCAGGATTTTTTGAGGAGGAGCAAAGTTGAGGGTTTTTCCATGTCCTGAAGAGCACACTTAGTTACATAGGTAACTCTTGGTTTTATTTTTTTAAGGTAGTTTTCGCTCAGGATTTTCAATATAATAATATTTTCAGATAGAAGCAGGGAAGTCATACTGGGCTGTATGCAGTTGTGCTGGGTGTTTCTGTTGGAATGAGATGAATGCACACATTGCTCTGAGACATTGTTTGATAAAAGTTGTGACTTACGTTGAGATCTCAAAGTTAAGGTTCTTCAGAGGGGAAAAAAAAGAAGCAGGTGGTCCTGTATTTGCACAGACAGAGAGAGGGATCTTTTATCACAATGGACTGAAGATCCAAGGTGCCCATTTGGTATCAAGGAGTTAAACCTGCCTCAGAAATGTTTATTTCAGACAGATCTGCTGCAGGATTGGCCTTTAACAGTACCACACTCCTTGTGAAGCTGGACTGTGCACTTGCTTGCAAGTTCTCCTCATAGCTATTTTTGTGATCTGATATTTACTTCACCCTCCTGCAGGTGCTTTTATCATTTATTTTTGAATGGGCAAAGAGCCCAATTTCCTGTCTGTGCCCTGCAGTTTTATTTAATTTACACTGAGTTTTAAAAGCAGACCGCTTTTTCCACTCGTGTATCTTCCCCTTTTATTTCACTGAAGTATTCTGAGAAGAAAGATGATCTTCGTTTTAGTTTAATCAGAAAGATGCAGATTTGTTCAGCAGGTGATTGGATGTGAACAACACTGTTGTACTTTCTTGGACTGCCAGAAAGGTTCACCCTGACAGAAAGGTGAGGCTGTTACTGCAAAATGCTGTGCTTGTAGTTTGGGGATTTCCACAGCTTTGAGCAGATAACCTTTATCAAAAAACACAGCAACTCCCACCACCTTTTGTCTACCTTTTATTCCACCAAACTAAGTGGAAATTGCATTTGCAAGAAAGGAAATGAAATAATTGCAGGCCCCAAGGTCTTACAGAATGCGTGGTGAATTGACAGTGAAAAGGATCTTGTGTTGACAGTCACAGTTGTTATGTGTTATAAAAGCATACGTGAAGTTCAATTTATTTCTCAGCTTGCCTATTCAGTGACATCCTAAAAGACACATTTCATTTTAATTTATCTGTTTAAAGCATTAAAACAAATGCGATGGGCCAGATTCCTCAGTGCTGCAGGGCTTCTTTGCTCCCAGTCACCGGTGTAAACCTGGAAAGGCTCAGCACTGAGGATGGTTTTCCAATGGGAGAGAGAAGGTGCCGGGGCACCCCAGCCCTTCTGCTGGGCAGGCAGGGAGGAGTGGAAGTAGCCAAAGTGCTGCTGAAGTGCAGTTACTTTCCTTTGCCTCCTGGGTGCTGCTTGTAGCAAAAGTGAGTAGAGGCAGCCTCCAGACTGCAGGGAGTGCAGTGCTGTTGTGAGACAGGGCTCATTCGAAGCAGATTTCAGAAGGAAGTTCCTTTGTCGTGCACATCTGACAGCTTAGATCTGTAAGCAGGCAGTGCTGCAGTGTTTTAGGCTTCCCTGGGTGCAGCTGTACAGGCAGTTTAGTTTGGATCGCAGCGCACTTCTGAAGGGAATCTCCCTGTTGTCCCCTTTTGCTGTGCTCAGATGTACATCCTGCAGTGGTTTCAGTGCATGAACCGGATCCCTGGGTTCACTGTAGGGTGGAGCTAAGTCAGAGATGTGACGCAGCCTTTAGTGGCTGGCCCAGGGGCCACACAAGAGCTAGTTCAGTGCGTGACCCCTGAAGGGTCCTGTGAGGACACGGGTGCAAAGCACAGACCGTTTCTCCCTACTGCACCGCTGTTTCCTAAAGCAGTCTATGTTAACTAAACAAACCATTGTGGCTTTCACCAGGAACCCTCCCTGACAAAGGCATACAAAAGACTTATTGTGGCACTTCTCCTTATTCATACCTGAGGTAAAGCGGTGCAGCTGTCTCATCATTTGCGATTCCTTGAAATCTGACAAAGGTGTGACCTCCCTCAGCTGTTTGCAGCAGCCGAGCAAACCTTTCATAGCACGGCAGAGGATTGCATGTCTCATAATCCCCAGGTATCTCTTCCAGTGCACTACTTAACTCTTCTTTTCCAGCTAGATTCTAACGTGCAGCTTCTTACAGAAGACCTCACAGATAGTCATACGTGAGGTGTTTTTCTTTGCTACGCTGTCCCTTCACTAAGACGTGTGGTCTGAAAGGGGCGGGGTAATACTTAGAGACATGTAAATGCTACCAGCCCTATGCATCTTTCTTTATTCACATTAAGTACAGCTGTTCTCGTGGCAAAAGAAGGGTGTGTGCTGGAAAATCTATCTGTGAACAGCACTGACAGAAGTCGGCTCGTTGAGGTGAAGTCCAGGTTCCCACACCAGCACTAGCTCAATGGCAACCTAAATGCTGATGAGACAGTGAGATGGCAGTCTTTGGTTCAAGCAGGGCTGTATGCACAGTGTGGTTATTGCTATGGCTCAGTGTTTCCCAACCATCACCCCCAGCAGAATTAGGTGGGCCGCTGACTCCGGTTGCTGAAAGAGGGATAGTGGAAAAAGACTGTAATGTAAGTCAGTGTGGTTCACTCTCAATTTTCTGGTATTCAAAGTAATTGATGATAACTTGATTAATTCAGAAGGAAAATTTAGGGCATGAACCACAAGGTTAGGGGTAATTTCAGAGCAGGAAATTGCCAGAACAGAGGTGCGTATTGCCTTGAAGCAGATGGTTTGGAATGCGTGAAGTTTAACTGAGGTGGTGGTGTGGGGAGGATGTAAATAATGTGTCCTATAGAGGGACTGAGGCCTTATCTCAGTATTCAGGTAACTTCCTCTGGAAATCATTTCCCAGATGTTTAACCCAGCATGGGTGTAATTCTGGGACAATTGGTAAGAAGACAGTAGGTGACAATGTGGCTCTCTTGGGAACACAGAGCATTCTGTGACTCCCTGCAGCGCAGAGACACAGAAGGGAAAGGTGTGTCTGGCTCTGCCCCGTTTGGTTTTCTTCCTGTTCCTCCCCCCAGAATTTGGTAAACATTTTGTTTCTGGACAGCAGAGACCTCTGTGAACGGTGAACCGCAGAGAGGGTTAGTCTTAATCTCATGATTTTATGCAATTAAAGGATTTGTCCTCCTTCTCCTGGCTGTAATCTTAGTACCCCTGAATCATCCACCAGCTCTGCAGGAAGCGGCTCAGCCGCAGCGAGGCAGAGCTACAAAGGTTTTCCAGGGCAGCTTGAGCATGGGCAATTTGGTCTGAACAACAAATGAGGGAAACAATGGGATGTTCTGGAAGTTTGAGGTCTCCATAGTTTTAACTGTTTTAAAAGCTACTGTACACTGTGCTGTAACTCACTGCAGGCAGCTCTTGAAGGTTCCTCATGGAAATTAATTTGCTGATCTTTTTTGAGTGTTTTCAAAGCAGTGCCTAAAATAGGAACACTTTGCCATGACTTGATCCTGCATAGCAGTCGGTCTACAGATGCTTTCTGCTCACTGCTGCATCGACCGCTTCTACTCGGCTGAGTGTAGCAGAGGCACTTCTGAAAAGGAGAATGGTACTTTCCTTATGAACACCTGTTGGCAGACACCAGCAAAGGAAGGAGCCAGCAAACTAATTCACCTCTGTCACTGTCTGCATCCCCTGTAACTTGCGTTGGACAAATGCTTAATTGAAGCCTTTTTCAGGCTTGTAATTGGTGTATTTCTTACTATTGTTTGGTTTTAGCCTTTCATTCCTCTTGTTTCTCTGTTAAAAATTCTGAAGTATTTGGTAAACAGTGAAGGTTTTGAGGAAGATGAAAGTGACCCAGGTCTCAGCTGGCAGACCCGTAGGCAGCACAGAGGTGGCAGTACAGAGCAGATGTTGCAATGGGAACATCTGGAAACTTGACCAACTTAAAGGCTGATAGAGTTTTACCACTGTTTTTTGTCGCCCTGTGAGTGTATGAGTTTCTCTGCATGAGTGATGGTTGTCTTCAGTATTGGGGTCTTGAAGGAAAACAGGAATAGTGGGGAAGTAGGTGGGTGGTATTTACAGAAATGAGAAGCTGTGGCCATGGTTTTTAAGCTTCACTGAGGATTTAAATGTTGGTGAGCAAAAGGCAGGTTAGCTTAGTGCTTTGAGTCTCATCTTTTGGGCAGTAGAGAGTAGCACTGGTTGAGTTTGATTTGGAGTTTAAGAGCAATTCTATTTGAAGAGGGGCCGCAGGTGTCTCAGTGCTCCAGAGCAGGGACCTTGCTGAGGGACAAGGACTGCTAATTTGGTGTTGTGCTAATACTGGCCTTTCTATCAGAGATCCCCCAGCCTGGGTTCTAGGCAGAAGACCAACCTGCAGTTCCCCATGCTTGTACAGTGGGCATTGCTGGAGTAGATTTTGGGCAGTATTTCTAAACAGTGTTTAAAAAAAAAAAAGGATTTTTTCTTGGATGGTCCATTTAGCCTTTTGCTGTTACATATTCTTAGAAAATTGGATGAGACTTCTTCCAAAAATTTTTAGCAATATTTACATAACATCCTGGTTTCTAATAGAAATATGTTTCAATGATTTCATGAACAGAGCATCAAGGAAGGTTAAATCATAGTAAGGTTATAATCTTAACCAGAGGAAACAAAGAAAATCATAGAATCATAGAATGGCCTGGGTTGAAAAGGGCCACAATGATCATCTGGTTTCAACCCCCTGCTATGTGCAGTCACCAACCAGCAGACCAGACTGCCCAGAGCCACATCCAGCCTGGCCCTGAATGCCTCCAGGGATGGGGCATCCACAGCCTCCTTGGGCAACCTGTTACAGTGCATCACCACCCTCTGAGTGAAAAACTTCCTTCCAGTACCCAACCTAAACCTCCCTGTCTCAGTTTAAGACCATTCCCCTTTGTCCTATCACTATCCACCCTCATGAGCAGCCCTTCCCCCTCCTGTTTTTATGCTCCCTTCAAGTACTGGAAGGCCGCAATGAAAATCCAAGTCTCAGTTGACTGTCTGATATTTAGTTTGCCCTTTTGTATTGTTACTGTAAACGATTTACAAAAGGCCCAGCAGCACTGCTTCACTGATGATCCATTGGTTATAACCCTTTTATTGCTTTTGATACTCTCCTATTGCAAGCAGTCCTTCTTAAAGCTGCATGGAACTTTCCGTATCCCATACCATTAATCTAAAAAGCATTTGTCCTTTCAATCAGGATTTCATGGTACAGATTTTATGTACTGAGTCATAAAAATATATGCAGACCTATGAACAATTACATGTGAATAATAGAACTAGGAGCTCAATTTCTGGCTTAAAGCTGTAGTTGGTCAAACAGCAAGAATACTGATAGCGATATTAGCAGTCTCAATGAGGGAAGAGCTTTGGATAGAGCCAGACAGAGCTACCTTGGCTGGACAAATCTGTCATCATTCAAAGCTGGCTAACTACAGCTATACTAATTGCTATTTCCAAGCTTTATTTGTAATAGCAAAAACCGCTCTTTGAAAGAGGGCACCAAAATTATGTTCATTCTTGCACTGAAACTTTATTATGCCTGCGTTCTGCTCTTGACAACTATTGAGCAGGAGCTACAAATACCTAATAAATAGGGTTAATAATTTCCAACAATACCTCGGCTCTAACAGCAGCACTGTCAGGCTGGTGCTGCAGCAGTGTAAAGGATTTGAAGAAGGGGATGCTCGTGCAACACAGCCTGAATAGTAATTCTTATTTTTATGCTTGGAACTCTGGTTTAATCACTGGTTTTCTCCATTAAACTACTTTATATCGACATCTTTCATTTTTCTGACCTTTGAAGGTGGTAAATATGATTGCTATTTTATCCATTTTTGTTATAAATGAAACAGACTTCAGAGCGTTTGGCCGTGCATCAGTTGTTGGAATGCTGCCATACACTAATGCAGACTCCCCACTGTGAGCCCAGTGAAGAATTATACTTTGATTCACCAGATTGTATTAAATAGTCCAGCTGTTGGGATTTGAAAGATAGTTACCTCAAAGTGAAATAGAAATGAACTTGGCATTTATGGCTTTGACCATTTTTATACTGTTGGGCAATCAGCTTTTCAGAGGTAGCACTTTTAAAAATAACCCTCTTCTGGTTACGGTGGTTTAAAAACTTTAATTTGCTGTAATGTTCGAAATAGTTTACCGTGTATTTCCTGGAATGATTGGCAACTTTTGCATGTAATAAACATTATTTTCCTTATGATATCACTAGCTTCCGATGGTAATCAAATGAGTCTGAAACCGCATCTATTAGCACCGATTTCTGAATTAATTAACTTACACCAAAGTTCTAACGTTAGAGACAACTCTTGTAATTGAGGCTTCAACGTGGAATTTCATTCAGTACATCCAACGCTTCGTAGCAACCTGAGTTATTGCTTTCTGGAATGGTGAGTGCGACAGCTGCGGTCTGTGGGAACATTTCTGTGCCTTTAATGCACACGCTGACCCTCCTGCTCAGGTAGGAGCCGGCCGTGGGCAGCCCAGAGCTCTGGTGGTGGAGCAGGTGACCTCTTTCTTCTTGGTCATTTTCTGTAGGACAAAGACTATCAAAATAAAGGGCAGTTCATAGCAGGTGGATCCACCAGATGAATTCCTTTTTTTGGCCTCCAGTAGGTTCTACTTTTACCTTTAAAGAATTTGTTAGCTTTGCAGTACAGAAGGCCATTCCTTGTGAGTAAGCATGAATATATATATAAAAAAATTGGCTCTAGACTAGTAAATGTGTGTAGTGCACGTAGGGCCTTCCTGTGCTAAGGTTTTCTGTCCATTTTAGTGGTTGTAGCTATGTAGTCATCCATACTGTATTCACCATATGGTGTAGGGCCCTGTCTGAAGATGTGCTGGGTATAGGTGTGTAGCCCTAAGAACCTCTCCCTGAGCATGTCTGGTTATATACCCAGAGGCATCAGAGCCAGCTGCTCTGGAGGGCTGCTGAAGGAGCCCGTGCACGTGGGCTGTCTGCCTGCAGAGCAGGGCGGGTCTTGGGGCAGCCTGAGGATGGCGTGGGAAATATCCCCACCTGCCACGTGTTCGGGTCGTGCTGTCCTCTTGTTGGCCTTGTTCTATTCTGGTGCACGCTAGCTAATCTAAGGATTTACCTGCATGCTCTCAGTGCTAGGACAGAGCTTTTGAACTTGGACAAGTGCCGTTAGTGTTTAAGCCAGCCTCAGTCTATAATCCCGGCGACTCTGACCTTTCCTTCCTCCCTCTTTGCTCTGAGGGATTTTCGTCTGCAAGAATCTGCACTGCAAGCAGTCAAAGCATAGTCCCATTTCTAAAGCAGGGAACACAGGTCGAACGCTGCTCTGTATTTCAGCAGACCCATTGGGTGAATTTTCAGAACTCCCTTGCACTCCCTCCCAGTCTGCTGGTACTGAGCTGGTTTTGCTGCCCTTAGCTTCTGGTGTGCAGTCAGGTGTAGTATAGCGAAAGCCCTGGGATGCAGATGTGGAGAAGCAGCCACGTTTTGGGCTACAGAAGACAGGAACAGGTGGCATTTTCTCTAGGTGCAGCTGCTGTGTTGGACAAGGGGACCCTAAATACAGCTCAGAGATGATCAGAGAGAAAATAAATTCTTACGGTTATCTTTAAAATGATGCTGTGTGCTCTGTAAGTTCATTTTTCTGGTGAAGCATCTGACTTCACGTGTGTAATAAACGATCAGGAAGGGTAGTGTGACTGTTGTGTTTTGTGCACTGCTATCTGTATGTAACAGCTGTAATCTGGAAATCTGTTTACCAGCCTAATAGACCTGTCCTGGTCACAAATACTAGTAGTAACATACGTGCTTTTCTGTGGTTTTCTTGAATATGTGCGTTGTGATCTGTATTGATATCTCTATCCTTTTTCCTTTAGATCACCCAGTCATACGGAGTTCTCAAGGAAAGCTTCTACTAGTGAAAAAGAGACAGAATCCATTGTAGTGTTAGATCCCGTGTCCGCCAGAGGAGATCAGATGACTGAAAACACACTGAATCAGAGCACAACAAAGGAAGAAAAAAGCAAGTCGCTGCATAAAGAAAGTAATGCTGAGAAGATAAGAGAGATAGACAGTTCTAACTGTTAGTCCCCATTCTGAAAGGCTGTAACTTTTGGGAGTCATGTCGGTTGCTTAGGTGTGGTACTGGGGGCTTCAGTCTGCATTCCTAACAGTTTTCAGTAATAAGGATTGAAATGGTCTTTTGTATGCAGTTTTGTTACATGCATTAGTGTTAAATAATTGTATATTACTCCAAATCCCTTTTCCACTTTAGTTTTGCAGGTACGGTTAATATTTCTTTAGATATGGATGGTTACCTTACTTTTCTTTAAACTGCATTTGAAAAGGCTTTTTCAATTATTCTTTTATTGAGAAGCTGCTCTGTTAAAGGTCCAGAAGCCCCTTGCGTCCCCGTTGAGTTTGGGACAGAGCCTATGCAGGTGACTGCACTCACCTCAGCTTTAGTATGGGGGTATTTTGATAATTAAAACAAAACAAAACAATTTTTAGACACGTTGCTTTAAAAATATTTTGATATCTACTTTAAAAAGAAGTTTTGTAGATCTGCTCGCAGCTGCCTCCATGCAGGCCACTTGGATGACACTGAAAGCACAAAACGTAACCCTTCTGTTCTAGCTTCCCCAGCAGACAGCGAGCCCAGAGACGGAGGCAGCGCAGCGTGTTGTTTTGGTACCATGCCTTCTGGTAGCGTAGTGCCAGAAGTCTGTGGAGTCTCTGGAGTCTCTCCCTCTGGAGAGAGTGGTGCTCTCTTTTGGATTAACACCTCTTCAAATGAGGATTCATCTCCTGGTTTCTCTTTCAGTCTTATGTAGCACTTTGGTACAGACGCAGCTGAAGTCTGCGTGTGCTGCTGCAACAGTGAGTTAGCGTGGGCTCCTCGGAATTCCTACATTCGGGATTCGGCCATTCTGGGATTGCAGGTCATTTGGAGCCAACATTTTGAGAACTCCCAGGTGAAACCCTGTAGCATCAACAAAGAAACCTTTGCTTTGATCCTAGTACAGAGCAGGGGCATCAAGTTCTCTTTTAGGTAACACTTTAGATTCCTGTATTTGGTAACGCAGCTCCCGGTTTCCCTCAGCCCTTATTTCCTACGAAGATAGGGAAATCGGTGCATAGCTGATTTGCTGCGCTGCCACTTCGTGTTCCACTGCAGCTTCTTTGTAAATCCAACACTGTATCTCATTCTGTTATAACGAACAAACAAATGTAATCAGGGAACAAATGCAAACCTAAGGAAGATCGGTGTAACTGAAATTGCGTGGTCACGTACCTGAATGCACTTGGGTTGGTTTTTATTTAATGATTTGAAACAGTGATAGTATTGAAGGATGACTGTTCTGAGTTTGTTAGTTTGGCTCTGCATGCAACTGTCTGGTGCTTTTTCTCCAAGTAAAGTGATAGTAACGAGTGTGGTGGTTTCACATCTCTTCTGGTGTTTTTGCATGTTTGCTAAGATAATCTTGGATTTGATCTAATTACTGAACTGTGTTTAATTCCTAAACCTGGGGAAATTTGTCTCTCCTTATTTGATACTTTGCTTTCCGGAGGGTAGTGCTGGTTTTGTTGGTTGATTTTTCACTTACGTATCTGTTACACTGAATACAAAATGCAATGTTTTATATATGTATTTTTCCTTGAATTATTACTGCTGTATTATATATGTTCAAATTTTCAAATTATAAAAAAAAACCCAGAAGTTTAAAAAAAAAAATACTTCTTTTATGTGAACTCTTTGTTACCTACAAGATAAATAATTTATTTATCTTTTCACTGTTGCTTATTAAAAAGACTACTGACAAGTTTCCCAGACCTTGTGAAGTTGACTTGTTATTCCTTGCTTCAGACCGAAGCGAGCTCCTAGTGATGCAAATTACAGCTTTGTGCCCTACATTTGGAGTTTGCACTGATGCACTTGTATTGATAGCTCGCGAGAACTGGAGCAGCATTTCCCTTGTAGGCCACATCTAAGAGCAGCATTGAGGGTTG
Organism: Gallus gallus; assembly: GCF_016699485.2. Classification (NCBI taxonomy): domain Eukaryota; kingdom Metazoa; phylum Chordata; class Aves; order Galliformes; family Phasianidae; genus Gallus; species Gallus gallus. The sequence continues at coordinate 29,766,264 of NC_052537.1, read as the reverse complement.
TGTGGGGGGGATGGAGCAGCATAACAGTCAAGGCCTTTGTTTTTTGTAAAATGTTGTGGGTTTTTTTTTTTACTGTTTGTCAACAGCTTGCTCTTTGTGTGGAGAGAGATCTCTACTTTCTCTAAACAAACATTTAGTTTTGAAGTTAACACAGAGCTATTTGTGTTGTCAATTGGTAAATACAGCATAGAATTTTGCGGTGTTTTCAAACTGCAGTCAGTGCTCAGTTATAACGTGGTTTCAGCTGAAAGCACTGGTCTCCTGGGGAAAGAGAAATGAATATTTGAATGCTTTTAAAAAAATTTTAGCTGAGGTGTTGGAAAATAAATGGATTAAAGAACAGTCAGGGTATGGATTCCTTACCAAAAATAGTTTTTAGAAATCTACCTGACAGTTATTTTGGGCAACCTAGGTCAGTGTGCTGCTCTCCAGGAGCTGAGCAGGCATGCTGTGACCCTGCAGGGCTGGCACAGAGGGCTGTGAAGGCGCTGAATCCTGCTGCAGGGGAGGAAGGACTTCAGGCTGTTGTTTTTCTGGCTGTGATTCTTCAGCAAAATCAGTAAATTCAAAATCTGCATCATACCCTGCAGTTGAAGAGAATAAAGAAACCTGTTCTTATCTTTGCTGAAATCTGCTTTCTTGAAGTGTTCTCTGATGTGCTCAGATTTTCTTTTCAAACTTCCAGATAATGCTTACATCTGTCTTTAAATATTGTTAAGGGTTTGGTCTTAAGAACCAAAGGAGCGGCGCTACTGCACTTTGGTTACAGGGTTGGGACACAGTACAGGAAGGTGGAGGTGTCCCTGCCCACAGCAGGGCCAGAACTGGATGAGCTGTCAGGTCCCTTTCACCTCAAACCCTTCTATGATTGACAGCAGCCTGGGCTGGGATATTTATTGCATTTCCTTCTTCACATACCACCTCACCTGTTGCTTTCTACTTGCTGCCCTTTCTTTGAACATCCATCTTCCTCTGCACCGGTGTTCTTGCAGAAGTTCCCACTAGCTGCCTGTGCCTCCTTCCTCCTCAGTCCCAGTCTCTAACAACTTTATATAAGCCCAGGTTCAGATGTTGTTTCTGACACTTAACCTCTCTCCTTACTGCTATTTTTCCTCAATCACATCACACTCACTGCTGATTTTTTTCTTTTTTCTTTTTTTGCCGTGCATACAAAGCCGGCCCATTCACTGAATAGGTCACGTCTCTTTGTGAGTTCCTAGCAAAGGGTTGACCAATCTGTGATTTCATCTTATGAGCAGTTGTCATCTGCCTTTCAGGTGTACCTGGGGGCTGAAATGCAGCATCAGCATTGGGGCTGCAATAGATGGAGAGTTCAGTGCAATCCCAGAGCCTGACAGTGAGAGGGGAAGGCAGCAGGCAGAGCCTGGCTCCCTGTAGCTGCAGTGCTCCTGGGCCAGCTGTGAGCCCGGTTCATTCAGTCCTGGGGGGGACTCCTGATGGGTCAATGTCACCTTCCATCCACGAACCATTTACAGAGACCTCCATGCTCAGCCCTCCGGTGTATTTTGTAGCTTGCAGCCTAGCCAAATGAAGAGTTTGGTATGCAGCTCAGACATGCTATCTCAGTATTTCCCTGCTGTTGATTTAATTACTGGATTTCATTTCTGCCAAATGATTAATGGCTTCAGGAATTGTTGCTATTTCATTTTATGAGATACAGTTTTAAACATGTCAAACTCAAGCTCTTTTGTTTAGACTATATCCATTTGAATAGGGAATATATTAATATTGCTAAGGCAGTGAAAGGTCATCGTTCTTCATGATTATTATGACTTGGTTTTGAAAACACACTCTGTGGAACTCATCAAAACAAATCTGTATACGTTTGTTGGTTTTTTTTTATGACTATATGTGAGCAAGTGAAAGATGTCCCAAACTTGAAATATTTTCAGTAATTTCTTTAAAAATACCTTTTCTCGCTTGTCAAGCATTGCTATTCCATGTATAGAACATAAAGAAAACAATGACAACAATAGAAATGAGATCAGATGACTTAGTTCTCTTTCATTTTCCTTCACTTAGCCATAATAAATTTGTGCAAACTCTTTCCTTCCTTTCTGCCTCCCCTAGTCTCTGCCCTCCCACCCCCCAAGACTGTATGCCTTTATCCTGTCTTGATTGATACCTGAGCAAGTGAGAAGTGGTTCTAATGAGCAGTTAAGTATTTAACTGTATAAAATGGTGTAAAAAGCAGAGGTAGATCACGAAATGCAGGCAGATGCATACAAGCGGCTAAGGCTGAATGTGCATCCCCAACTTGGATTTTTCTTGGGTTTTATTTAGTACTTACCCATGCAATTGTAACTATCCAAACACATTTTGCTGTGCATATAACACACAGAAGGATGGTGAAATGAAGTTTTGCTAGCAATATATATTTAGGGGCTTAAGGGAAGTGTGGGGTATTTGGCCTAAAATTCCATTTTGGCAGCTTTTGCGAGTGTTATATGCATGGTTTTTGTTTTGTTCCTTTTGCACTGTGGGCTTCAAGACTCCTACCAATTAATTCTGGAAAAAAGCTTAATGTAGGCTTCTCCTCAAGAAGGGGTCTATTTTAACATTCAGTAAACAGATAATCCATTAGGACAACAATATACATTGTGGCAAGTGCTATCCTAGGTTTTTTTTTGTCAGCACTTATTTATAGTCTTTTGATTTCGCTTCCCTCCTGCGGTGCGGTTTCAATCATTCTCCCTCCAATCTTTGTTCCCGTATTCATTGCAAGCTGAAAACAAAGTAAGAAAGAAGCTCATACGTAGCGTTCTATTCTTGGCCAGTTCTTCCTCTATAGCAAGAAGGCGGTTGTATTTGGTCACCCTTTCTCCGCGGGAAAGACCTCCCAACTTGACAAACCTGGCACCCAGTCCAACAGCCTTGAAACGAGAAAGTGCGTATTTTAAACCTCTTTGGTTTGGGGAGTGAAGTCATTTGTAATAATTATACACGGTACCCTACTTCCAACTTAACAATTTTCTTATCTTTTTACAGATAATAAACCTCCTTTAAATGGAAATAAAATCTCTCGATGAGAGATTTGCTGGATGCAAACAATAATTTTCACTGGCATACGAGGTGGAATTTTATTTGCAAAGGTAGCTTTAATACAAAAAGCCTAAATATATCACTGTTTAACGATTTTATAGATAATATTATTACCATTCAGGAATGTTTTAAGTAACTCACTTTTTTATAAACTAATGCAACCAAATAGATCATATACCCTTGTGACAATACTCCCTGCTTTGGCAAATTTCCTGCATCTTCTCTTTAGACTCAACGATTAACTCTCTGTGGGAGAAAAAAACAACCGTAGAAAAAGAGCATTTTGTAAAATGTTTCTTTCTCCCACAGAAACAGGCTTTCTCCTAAAAAATAATTCATGTTAAAAGCAGTGTTTTGGCAATTCTGCAATTGAATGGCTTTCAGTACTTACCAGATCCACAAGGCTATCATCAGAAGATTCTCCATCTGGACTTCCTAATATGGTAATACGTCTTTGACCTATATATAGCAGCGGTGTACAACCTTCATTAGTATATATTTTATAAATTCAACAGAGAAATTGCTTACTTTTTTTTTACTTTTTTTTTTTTTTTTTTTTTTTGCATTGGGCTAAGATTAAAGGAAACTCATTTCATGAAAATGTAAACTATACTGGTTTGCTACAATGATGGCATTGACGCTACGTTTTCTTTTCAGCACGAATAAGGGAATATCTAACATCCTGTCCTACCTACCTCTAGCTGATGTGTCCGGTAATGTATCTTACACGCCAGGAGGCTGTTCTATTTCCTTAAACATGCTTTTTCCTACAGTAATGATTTTTCTTCACTATGAAAAGGAGTTTAGCCTCATGACTGAATGAAATGTTTAAGTTGCTATTTACTCACTTTGATACAGTGATTCTGGAATTTTTGAGGGAATAAGGAGAAGGAAATTATATAAAATTTGTCCATCTATTTCTTGGGGATAAAGATGAATAGAACAAAAAATGGTACAAAGAAATCTTATGTAAGAAACTGCACCAGTTTCTTGTACTTGTACTGTAAAGGCTCAGTAATATGTAAACTGCCCTTTTAAACATTTTGGACTAGTTTGGATTTCTTAATTATTAATACTTATATGAAGCAAAATTCAAATTCCTGAACTGTATCATTTGTTTCATTTTAATTCTGACATCGAATTACGTGACTCTTATCTGCAGTGTCAAAGGGCATCCACATTCAGAACGCGTACAATGTACCCGCTAAGCCTGCGTCCTGTTTCAGGCTCCTGAATGAGAGATTTGTGAACAGAACATGACTGTTCCTTCTGACAAATGCTTACTAAAATAGAAGTGGTGATGATTAAATAAAAGGATGTAATATTTATAGGCGTAGCAACACGATTTATTGACTTGTAGGGCTTGCAAGCAAGCTTTTTTTTTAACCTCTCTACTCACCATCTAGAAGTCCAGTCAGTTCTATGAGGTCTGACACCTTGGTTTGATTAACATATTTTAGCACAACACCACTGCACATTGGTATGTTTATGTTGTGGTCTGTTTTAAGTTTGGAAGAATTTGTGGCAGCATCTTCAGCAATCAGGTAACATTTGGAACCAAGAGCACAACACATGTTATTCCATTGCTGTCTGTCCTACACAAACAAGCAAGCAAATACCTGAAGTTGAAAACACCAAACTGAATGAAAACTCGAACTGAGGAGGCACAATTAAAAATTGGAAAAGTTTTGTTTGTCCTACTCTTCCTGCAAAGATATATCTTATATTTTGAATCTGTCTCTCTACAAAAAATATAATAATTTTTCTTGGCTTTTAAGACTTTGCTAGAAAACATAAATTCATACCTGGAATTAATCAAAGATAGTTGCACAGCAGGACAGTTTAAAATACTTCAAATTAAACTAACCGTAGGGCTTTGCTATTTCAATTTCCTTTCCTCTGTTGTATTTAATTTAAATGGATGATAAAACAATTTTCTATTGTTTTATTTAGAAGACTCATTCTTATGTTCATATTTTTAGAGTCATTATATCTGTTTGAATATAAAGTAATGAGACAGGAGGCAGCCACAGACTCAGTGAAGTATATGAGGAGAGGATGATCAGAGCTACAAGACTGACCCATAGGGAACAGTGGAATACAACACTCTCTTTCCAGCAAAGCTCCAATTTTTTTAGGCTCTTTGTTTCTTAATTTGAATGCATTGTCCACCTGGTACTGAGATTTAAAGATAAACAGAGGAGGGGAATATATAAATAATTTGAAAGAAAAAAAAAAAAGAAATTTAAAAATATGTTCGTTTTCTTTGTGACCACAGAATGCAAAGTTCTCACGTTAGAATCATGTACAATTTCAAGTTAATTCTGAAACTAATAATTCTTTGTCTGTGAAGTGTGAATTCTTGGTCATTGAAATGTTGTAGCTATGTACTTGCAATACGCATGAGTCTATTCCTGTAAAGCTGTCAAGCCCATAAGTAACTGAAAATGAAGGTTTGACACATGGTCAAATGTTTAAACTTAACCACTTAAGTGTTCTTCTATGTGGCAGTGGATTGTTGAATTGGTACCACAGCTAATCCTCAAGGACCTCATTATCTGTGGCAAAGATGTGGCTTGGGTTAGCTTCATAGATGTGCTGCGGGGGGAGGAGGACAGGCATTTTCCTTAACAGTACTGTCTGTAGCAATCCTTCCACACATTTTCCTGTTACCCCTATCTTTTCTCATAAGAATTTGCAAGGAGGTCTGCAGCCCCAGCAGAGCAGGGAATAGCTGAGTGTTTTGGAATATGGGGATCAGTTTGAAACAGGGCAGGGTAGCAAGGCTCACTAGAGTGAGGTAACAAAATACACTAATATCCTAAAAGCAGACTGTTAGTGTTTCAGCTAAGAGCTCAATTTTGCAGTTCATCTATTACAGAATTATGAATTCAGGCACTTGGCAGATTCACAAAGACCCTTTAGTTCCCCTTTCATTCGTGCTCACCTTTTTTTTTTCATGAAAACAAAAGATATATATTTATTTAAAAATAAAGTAAAAATTCCAAAGGAAGAAAAGTTTTTATTAAGTCGTGCAACTTTAGTATCTTCTGATACAATTAAATTTATATCTTTTGATAATACATGGAAACTGAATTATATGTATAAATGCTAATCTTTGAGGTTATGCCATCTCGTTTGCCTATCCGTAACTTGCTAAAACATTTGTGTTCTACTGTATTGTTTTAATCTGTTGCTCACACTCAATTACCTCCTCTAACCCTGATCACAGTGATAAAATGCACTTTACAAATTCTGCTGAGCAATGCTGCCAGCTACAGATTTGTTCTGGCTTTGGGTATACATCTCAGTCATAAAGAAGAGCAGCTATGTGAGTTTTTTGAATGGCTCTAAGGAATGTACAGCTGTATAGCTATGTAGAAATCTTTAGCTTCTTCCATATAATGACGTTTATATGTCACATGAATGTTGTAATTTGTTTTTATCATATAATTTGTATTATTTGTTTTCATAAGAAGGAAAATGTAATACGTAATATGGCAGTGCTTTAGCAAGTAGAATCAGGAAGAATTAGTATCTTCTCATAATAGTTGTGCTATCCACATTGTGTTCATGTCAGGATTATTTTCTATCAGGAATTAGCTCAAACATAACAAAAATCTTGAATTATAGTCAATTAAAGATATGCAAATGAATTAATGCATGCATTTTTTTATACTGGTATTTCTGTGCCTAAATAGTCTGAAAACAGAAGCTTCATATTTGGTCTGTTCTGTAAAAGTGTGAAAAGTTCAGTGGTTTCACATAAACTCTTACCTCTTTCCTTAAGGGATCTACTAAGGCAATGATAGAAGGAAATTTATTAACCAGTTCCACGTACATGTCGACCATTTCATCAGGACTTCTGAATGTTCCAGTAAGTATTTCATATTTTCCTTTAACCTAGAAAGTACAGGATAAAGTGTAAAAGAATGGCAATTCTCTAGAAGACACAGTACTAATATAAGCACATAGGTCTTGTGACTCTGGTGTCTCCATTAGGGCACCGGATTGTGTGTTCCTCAATAAGCACACATTCACTCTGCCTACTTTATTCTATGTCTGTGTGAACATTATTATGGAAATCTCTGCCTGCAGTAACAGTGAGCTCGTGCCAAATATACCATTCCCAAAACAAGGGAGATCTCTTTCAGCATTTCCTAGGCAACGCTGTCAGTTTTACAGAACTTTGTCTTAAAGTTATCAATATTTGACATTTTTATTAAATCTTGCATGAAAAATCTCTTTTCACTCCCCCCCCCCCCCCCAAAAAAAAGGTTAATTCTTAGTCCTTATTTGCATAAGGGAAATGTTGCTATGAGAAAAGGAGCACACCCTCCGTACTCAGAAATGATACTGCCTTTCCTTGGTGCTTTCCCATTTCCAACAAATAACTAAAAAACAAAAAAAAGGGGAAAAAATGATCAAACAATCAAAAACAAATACAAAAACATGGGGAAAAAAAATCAATCAAAAAAGTACCCCCCCCCCCCCCCAAAAAAAAAAAACCAACATACAGAATCAAAACAAACAAACAAACAACCCCCCCCACACACACAGAACAGCCAACCTACCACCACCAAATAAAAGCTCGTTTCAAACCAGTCCCATCTTTATGGAAAGCATAAACCATAACACACGGTTAGAAGGATTATTAAGAGATTATGAGTACACTACCAAATTGTGCCAGAAAGAAAGCACTGCTTTATTGACTGCAGCAGTTAAATAACAGAATTACTCATAATTCTTTAAGATGTTGCTCATTGGAAATTGTCAGGAAAGCAACTGTTTTCACAGAAGATCCTGTCCTAATAGGCAGCTTGTCAGTACAGTGTGCCCAGGCAGACAAAATGTCATGCAATACTGAATCACAGAGAGCAGCAAATTTCTTTTTTCTGCTCAGGGAAAAAGCTGCCTGAGCTCAGAACAAGGGCTTAGAACTTTATTCATCTCCAGCTGAAGTCTTAAACTTTATCAAATAGAAAACTTGAAATATAATCATTGTATATGAAAGCTGATATACAGTGAGATAAATGTTACCGGGTATGCAATACCACAGTATAAATACACAAAAAGGTCAAGAACAGATGTAGTGTAATAAAAGGGAAATAAGCATCAAGTGGTGCAAAGGGATTACAGAAGTATATTTGCATAAATAATTTCTTGCTCTTCATCTTTAAAGACAAGATAAATAGAAGATTAATTTGAGATAATTACTTAATTTACTCCTCATGGTGAAATGAACAAAACAGTATTTGCTGCCTACTACTCTAATTCAAAATGGTCTGAGATGTTCTGTGACAGGAAGCTGGTTTGCTGAACAGAAGGCAGGAGGTTCTTGCCTATTAAAAGTTGGCTACCTTTAACACAGACTGATCTGAAAAATATTACTAAATAAACAAGCAGAGAAAAGGAATAAATGTGGCTGGCACAGGCCAGCTTAGAACGTTTGAATGATAGAAGTTAAACTGCAAAAGTAGCAGAGATCTCTGTAGGCAGGATGCAGGGCATAAGGAGAGGCTGCCTTGCTCCACTGAGCCTTATTCCACATGAGGTATGTATGTATGTAGCAGTATGCTGCTACAGCGGCAGAGGAGGAATAGATAGCAGCGCTCATAGCTCCCACTGCACTGGGCAAAAAAAGGATGTCTGCATGGTTTGCCCCTTACACTTACAACCCAACAGCATATCTGCTGAGCGTGTAGCACTGATTCAAACATAATTTATAAATGCAGAGATACTTTTTCTTTGCTTGTGGAAAACAAAGTCAAAAAATTCTGGGCAAGTCTGCATTACAGTAGTAAAGTGTTAACAATAACTATTTTAATAAACAGCAGAAGTAACTTACGTAGTCCATTAATTCATGAGCAGCACAATTAATGGCTAAATACATATCTGTTCCTAGCTCCAGACCTATATTGTTGCAAGCTGTTTGTATTAGGAGGAGAGGTTGCTCTAGATTATCACATCCCGTTATTAGGCAGCCTAAGTGTGATACTCCATTTAAGGCTGGTGGCTGAAAGTAAAAAAAAAAGTAATCAATTTATTTACAAGTATATAAAACTTACATATTTATTCACAGTCATTACAGCCTGCCTTTAATAATCAACACATAAATCCGCTTCCAAAAACAGCATTAGCATCTTTATGGACAGCTCTCTATGAATGAGGGTTTACCCAGTATGAAAACTTTTTCTCATCCTGTGTTTCATACACTCCACAACAACAAAAGTTCTTATCTGGTAACATTTTAATCATCTCACCATGGGAAGCAAAGCCAGCAGGGCATTCCCATCCCAGTATTTTGAAAACTCATCCACAAACTACAGATTTTGAAGTGGAAATAAAGAAACAATAAAACAACAAAAGATCATTTGAGTGATATAAAATAATGCCCTGCCACTAATGTGAGTGCTGCCCTTCAGCTTCTTGTTCTTATCTGCCATTATCTATAACCTCAAGCAGGAACTGGGAATTCAATGCAGCATGACTAAGAGGGGAGTTACGTTTCCAGTGTTCAGGAAGCAGCACAATGCACAAGTCTTACAGGTAACAGTTGTGGGCTTACAAGATCAGAGACGCTTGTACCCTGCTTGTGCTACAGCAAAATGCTCTGTTGGATGACTTAATAGGTTTTCTATACCAGAAAAAACACCCACGTTCCAGAAGTACTCCCCCTTTCTGTTACTGTTCCACAGGAGGGGAAGGTATAGTCAGAAGAATCCAAATTATTATGGAAAGTAGGGGCATTTGGAGTATTTAGAAGTCTTGCGTTGACCTTTCCAAAATGGTAATGCAGATTTATGTTTCGTTTCTTAAGAACATTTTGGTTCCCTTCAGTTTTTAATATCTTGTTGAAGACTTAAAATTAAAATCTCTTTTCTTACCGAAGCTTTCTTCTCTTTATTATGTGCTCTGCCTTTCTTACTGTCTGCTAGTTGAGGACTGAGTTGCTGGCATTAAAGGAAGACAGAAACAATGAAACAATGCAATGTAAAGGTCCAAAAACAACAGAGAGACTATAGATTAAAAAAAATAAAAATGCATTGACAAAATTTTGGTCTAAAGAGATTGCATATATTTAATTTAGGAAATAATATTCAAGACAAGGAAACTATAAGCAATTAAGTCATCTTATTTTGTGGTGGTAGCTCATTTCAAATATTAATTTCTATGCAGGCATCACCCAAAACATCTGTTTTTCAAAATATCCCCACTGTGACTATCAGCAATACGGGGTTCTAAGAAATGAGAATCCAGACTCTATATTAGAGGAAACCTAACAACCTTACTCTGCAAAAAGCATATGCAAATACTAAGCTTGATAAACTACTGCAGTAATCCTACTTTGAACAATACATGATTTGTTTGTGTGAGACTTAACAGAATCAGAAACATACAGTGTATGTTCACTGTGACAGTATTCTTCCCTAGCAGATTTTTCCTGATATATGTAATGAAATAGAAAAGTCTTCCTATACGTAGAACAATGTTTTATTCTATCTTCATTAATGTAATATCACTAAATGCTGAATGTTTTATTCATCTGTCAGGGAGACACACCTATTCTGTGCAATAAGACTAAATGTGATCACACGCGAAATATTCTGTGTTTATGGTTAAGCAGACAATAGTAATAGAAAGGCCAAATGAAGTACATCACATTAATAACACATTTTATTGTACCGCTTTCCCTGCAGGCTCCAGCAGTCTCATCATTTCTTTTTGAATGTCCAGAGCTCTTTCTATGCCCTGAAATTAAACATCGTCATTCTTCAAAAGAAAGATAAATTACTTCATTCTTACTGCTTGAATCAGAGCACTTCTAAACACAGACCTCAATATAAAGTCTCTAAAGAAAATATATTACAGACTTTCTAAACACAATTTTCCTTCTACGAGTATCCAGAGCTAAAGGGTTAGTAGCAGTGGAATGATCAGAAATATTTGATTATGAGATGGCAAAAAAGTGGCCTTTTCCACAAACAAACAAACAAACAACCCCTTTCCAGATGAAACAAGTAGGCAACATCTTGGTCTGCCTAATATCCGAGGAGTGGGAGTGTCCACAACTCTGAATTTCTCTAAGACTACCTAACTGCTAACTGAAAACTCACCAAACTGACGTTTCCAGACAGCAGGGAAAGAAATGCTGTCTTTGTTTCTAAAACTAGGGAATGGAGGAACGCTGCAGTAAAATGAATCCGGTGCTTTTAACACAAGACTGTTTTTGGCTGAGCTAGGAAAAGTTTAATGCTAACTTTGTAAATCGCATTTCATGTTTCCTTTAGCTGTGCTTGTAAAAGAAAACTGAAAAACTGAAGGGGGCAGAAGTCAGTCACAGCTGACAGCGTATCAGCACAGGAGGAACTGCTGTGCTTACAGCACTGCAGCAAACAGCTTGCTACTTTCCCTTGAAAACTAGGAGAAATTAAGTCTTTGAGAAGTACAGAATTGGTAACCTTATAATGAGCTCTATGTGACAGTTCTGAAAAGTTAAAGGAAAAGGAAGAAGAAAGAATCGAACTCAGCTATTTGTTCAGGTCACCAGCATACAAAATAGAAATCACAGCCCTAATGTAGGCATCTTGTGCAGATACATTCTTTAATGCACCATATGGCTAAACAAAAAGAGGGTGTTGACCCAGTCTGTCTCATCCACCCTTCCTGCCCCTTGAATAGATTTTGTTCTGCTTTGTATTCCTTTCTATCTTCACAATTTCATTTTTAAAGCAATTTGTTCTCAAAGATTTCACGCTCTGCTGTGAATTTGTTGGTGTTTTTGTTTTGTATGTGCTACAAATAACTATTTATAATCTAGGAGTCTACATTTTTGAAAAGACTCAAGTGTTTTATAACAGATTTCTGTATCTTCTTTAATGCACTGATTTTTTTCTGGTATACTAACACATGTATACATTTAAAAACGTTAAAACTTGGGCCTTACCAGTAAACAAAAAATGAAAAATGTACTTTCTAAGGTTTCTATTGAAAAGTTCTATGTGCTCACTCACATATATATGAAATGTATAGAATATATTATTTTAAAAAATAGAATATATTATTAAAAAGACCAATAAAACCATACCTGTTTGAGCGATAACTGAACTGGTGGTATGAGCATAACTTCTTTCATTAATTTTAGTTTTGCAGGTGACAATTTTTCATAGCTCAACAGAGTAACCATTGGAAGTGGCAGAGTCATTTCTTTAGGTGAATCCTGCAATTGAGAGAGGCAAGTGAAAAAAAAAGCACTGTACGTTTTAAGTATGGCATAGGGCTAGTTCAAAGCCCACTACAGGCAATTGTTTTAAGAAAGTATTTTATGAGGTCTATTTAATCGCAGTTTCATGAGAGATTCCCAGCTTCACAATTGTGGTAATTAGAATAAACAAAATGACAGAAGTCGCATGTACCTGGCTACGTTTCAGCAGTGCAATGTGTAAGTACAATGGGACGTGATTAATAGAGGCACCAGCCTTAGCTATAGCGAGTGATGTTCCCCCAATGGCTAAGCTGCCACAGAGCACTGATTCACTGGGTTCTGCAGGTGGGATTGTTATCTCTGTACTTGACTTCTTCCCTGCAAGACAGAGAATAGTAGCTAAATATTTTACTGCTTTAAAACATGTGCTTATTTTCCAGGGTTATGTAAGCAAATACAATATTCACATTTCAGTAGTGTACTCAGTATATTACAAAAAATAATAATCGTTTTTTTAATTTAATCTTGTCATTTGCTGTATAGAAAATGACCTTACAAATAAGTAAAGTACCTGTCCTCACTCTGATTTCAAATGTGTTTCAAATCCATCGCTTTCAGCCATTGAAATCTATGTATATTTACATGGAGTATTGCCAAATCATTTTTTAGGTTTTTGGTGTTGTTATTTATTGGTCTCCTCATATGCTCAGCTTTTGCATAAACGACTTGGAATACTACATTATAAGCTGATTGGGAGTACACATACTTGATTCCTTCTAATAATGAGCATGAAAAAAATTGCAGGCCTATTAGAGTTGGATTTGCCAACAAAAGAACACGTCTTTTAAATATTCCACACACACAGACTTGTTAAAATCTTGTTAAATTTTCAAAGGAACTTATTCCCCTTTCAGACACAGTAGAATAACTTTTGTCAAAATGCTTGAAGCCCAGCAGTTCCCACTATTATTACCTACCCTGCTAAGATGTACAGCAAGCACCTATGTGAAACTGAAATCATATGCATTGGGTACTTTTTTGTGAATCAAGCAAAGCAACTGCTTTGGTTCCTAATAAGAATGATATACAAATTTTCCTCCCCTGTGGAAGTTTTCAATAAAATATTTAAATACTGCAGCGTACAACTATGGTAGGCAGCAAAAGAGGCCCAGCAGGACCTTACGTGGATATGCTGATTAGATTAAACATCGTTTGCATACTATATACAACTGTTATACCTCTTACATTGAGGATAAAGAGCTACACACACAGAACATCAGTAATCCAGTACTGAGACACTCTGGTAAACAGACAGCTGCAGATGTTCCATTTCAGGTTAAAGGTGGACTTACTGTGCATGTGTTGAACATATGAACTGGGAGGTTTTACTAATATTTTATGATAGTTCATACTAAACTGATAAGCAACTGATAATTTTCCAAAATGGTATGACTTCCAATAAATGAAAACAGGAAGATGTTTTTTCTGAGGATAATGTGCACATGGAGGTAACATGTTGTGCCTTTTTTCTTTTTTTTCCCCATATAAAGTAATTCTGTTTCTCTACTCTTGCACCATTTTTTCTTCAGTACCATTGTCTCCTTACTTCTTTTTCACCCTGTACTGCCTGTCTTTCCCATCTCATCCCCTTCCTTTTTTCTTTCACTTCTCACCTTTATTTCCTCCCTTTGTCAGTGTTAGCCACAATTTTCCCTTCCTCCCTTCCCCTTTCAATTCTTTTCAACTTCTATATTCAAACTATTTCCATTTTCCTTTTCAGTTCTATGATTCTTTTCTTTCCTTATCATTTTCATTTTTATTCTTCATTTGCATCCTCCTCCATTCTTATTCCTCATTCTGAAGAGTAATAACCTCCTGTCTAAGCCAACCATAAAACAAAGGCAGAAACTCTGTTCAATAAATGCAAGCGAATGATGACAAAACTGTGTATTTTCCTCTCTCATTTCTGAAGTAGAAACTGCTGTGATCAGAAAGGAGAAGGACAGAAAGAAAGCAGAAGATTTAGGACAGACTAACCTAACTCTCCAAACATGCATCACTGGTCTTTAATGTCTCTGACATTACTGCAGGAAGTATTTTAGCATCTTTGTCAATTTTGGTATTGCAGAAAATATTACAACGAAATCAACAAAAACCTGGTTTTGCTTCCTTTTTTTGCCCAGATTGTGCCACTGCTGATGGAATACAAGAAGTTATGGAAAGAGTGTCTTCTTCTTCCTCCTCCTTTTCAACTTCTTTTTTTTCTTCTACCTTTTTTGAAAAGTATTCACTGAGAAAAGGAACAAAGGTCAGCGGCTCAAAATATTGTCATGCATGTCAAAGGAGGCATGCTATACTCACTGAAGAACATGCTGGAGATGGATTAAGAGTGTCTATTTGAGATTCTGCCCTGATTGTGTGATGCTGGAGAAGTCAGTAAATTACTGTTTTTGACAGTTATCTGCAATACTGGATAAACAAAAAGAACCACAAGCGAGTATAACAGTCCTCAGCACACGATTTTCAGATTGCACTGGTTTGAAAGTGAGCTCTCTGTAGACACAATCTCAAAGATAATCTTAGTGTACAAGATCCCCATTTACTTTGTATGGGTAGTACAGTGGTAAGCCTGTCATAACTTTATGACATGTAGCAACTAGTTCTAAGTTGCTAATTCAGTAGGTCAGCTGTGTACTGTCAGGCAGGTGCTTATAATCCCAGAGTGGCTGAATTCAACTGCTTGCATGAAATGGACACTACTTACATATGTGGTCACAGCCACACAGTTCAGACAGACTGAGTATATAAGCTATATACAGTAATGTAAACAATGCATTGAAATCATATTTAGATTCACCTAATTGGCATGAATTCTTATTAAAAATGGCATAATTTTCATATCAAAGTTATGAATCAGCAGGAAATCATACACTGCAATATATCTGAATGGGCTTCTCATGCTTAGCATATAATATAATATACAAAAGTATCAAAAAATCATTAATTATTGTATATGCTTTTCACTTAAAGTATAAATTAATAGTATTTCAAATGAATAATTTGTTCTGCAGTAGCTTAAAAGAGTAGAAATTATATGCAAAGCTTACCCAAGCATCTTATCAATTTCACACTGGTCAGTAGGCTTCAAGTCTCTTAACATTGCGCTTAGTGATTCATTCACCCATTCCACAGCAGTGGTAACAGAGTCATTTCTTTCTCTCTCATCAGCTTCGGTTGCTTCAGAGAAAGCATTCTCAGGTATTTGATAATGAGACGAAATTATAGCAGAACAAATCCTCTGCAAAATAGTACAGAAAGACTGAAAACACTAATTCTCACTTGGAAAAGTCTCCTTAAAGATTAAGAAGTAGATGTCCTTGTCAATGTTACAAGTACCCATCTGCAAATCTGTTTACTCCATTTAACTTATTTTTTTTTTATCCAGCACCTCCTTCCTGGGCTCTTACACCTCGGTACTCACAGACCTTGTTCAAGTTTCTCAGTCTAAATTATAACTACTTAAGAAAAAGCCTTGTGACAGATCTGCTTTACATATGTATTTTGTTATCAGAGCAGAATAATTCTAAATCACACTCTTGTTATGGCATCTTTTACTGCAGCTGTTGTTAGCCTGCTGTACCACAATTCATTGGCATTTATGTTTAATGCCATCGCTCAGGATCAGAAATGTATATGTTGTCTTATTTAAGCCTATCTTTCTGTACCACAGAAGGATGAACAAAACTCACTTAATAAAGACATCATTTACAAATATCACAGAGTTGCCTTCAGTAATGGTATTAACTTTACATACTGTGAATATCTTTGAAACTATAATAAATTTCTTTACGTTGTCTCCTTTTTAGGGATCAAGAATGAAAAGAGCCAAAGTTTGACATCAGGTGTTTGACTGAACTATCACCCACATCAGCCTATTGGCTGAAAGAAAAGAAGTTCCTTCACTAGTACTCTGTGGATGCTGTACAACAGTTTTTTTTTTTTTTAACATCACTATTTACTGAACTGGTGAGTCACAGGGATTCACATCCACTCACTAAAGCTGCAAAATAAAATGCTCACAAGGAGTTGAGCAGAAGAACAGTACATTTCCCTGACAGTGTCTTATTAAATAAATCAGGAAGGAGCAGCTCACACCTTCTCATAGTTTTTCACTGTACAGTATATTTCCACTTCTAATGTTGGTTGACCAACTCCATCAAGAACTTTTCTCCCAGCCAGTTTGCATACGACTGGAGCTCTTGAAAATTTAGAGAAGTAGTTAGCCTTAAATGAAAAAGAGCTCATTAGAAGACAGTTTCTATGCAAACAGATTTTTATTCCATTTAACAAATTTAAATTATATCCACCATTGAGCAAACCCATTTATTTGTCCCAATATCAAACATATTCCTGTTTATGTCTACAATGTCTGCTTATGAATCATGCCAGCGAACAGAACCAACTCAAATCTCAGCCTGGAAAGTCCGCAACCACATCCAGGTTAGATAATGTGTTTCATTTTGCCAAGTTAGTGATGGGTATCATCAAATACCTCCACGGCCTCCTAGAAAACAGGCATTTATCCAAGGTTTAATTGGATTTACACTATAAAACAACAACGATCATCACGTTATTCATGTGCTACTCATGAAATTCAGGTTCACACAGGGAGGTTCTCACCATGCAGCGAGTTGATATACCATAATTATTTTATCTGTGGGTAAGATCTTGAAAAAAAATTGCATCTCTTTGTCTGGAATGCGCCAGGAGAGAGGAAAGATTCCAGGAAAGAATAACCCTCAGAGATGCGGGCAGAGCTGTGCTAGGTGCTGTGTTAGCACAGAAGACAACTGACGCAGCACAGAGGTCAGTACTCCATGGCAAACCTGGGATTTCAGATGGAGGTGCAAGCAGAGCGCTCTTAATTATTTATCCAACATGGTCTTTAATGGGCTGTGGCACTGACATCATATAGCTGGGGCTCATCTGTATTTCATGAACATCAGTGTCGCTTTAAATAAAAAATCACGTTGCCACGCGAGGCTTATTACAGACTCTCTTGGCAGTTTCATCCTTTTGACAGACGGTCACCAGAGCAAAAGCACGGCTTAGCTCATGTGGAACCGGGAAACGACAGAGGCCGAACATCCAGCTAAGCCGGAACAGCGCCAACTCCGTCTCCCACGGGCGGTGGCGAAGCACTCAGAGACAGGAAACACTGTAACAGTTCCACAGACACTGCCCACCCCTCCGCCCCGCCCGCCACAGGCAGCGGCCGCTCAGCCCCCGCCCCACCGCCCCTCAAGGGGAGCGCCTGCGCACTGCGCCCCGCTCCGCGGTACCAATTCCCCGTAGAGGTCTGCGGGGCGCAGCGGGAAGAGGGCGTTGAGCGCTTCCTCCATTCGCTGCGGCACTCGGTGGGCTCGGTAATACTCCGCCGCCTCCCGCCGCAGCCGCACGTCGGTATCAGCCTCCATCGCGGGGCCGCTGCTAGGAGACGGCGCAGCCCGCTGCTCTCGCGAGACTGGCGGGGCCGCCCCTCGCGGCCGTTACCCCGAGGCGGGAAAGCCCTGAGAGGCGGCGGCGTCCCGGGCACCTGCAGCGGGTGGCGGGCTGCGGCTGGCCGCGAGGCAGCGCTTTGTGTGGGCTGCAGCTGCCCTTGAGGCTTTGCAGCGAGCGCGTTGGTTGTGCTGTTTCTTTGCCTAAAACCGTGGGCTGCCTGCTTGCTCCTTCCTCTGAGGCTGGTTATGAGCAGGTATTGTTTAGTTTTAAAAGTCTTCGAACAACAGAATTGAGTAAGATTATCATCCTGAAAGAGAGACAGATTATGGTCTGTGAAACGTCTGGTGAGGATAACGCTGCAAAATGCGCCGGTAGCTCCGCTGTTGCCTTTAAAAGCCCTTTACTTTCGATGAAAAGAAACGTTTCACAACCTAAATGATCATTTTTAGTCTGCGATTTCCTACAAAAACTTTCACTTTGTTATGCTGCCCATTGGTAATTTTGTTGAAGTAACTGAAAATGGAGATACTTAAAAAGCTGTTAGCCGCGCGCTTCCTCGGCTCTAAAATCAATACGTGTGGACCTCTGCTCATTGTGCGTTTGCTTCTCTGGGCTGGGTGATAATGAAGAAAAATCCCCACTGAATCATTTTCTTTTCCTTTCACATCCTTCAGAAATAACATGGTGCCTCTCCAGAGAGTTAAACCCTCTTCTTCTTCTTTTTATTTTTTTTCCTTTCAGCTTTTTCCTCTGGGGAGGTTTCAGAACTGGCACTAGCCATGCCCTAAAGGGAGTGGAAAGAGAATGTGTGGTGAGGCTTTCCTGGCTCGGAGCAGCTCAGCGTGGTGTCTTCTGCTCCTTTATATCATCGAATGGCCTGGGTTGAAAAGGACCACAATGACCATCGAGTTTCATTCTCCCCCCCCCCCCCCCCCCACTATGTGCGGGGTCGTCAACCAGCAGACCAGGCTGCCCAGAGCCACATCCGGCCTGGCCTTGAATGCCTCCAGGGATGGGGCATCCACAGCCTCCTTGGGCAACCTGTTTCAGTGTGTCACCACCTTCTGTGTGAAAAACTTCCTCCTAATGTCTAACCTAAGCCTCCCCTGAAGAGTCGCTCAGCTGGGTGTGATATGAGGAGTGGGTTCAGACCTGTGTGGCACATGGCTTGGCCCACAGCATTCTCATTTAGTTAAATGTTTGTGTGGGAATGCAGTTCTTGAGGTAATGGTGTTTGTGCGGTGCTTGGAGGGCACCAATACTTGATTACTGGGTAATATGATGTGGTTTGGGGGTGCTGCCTGCTGCTGGATTTTGGTTTTCTTTAATTCTGTTTCGCACCTTCTGCTTTTTAAAGAGTTCAGAGTAAAATGTGGAGAAACTGTTGTTTGTGGCTGCGTGGGTATTGATCAACATTCTGGGAAGAGAAACTTGTCAATTTCCCTTGCTAGTTTTAGGAAAACAATGAATCAAAGCCAGTTGGTAGTCACTTTCTACAATAACCTTGCATTCTGTTTAAATTCACCATTTGAAATACTACCAAGGATTCCAAGTATTTATCACTTTTGCTCCACAGTCAAGTGAACGTTGCATGAATTATTGGCATAGTTGTGTAATTTCCATTAGCAGTAATAGGAGCTGTAAGCATGTAAAAGGAGGATGGCTTATCCTATGATCCGTCCTATTATGAAGTATTTAACTGATTAGTTAGGGTGCTGCAAGCCACTTCATACCATCGGTGAACTCTCTGCAACCCCATTATCTTCATTAGGCTTGTGTGGGTGTAATTAATTGGTGTTTAGTTAACAGTTGTGCTGAATGAAAAGAATTTAGTTCTATTTCTCTTAGTTTTATTGGCCCCGTAGTGCTAACAGGCTAAAGTGTAATTAAGAACTCACTAATCAAAGTGCATGTAGCAAGCTCTAAGGAACTCACAGGTGAGGGAAAAGCATGTGATTGGTGTGGATCTGTCCTTTGCCAAATGAGCAGGTACAAATGATTCCCTGTGGTAGTTCTTTTTCAGTTTTGAATTACAAAGATGATTCAGTTATATAGCATGTGAGTTTAAACAATACCAAACGACAAGCGCTGCCATTATCCCTTTCCTAGGGGTGTCCAGTAACACTGTAGTGTGATGTCTTCTTAACTGATTTCTACTCAGAATGTTTACAGTTATATAGAACTTCGATTAGATAGAAAAATCAATTTTTTACTCCTTTCCAGAGAAGCCATATGTAAATTTTTATCTCCATTTGATTTTGCTGTAACTCCTTTGTCAGGAGATACATTATGATCAGCTGCTCCTTGTTTATGATACTGTATTCTGTGTGTTACTTTGTTTCCACAAGCTGCTTTATGTCTGGCTTGAGTCTTGTAGGAATGGTTATCAGAGTACTGCCAGGCATGCTAAATCCAAGTACAGTATTGCAAGCCTACGTGTTGCATAAAGGATATGATTTTTGCCAGTCTGGAATGTTGCTATAAAGGCATAAATATATCCCTTAAATCAATTAAGATCATGGTCTCACTGCCGTCCGTGTTCTTGTAGGTTTTCACGGAGGAGTAATGTGTGCTTATTACACTGGCAGCGTTCTTTGAAGTCAAGTCTGAGTGCCTAAAAACTGCATGGCATTTTCAGTGAAATCAGGATTGTCATTTTATCTTGGCAATACAAATACCCTTACACAAATATATTACTGGTTTCAAGGCATCCTCATTTCTTAAAAAGGCTTTTTAAGGTTCTTCTCTTTACATGTAAAAATAATTCTAGTGTTGTTGGTTGTTTTTTTGTTGTTGTTGTTTCATTTTGTTTTTTGTTGTTTTTTTTTTCTTTCCAATTCTTAATATTCTGTATAGGGCAAACGTAAGTAACAAAGTTGAATACAGTTTTATGTAAAGGACTAAGACAAGGCCTGGGTCGTAGGATGGAGCTAAGCATAACACTTAGGTTGGACTTTCTGTCCAGATAAAAGTTATCCAAGAACATCTGCGATGTGTCTAATAGATATTAGGAAATATATGTTAACAGTTTAGCTTGTGGGATGTTTCTTTATTTTTTTCCTCTGGTATTGTTATTTTAATTTCCAGAATACTCGTATAAGTAAGTGTTCATTTGCCTTGAGTAATTGTTCTCCGCTCCAGTGGTTACTTCAAGTTGAGTGGGTTTTGGTACTAATTTATTTCTGAAGTTGGAGGATTCTTCCCGTGGGTCTGTGTGGCTCATGCTGTGCGAGGGTGAGCCAGGCCTTCTCCAGAGGAGGCCACAGACCTGCAACATGGGAGCTGATAGGCTTTCGTTTATCATTCCAACTCTGAAGGTAATTCAGTATGTGTAGTACTTCAGGTCAAGTCTTTCAGCTGATTTTTCGGTTTACAAAGATTGTCCTCAAATTTCTGTGATGTAACTGGTTTTTATAGTGTAGGTTATTTTTTGTATTGTGCCACTTCTTGATGAGTGCTTTGATTGTTTTACTGCATGGCATCAGGAGTTCACTACATGTTTTCTTTGTGCGTGCAGTTTGAAGTGCCCATTATGAATTTTAAGACATTATTGAAGCCTACCTATTTCCAGGGTGCTGACATGATGGATTATTAAAGATTTTTGTCAGTATATTTTGAATAGGATACTCTGAAATGTTAGTACTCTTGTGAATATTTACAGAGTTAAGATGTTATTGGGCTTTGTATAACCCGTATGCAAACACTTTCTATGGCATAAAAAGAAGAGTGTTCATGCATCAGTTATTGTGTATGAGTTACTGATACAATTTTATAGGTCGTATGGCAAGCTGGCCATGCTGCATTTCGTACTTAGACAAAGCAGTGATCAAATTCAGAGGTGAGTAGAGATCTGGAAAGCAGGAGCATCTACTTAGGTTTTGTAGGTCTAGGGAAGAAAAAACTTTTACATAAATCAGTGGAATCTATTCCTTCATCTCTTTATTATTATTATTTATTTATGGTCAGAATGGTTTCCTTGGATGTGCTGTGGTTGTTTTTTTTTAATTTTTAATTTTTGTATTTTTTATTTTTATAAATCTTTCTGTTTTCAAAAAACATTGCCAAAGTTATTTTTAATCTGAATTATATTTTAGCTTTACCCTTTGGGTTTTCCTCTTTCTGTTAAGAATCTCATATTTTATATTGGATTGAAAATCCCTTACATTTTCTCAACCATAGTAGAAGCTTTACTTGCAGTTCCAAGTACAGAAAGTTTTGGGATGGTTGGAGGCAATCTGTTTCTGAATGCAGATCAAAGGCTTATATGGTTGAGAAGCTGAACTAGTGCAGGTTATCTGTGGGATACATGAAAATTAAAGTTTTAAATCAGATTTACATAGAAGCTTGTAATAGCTGAAGTGTGAATATTGTGATGAATGAGAAATAATGTTAACTGAATTCTCAAGTCCTGTAACTTGCTGACAGATTTTAAGAGAAGCTGCTCTGTTTCTTTCTAGGAAAAGGGAAGCTGATAGAAGAGGAGTTTAAGGAGAACAAATAAAAAGGTAATTTTCACATTACTGTTTAGAACTGAGGCTTTTCTATGTCCTGTATTTTTTTTTCAACACATTTTTTTGGGACCAAACTGAGTATGGAAGAAAAGGAAGAATGGCATTTTTTTCCCCATGATATATCTCCTGATTTTTGCAACCTTAATCACTTGGGGCATGTCTTGAACTTTTAACCTTCTTTCTCCAGCAGTGATGCTGTGAATAATGGACTCTCCTGCTTGACACATAACTAGATTGCAGTTCAAAGTGGATGTCACAAACACTATTGCACCATCTGGAACAAAAGCTTGACCTATCATTTTGGGATAAGCCCACAAGATTATATGAATTTATAACTGACTTTATGTTTGTATTAGAGATACCAAAACTAGTGCAATTGTAAAAATAGTTTTTGAACAATTTTTGCCTCTCCTGATGGTATTTTTTGCACAAAACACCCAAATTTTCAGATCTCAGATGAAAGTGAGTGGGGGGAACCCCACGCCCCCCATAAGTGTTAACAATTTCCCATGAGGCCAGGGAAATGCTGTGTTCATTGCAACATTAAAATTCTGTTTCCTTCTATTTCTGTTATTGCCATTATTACTTTTAACAGCTTACTTCAGTTTGAGACTTTTTCAATAAAAAGAGAGAAATATTTTTCCTGCATACTCCTGGAAAAAGTAGTAATAAAAGAAGCTGGATGCAAACTGAAAAGCTTTTGAAAATGTACCTCCCGAAGAATACACAGTGTTCACAGTTCCTTGTAAGATACCCAGTTACAAATTTGAATAATGTCCTGCTGATACAGTGAAATACATCTTCTTTTGAAGGATAAATTTACTGAAAGGCATTACTGTTTGAGTGTGTACTCATCAACAAAATATTGTTTTGGTAAATTCTGTGTGCTGATAGAATAATACTAGAAGCTAGTTGTGTGGCCTGACTCAAAGCACTGATTTGGAGAGAGCTCAAACACCTTTGACTTTCCTCAGAAGTCAATGAGACTTAATAAATCTGTAGCATTTCTTATGAAATGGCTTGAAATTGGGTGGAACTATGGACATGAGGTCAGTCCAGTGGTTTGCCATTTGTGTCTTTTAAGGAAAGAAGGGACTATTGTAGAAACAGTACGACATGGAGAATAGTTTGACTTTCTCTTCTTTATTACCCTCCATCAGTTATTTGTATAGATTGATAAAATAACCCCAGGCCTTTTCCAATCTGAAGAGTTCCAGCTCTCTCAGTTTCTCTCAATATGAGAGATGCTCCAGTCCTTTAATCATCTTTGTGCACTGTGCTGAACTCACTCTAGTAACTTCATATCTTTTTTTGCATAAGTTGCGTGCATGGAAATTGCAAAGACATATTTGATGATGCCAGTGTAAGAAAGATTCGATGGTTTGATGGAGTATAATTGGAACTATGCTTAAGAATAGAATTCAGTATCAGGCTCTGGGTTTCTACCAGGATTTATAAAAAAAAAAAACCCTGTGTGTAAGTCACTGAAAATATTACAGACTCATTCATTACATGTAGCATTGATAGGAATGTACCTTTAACTCTGATACAGATCTTCTGTTGTCTAGTCTCCATTTCTTACAAGAGCTACTAAGAGCAACATGAGAGGAGAAACTGATAGAAATAATTGATAGAAGTTCCTCTAGAACTGGAGGAAGATAATGCATCTGCAATTGTACATTTTGCGAAATGCATGTAGAGCAATGAAAAAGACAGTATGGAAAACATATCAGTAGAAAACAATCAGTACACCTAATGTGTCCAAACAGCCATTATGAAAACTGCCACTTTCCAGAGCAAGGAAAGAGGATATGTTTGTTATTAATGCTGATATCTACCCATCAGGCCAAGAGTAATACCCAACCTGCACAACTGTATTTGTCAGAGTTGTTTAAAAAACATTTGCTTTTTGCCTTTGCCAGTTTACTGATACTTGGCTTCTCTGTCCATTTGTGAGGGGGGTAACCGTCCAATACGCACAATCTAGAGCACCTCTGGCAATGCATGCTCTGTTTCAATAAGTAACCATGAAATTATTTTGAGAAGTGCCTGTTCTATTTTAAAGTTAAATGAAATCCTAGCGCTTATATTTTTAGAAGCTTAAATCCTCAACAGACTATCAGATCATTTACTCTTGACCTCCCATGTATACCAAGCTCTGCATTGTTTTTTTTTTTTTTTTTTTTTTGCATGTGATTTAAAAGATTAAACAGTTTCAGTTTTAATTTGGGAATAATTGCTGCCTGCTTGCAGCATAATACCTTAATAAAGAGCATAGCTCTTAATTAAAAATTTTATATCTTTTAATTACGTATTCTGTGAGCATTGACTGTAACAGGCAAGAAAATGAGCATAGGAACATCTTACATTCCCTGGCTACTTGTCAGAAGATAGTAGAGCTTTTCTTTTGTGTTTTCTGCTTCTGAACAGTCATTTTCCAGGGCTGCCATGAAGTGTTTGTGAAGCTACTGCGCCAGCCTGCCCTGTGATGGGAGTTCATTCAAAGGCCATGTTGTTTCAGGACAAGCATCAGTAGCAATTACCACTTCCAGCTTTTCTCTGGAAGTGTGAGTTTTTGCCAGGGGCTCCAGAGTCACTCTGCTAGCTTAAGCTTCAGACAGGAAGAAAGATCGGTTATTCTTAGTTTCCTCTGTCAGTTCTTAATCTTTAAATTTTAGATAGAAATTGTACTCTCAGTGACTAGTTGTGGGGCTGTATATTTGAGAAAAAAAAAAAAAACATAGCTGTTGCAATTATTGAATTTTCAAATTAAACTTGTAAATAAGGATAGGAGGAAACTATTTCAGGCATCTGCTCTTTACTTCATTGCTGCTCTTTACTTCATTGCTACGGAGCATTACATCATCCAAGAAATTTTTAAAATAATTTTGAATGAGTTATATGGTGGACTTTACAAACTCCTGCTTAGTTTCAATGGATACCTTCACTAGAAGTCACTCAGCTCATCAGCAGAACCATGACATTAGTTCCAGCATAGGAGTTCAGTTTTTGAAATGTTTAACATATAAACCACCTGTGCATGTGGTTCTCTGCTTCATGCAGTTAAACCAGTCTAAGTCTGGTTCACTCATTTCGCAAGCTTATGACCTGGATCTTTCCAGATATTCTTTTCAGTCAAGCTGATTGGTGTGCGATACTATGTAAAACAACCACCACGTAGTTGCCTATGTTGGAGGTACTACCAAAGAATAAAGAATTTCACTGCAGTGATGACTCAGCACATGAATAGCTTATAATGATCCGGTTCTCTGACCTTTTCCCCAGCCTCTAAGAAGCTTTCAAAAGCTATTTATTCTTTATGGAATTTGTGATCTAAAAAAAAAAAAACAAGGACTTGACAGCTGTGTTTGTGATGGTGTATTATTGATAGTACATGGAGATGTATAAAAAAAAAATCATAAAATGAGAAAAGATGAGATTTTGTGCAGTTTTTCAGATTTTTGTTCTGATTAAGTTTTTACAAATACGGACTTTTTTGCCTATTTGCACAGTCAGCCAAATAAATTGTGATCTTAATTTTGTACCAAATCTCTAAATCTTATATACTAAAGTGATGAAAATGATGATGCCTTTGGGTGCAATCTTGAATCAGTGCATAACATCACTGAGCTTTTGTTGTAAGTTACTGCATGTTTCAAATGAAGAAAGGAATTAAATATGGTCTCAAGATATTTCTGTTGTTTTGATTGTTGTTAGAATCAGAGTGTCAATATGGCATTTTTTATAAGCTATTGCTTTGTAAAGCTATGGAGCAGGGCAACACAAAATGTGGTCTTATCTGAATAGTTGTTAAGTCACTGTAAGCAAATGACTGATTTGAAGGGGATTAAACTCACGGCACTATTCAGTAACTACACCTACTTCTTCAGGCCACTCCAGGTTTTCCATAAGGGCCTTTTGCATATGTACAACTTTTTAAGGTTGAAAAGAAATTACATCAGTCTGGTTTTGAGAAATGGAATAGGAAATGGGGAAAATGTAGAAGAGGCAATTATATAATATTATTCCTCAAAGCTAAAAGAAATAACACATTAATTCAATGTAAATGGGAAAAATATGTCCTGTGTGAATTGGTGTTTGTTTGTTCTTTAGCTTTAAAAAATAGTCATGAAAACATAAAATATGTGAAAGTGGTCCTCATAAAGCACATTCATCCACAAGAGCTGGCCATGGCAAGCTTACTCTATATGCCCAGATACATCCATATATGGGAGCTGCTGCTTTTTTGCCTCCTTGTTCTTGAACTTCACTAAGAGCTTTCAATTGCTCTGACATTTTCAGCCAAGGAAGTAATAGTTGTTGCTGAGCAGTATTCTACAACCAATTATCTGATCATTGGAGCAATCTTCGCTAGAAAGGAACCAATACGATCAAGTTAAATCATTACAGAAAGGCAAGAGAAACAAGGAGGAACAAACCAAGAAAAAGGGGCTCATCTCATTAACGGGTGCCTATGCTGCGGGCTTCGGAACAGCGTACAATGAAGTTAGCATGTAAGACAAAGCTGTAGAGTCGCCTCCTGTAGCTGTTGACAGG
Organism: Gallus gallus; assembly: GCF_016699485.2. Classification (NCBI taxonomy): domain Eukaryota; kingdom Metazoa; phylum Chordata; class Aves; order Galliformes; family Phasianidae; genus Gallus; species Gallus gallus. Next base: position 29,739,426 of record NC_052537.1, on the reverse strand, counting down.
TCTGAATCCTCTCTTCAGAGCCCTTTGTGGCTGTAGTGTGAGGCACCTGCAGAAAATGTGCCAAAACTAGGCAGGGAGCATGAGCTTTTCAATAGGCTGTCACCTCTCTCTCCCTTCACCCACCCCTCCGGTTCTCAGCAGGAGAGGAGAAGCCATACTGAAGAACTAGACTGGAAAATAGTCATGTGATGGGAAAAGGGGTCAGATATAGACACCTTACTGTTACCAACTTTCTGTGCCTTTTACTATTCAGCTTCCTCAACCATTCCTGAACATTTACTCTCTTTGCCTAATACTGCTTTTAATCTAATGCTTCTAAACAACTGCATTATGAGGACAGGCAAGCCACCATCTGATTACTGTCAGCAAGTGTATTTTTTTATGTTTATGTTTTCCTATTTCTGCTCTGTAAAGGAAGATACAGATTTTGTTTTCGTTAACAGACTGATAAACAGTGATTTGAGTACTGCCGAAATTACTACTGACTTTATTTTACGGGTGAGTCGGGGGATCAAGCCAGGCTTCCTCCATGGATTTCTAGACTTGGTCTTGTGCTTTAACAGTCTGTATTTAAAAGTCCGAGTTGTTTTAATGTTTCTAGAGTGGCCTATGCATGCTTTTTTAAAAGGAGAATGAATGCACTTCTGTACATACAGGCACAATAAGAACTTATATGGAATAATCTTGAAGAATCTTCAAAGGAGGGAGTTTTAAGCATTCTGAAAATGGTCTTTGTGTGTCTGAGCATATTCACATATATACATTGTACCCATGTAACATTTTTTGTTTTCTCTTCGTGTACAATCTTGTTATTGTGCACAGATGGTATTATTAGTGCAAGGGGCTCAGAGTCCTAATCAACCCTTTTTATACCCAGCACAAACACCAGATTTCTGAAAAGAAACTCGGTGGATTAACAGTGGTTGTATCTGCACTCCAGAGTACAAGTTTGCCTTGGTGTATCCTCACTGTGGCATTTTGCATACAAAACTTGGCTCCATCTCAGTCAGAGGTCAGAAGATGTGTGAAGTATCAGATATACTCATCTGTATGAACAAATAACTTTTCATGTGCATATAGCTGCCAGTAGTGACTCAGTTAAGGTAGGTCTTTGATATGCCTGAGTGATATTTTTTGATAATGTTCTATCAAAAGTAAAATGAAATTATTTGAAGAAATGTTAGGGAAACAGGAGGACAGAGTACCCTTAGACATTCATCCTTACATGTTGCTGAAATGTTTGATAGCACCAGCAGGGAGCTGCAGACCTACTGGATTAGGTACCTATATTCCTTTAACAGAAAAAACAAGTTAGAGCAATCAGATGAATATGTGATTGTGTATCTCTTTATTCCAGTATGAGTTATGCATACTTTCCCTTTCTGATGTCCCCTGAGGCACATTGCAGGTAAGATCGCATTTAGTTGTTTGTTCACTCACCAGCACACTCCCCAAAAGGCAAAGGTTTGTGTCTGATTGTTTAAGACCTTGCTTCTGCTTTGAACATGTCTAGTTCCCTTGGAAAAACATTCTCCACGTCCCCATCCCCCTTTAGAGAAAACAAGTGAACTATTCATGCAAAAAAGTGTGTGTGTGGTTGGGAGAGTGGGGGGGCGTGCAATGCCACCGACAAACCCTATTGAAATGCATTGGCTGTTCATTTACATTCACACTTTTTTTAATAAAAATGTTAACTAATGATGTTAAATGCTTTGCCAAAGGTCCTGGCGGGTCAGTAGCCGAAGTGCCATTTCTGCCTAATTAGGGCTCTTGTGGCAGCCCAGGGGCCTCCTGATGCAGTGGGTGACAAGCCAGGAGCTGACAGCTTCAATCGGCTCCAACAGGAAGGTTGGGCTGGTCATGTTTTCTAACTCAGCCAGGTGTTAGCTGAATGCAGGGGGGGTCTTGGCCAGACCTGAGCATTCGTTTGATCTTCCTTTCTTTCACTTGCTCTATTTTGAGCTCTTCCCTTTGCCTGTCCCGTCTTGTGTCAAGGTCAAGAATGAGCTTGACTAAATCAGCAATTTCATTTATCTTAGGGAGATCATTAGCAGTCCTTCTCTCTCCCCTCCCCACATAAACCTTAGGCACTGGTGCAGAAACAGCACTGGTTCTGTAAACCAGGCACTGAGTAGTACAAATATAGAAAGATATAAAAAGGAATACAGATCCTCCCATAAATAAAAACCTTTCTACTTCTATGGTACAAGTCTTTTCTTTATTATTGATGTAAATTAACAATTTCCATCAAAACATCCTAGCTAACTCTAAGAAACAGACAGAAAAAGCCTTTAATATGTTTAAGGTTTTATTTCATTACTACTGTAGTAAGAGCAGTAGAAAACACTGCTGTTAAACTACAAGAAAAGAAATAAGCTAAATAAAGTTCTCCTTTGACCTTACCTGTCTTTTAGTAGCAAACTGACCATATTCATACGTGGCCACACTCTTTTGATAGTTGGCCAGTCCTAGGTGTCTCAACATCAAACAACTGTAAAATCAGGTCATCGGTATATTGGGGGATTGGCTTTTTTAATTGAGTGTCTTCACCTGATTACTCAATAGCACTTAAACTTCTGCTGAGTTATGTTAGTTTCTGTTAACTGGAAAAAATATCCCTTTATTTTAAAGCATGAACATGTTGCTGGCCATTGTATAAGTAACTCAGGATTTTAAAATGCTTTACCAGATAATGGCAAAAAGCATTAAACGTGATTAAAGTGGTAAAAATTTAATAGATTTCTTTCTGTTTTCCGTATAGGAAGAATCTGATAATGAGATGAGGTTCATTTTTTCAGACCTTATAACTAGGTTTCAGACATCTCAGTTTAAACAGATGAATTGAACTAATTCCTATTCACATAAAAGTCACTGTGCAAGAATTGCTTTGATTTTGTTGGGATGAAACTGCAGTTGAGGTAAAAGGTAGCACTTGGATGGTAACAGACAACTGCTTAATAATGCTCAATGATAATGGCAGCAAACAACAAGGGAAATTATAAATTGCTGAATTGCTGTAGTCATACTGTAATATTAGATTTTTATTTTTATTTTTACAAAAAGAAAAAGAAATTCAGCTCTGGGGAAAACAAATACACTTCTGTTGTATTTAGCGAAATTGAAGCTATGAAAGAGTATAAAATTAGAACTGACAGCCAGCAAGCAGTTACACTATAAGAGCATGAACAATTGAAGTGTAATTCCAATATTTTATTAAATACTTGTTTTCAGTGAGGACAACTGTTAGAGCAGCACAGCATCCCAAGCTGGGAGTCCTAAAAGTTTTGTTATGCAGTTTAAGACACGTTAGTCCACACCTTGTCTGATCTACTTCCTGGATCTGCACTGTACATCTAACTTATACTATATTGGCACAAGATGAATTTGGCATGCAAGACTGTTACTGTCTAGATAGCAAGTCTACAGGGTATTTTCCAGAGAAGATAGTTTTTTTCCTTCTTTTTGATGTGATTTTTCGTAGTTATGCTTCTTATAAGTGTAGGGGTGTTTTGTTGATACTTGGAATCAAATAACATGAAGCATAATAATTTCCTTTGTTCTAAAATAGTTCTAGCCTTCTTTTTTAAAATTTACTCTTTTTGGAAAGCTGGTAAAAATGACAGAAAACAGACTGTCACTGGCAGATAGTTTCAGTGGGAGCATTATGATTATGCAGGTGTGCTCTGGTGATATCAAAAATACCAATCACCAATTTGATAATATTCAATCATTGTATTCTGCATTCTGTCTTCTGTTTTCTTGTGTAGTTTTTCTTAATGGCTACTACCATACAATACACAGATTGTAATTAGGTTTCAGAAATACATGTATATCTGAAAGAGTAGATAATTGGCTTCTGTTGCCTGGAAAAAATACTTTGTGTAATAACATACAAATCGTAGTAATGTACATATCAAACATAAATTTTTAACATCTTAAAGTGCAGTTCCTGAAAAGCTAGCACTTATAAGAAGTTGTTCAAGTGAAGAAAACAATAATAACATGTAGAGCACAATAAAGATATTGATGTTTTCTGAAGTTACTGAAATCCATCCTTTATCCCTGTTTTACTGTACTTATGTATTGCATCACATCAAATAGACTCCCATACGTGTATAATTCATGAATCTTAAGAGGGATACATGGAAAAGGCATGCCTTCTCTACAGACACATTTCTCCTTCTCTTCAGTGTCCTGGGAATCTGCCCAGAAATTCCTGCTGGATACTCCAAGGGTTATATTAAACTGCAGTGTGCAGCCTTGTAGCTTATCATTGTAAAATAGACAAAGTGAATTGAACCAAGGAGAAAGAATGAGGTTTGGCTCTGAATTTCTTCTCCATTTGTGAGATTTGGAAATGTTTCTTTATCTGTTTGCTCATTAAGCATAAACTGGATACCCATGCTGAATATTCACATTGTAGAAGTTCCGTTATTTCCTTTCTTTATGACTAACTGGTTCGTGTGTGTGTTTTTCTAAGACGGTCTTTCATTATTTGTTATTGTTTAAAATTATCAATGTGTTCTTGCACAGATGAAGAATAATTCCATTCACTGAAATGTGAATCTGTGAGGAAGTTTTTATTTACTCAGTCTGACCAACAACAAGAAGAGAGTCCATGCACAAATAGGAGATGTTGTGCTCTTCTGCAGAAATCTTCACTGCTCAGAGCAATTGATCTTGCTTCCGGAAGATAGATCTTGGTGATGCTCAGAACTGAAACTTATTTTAGACTCTAGCTGCCTGCTAGGAATAGTCGTGGCCTTGGAGATACAGTGTGTGCCAGCAGTCCTTCCTCCTGTCTCCAACTTGCACGTTAGAGGAGCTTAGCAGCAGTCACCTTCTTAATGGAGTCTTCTTAATTCATGTGCAGATTCGGGCAGGAACAAGCTGCGAGTCTTGGTCAATGACCCATGAATCCAGTGAAGATTCACCCAATGACCTGCAGTTAGTGATAATTCAAGGCTCTAATGAATCTATATTTTTCCACTCTTTTCATGTTTTCAATCTTTTATTTCTATCTTCATATCAGATCAGTAGAATCCATCTGTTAAAGCTAAATACAGTGACATGAGGTCTGAAAGGGTCAGGAGCAGAAGAGATTTCTTTCCTCCAGATGGAAGCTTTAAAACAACAGGGAATAATTACATATAAATGCAAGAATGCTCAGGTAACTGATCGGATTTTATCTGCCTGATCCTTACATGATGCGAATAGTAGATCGACCTGTCCCTGAACTCTCCTGGCAGCTTCACGGAATGACTTAAACGAGATCAGCTAAAACGATTATGCTAGATGGGTTTTAATGATTTGTCAAACCAATTCATCAGCTTGTTCCTCATTGGTACTTTCATTCCATCACGATACACAGGCTGGCTATACGGACTGATTGCATCTTGTCAACAGAACAATTTAAAATTCTGGTGGCACTGTTTTTGACTTTAAATGGGAAGTTCCTTCAGGAGATACCTATGCGTAGGACACTCATACTGTGATCCAGCAGCAATAGACAGTAACAGTGAAGTTACCGGAATTCTCAGCTTCCTACAAATGAGATTTTGGCAGTAAAGATAGTTAAAAAGGAAAGTCTGTAATAAAATCAGTCTAAAATATTCCCACTCGGATCTGAAGTATCTGGAAAGACGGGAATGAAAAACCTGGAATGCTTCATCTAAAATTTAGGGGGTCTGTAAGGAAAGAGGATATTCCAACTGAACATAATAGAACAAATTCCAGAATGATTAGAGACTGTGTTGTCTAATTAATTAGCTTTTGTGGTAGTTAATTAAATGGTCAGGAGTAGCATATGAGGTAATAAAGTCTGCTTTTAGTATTTAGCAGAGGCAAAGGTTATTTATAGGGAACTGAGTGATTTAATTCTGTTACATTGCAAAATTTTCATAGACATACATTCATTAATATGTTTTAAGATTTGTAATGTTCTTAAATGGGAGAATAATAGTTCAGCCTGTGAAAGAAAATCTTATCATTAGTACTTGGGCAAAACTACTGTATATAGACACGTGTTCTCATTTACTTACACAGTTACCTATCCTTGGGGATTAAAATTCTATTTCTCCCCAATAAAATGAACAGGACTTAAACCGAGGCAGAAAACTTCTGTCTCATAAAGAGCAAAGGTAGAAATATTCTTCTATTTTCAGTAACATTCATGTTGTATGTAAAAATAGGTTTTTAAAAAAGGAAGGGGGCAGATTTATCTCTGGGATTGCTTCGTACATTTATGAATCTGAACTTTTGTTTTTTAAAGGGCTTCCTTGATGCTTAAGACTGCAAAGTCAGTATGACTTCTGAATATAAATTGACATAGCATCTCCTGGGCTATTGCAAGATTGCTTGGGATGCCACTGTAAAATCCTCGGGATAAGATTTAAATTTCTTGCCTGAATTCAGTAAGCTGAAACTGCTGTATATTACTGGTAGCATTTTAGATGTCACTGTTGATTAGCTGTCTTTCAGTGTCGATTTTTCCTGAAGACTGCATAACTTCCTTTGAGAGCCATCTTATTTGATAGCAGAAATAGGTACAATGCTCAACAATCCTGGCATCTAAGTTAAGTTTATATGAATTAAAGGAAAGAGGGGGATTCTGAGTTGGGTGTGCTTAGGCCTTAATCATCCTGAAAGCAGCCAGGTCAGATACCTAAAGGCCCCTCCTGTCTACAGAAGGGTCTCTTGCTGTTCAGCAGATTGTACCAGCTTTCAGTGTCTTCATATTTGAACCTGTATGAATTGTACAGCCATCCTGTTGCTCGGACCCAGTTGTGAGTAGGCTGAGTATACTTTGGCAGCCCACATATGGTGCTATAATGTTAGCTTGCTTAATAGGGTTGCACGTCAGGTGCCACACTTGGGTTCTGCAGGGACAGAAGGCAGAGATCTGCAGAGAGAAAACTAGGAAGAAGTGAAACGGATGGAAAGAGTGGACAAGGTGTCTGTTACTTTACAGTGACTTATATCAAATGGGTGAGTGCTGATGGTGATACCAATACTGTACCTTTTCCATACGAACACTTTCCCAAATATGTGTGTTTTATTGTTTTTTTTCCATTTCTCTATCTAGTACAGAAGCTACACAATGTTCCCTTTTCACTTACCTATCTTTTTTTTTTCTTTTTCTTTTTTATTGAGGTCTTTTACAGCTTGTGGTAATACATGTCTTTCTTCTTTTTCTATTATTCACAGTTAAAGACTTATGCTGTATCTCCAAATCTTTCTGATAGATTCCATAGAGAAGAAAATGATTCTGGGGGGGAAAACAAACAAACAAACAAAAACTTGAATGCATTTTTTGAAAAATATTAGGACTTTAAACTACCTTAAAACTCCCTGCAGGTTTAATGAGAGTGCTTGTTAAATTTTCAAGATACAGAAGAACAATTTGCTAAACAAAATCCCTGCTATCGTACCTTGGTTGCCTGTCTTTTTCTTTTTTTTTTCTTTTAAACTTCAGAATAAATGAAAAAATTGATCTGTATGGTCACTGAAACATTAAATTGTCTTATCTGTCACTTGTTCAACATTGGCTTCTTAAAAGGGAAAACAACAATCACAATCAGCAGTTTCGCAGTGCCTAGTAGAAAATAGAAGCTATAAATGGACAGATGAATTATGTGCTTCCAGTGGTTTTCAAGGGAAGCATTTACTGAGGGAGAAAATTGTTTTAATCTTATAACAACTAAGGAGCGTGGAGTTTGTAAAAACATGGAACACCTACACATAAACTTAATTTTTGTTGCATAGGAACATATACAAAGTAGCTTTCAACAAAAATGGCTGGGAAACAAGCTCTTTCATTGTTCAATATGTTATTTTATATCTTTAACAAATCTCTGTGAAGAACTTAGGGAAACCTAAACGCAGTGGGTCAGTTGAGTATTCAGCTTTAACAGTATTGAAGAAAAAAAAACATAGGAGTGAATCTTCTTTTAAAATGGAAATAAGTAGAAATTTGGGTCATGTGGTGTGAGTCTTTTCTTTCCTTATTTTGAAAGACTGGAGGAAAGAGGAAGCTAGAATCAAACCCAAACAAAGAACAGCCTCTGCAGTCTTGTTTTCTATTTTCCTGGCCTGTGCATTTGTAGATTCTGTGAAGATAAACTAAGAAAATGCAGATTTGCAAACCTGCCACTAGGAGGCATTTGATTAATTAATCCTGGCCATTTGAACACCCTCTCCCTCCTTCTCTTGTCCGACTGTTTTGCATTCAGCGACAGAATGGAACCACATAAATTCTGGGGAGGGGAAAAGTCAGGAAGCTATCAGGAATGAAATTCTCTCTCTCTCTCTCTCTCTCTCTCTCTCTCTCTCTTTTCTCAGAGAGATTAAGTAAATAAAGTCATATGTATCCAAAATAAATAATATAAATTATATGTTATAAACACAGAAATATTATCTCTGAGTCCTGTGTTATGATGTGATTGTAACAAGAATCATAATTTGTTTCATAAAATTAAGATGTTTTTTGACTGAAAATCTAGATGCCAGGTAAGATGAAGTAGAGTTATCCTTTATATCATTATTGGAATGTACTTCCAAGTGTAACCATGGGATTTTCTTATGGTTTCCCTCTGTGCGGGAGTGAAAGAACCGCTTAACTTTCAAGAAATACTGAGTAAAAAGAAGGAAGATAAGGACTGATAAGTGAGGATGTGCCTTTGTTTTCAGTTCTAAAGTGTGTAGAACAGGGGGCAGAAAAGGCATACCTTTTGTACAAAACACTGATGAGTGTAGGAGCTAGTTTCTCTGTAAAAAAAATAAAAATAAAAATTCATTCCAAGTGGAAACCTGTGGATGCATTACTCTGAGATGAGTTGGAAATGTCAATCCCATCCCTTTTTGTGTAAGATCCACTATTGGTAGAGCTGTGATCAAAACCTAAGCCAGCAGAAGTGAATTGGTGGGAATTATTTCTAGAAAGGTGGTTTTGTTATGGAGATCTCATTAAGGATTCCTAAGCCTTTCTTGCACTCAAAGGTACAACATTAGGTATAGCCAAGGTGCCAAGCTGGTTCCCATCTGGTTTGTTTTGATGGAGATGAGTACAGCCTGAGGTACAATTATTTTGAAGACTGACTACAGTTTTGTAAGGGTTAGTGAAACAAGCTGATGGTGAAGTGCAAAATATTTGTGTTGTTCCAAATGCAGTGAGTGGAATATTATAGGTGGAATGTGACAAATAAAAACAAGGTGTTAAAGCAACAGGAAAGCTCAACTTGTATGGTGGAAACTGATAACAAGGGGCTCAGACCTAGTGTGGAACTTAAACAGCTGTTTTTACTTAAGGATTTCTGGGTTCATTTGACTACATGCAAAGAGAAGGGTTGTCTCTGCATGGGACAGATTTTATTTCACTTTGATCAGAAATAGCAGTCACCAAGGTTTGCTCAGACTTCTGTATCTAAAGAAGAAAGTGCATGAAGAAAGCAGATAAGCGTTCTATTCTACAGAATGGCATGATTACCGTTAGAAGCTTCAACATGGGGCTTATTGGTGACTTCTCTGAATTCTTGTACAGTTTGTAAGTAGACTTGCATTTTGTTTAAAAGATTCTGGCATGAATTAGTACTTCAGATTTTAAATAGCACATCTGCTTGGGATTTGTCCACTCACATACAAAACAGCATTTTAATTTTATTTGATTACTTGGGATAATATGGACTGTATATCATTCCTTTTGCTTTTGTGTTTGTGTCTGTAGATGTAGTGAAATAAAAAAATACATTAAGATATTCTAGCCTAGCAGTTGCTAAGAGTTCAGCACATAAAGAACAAATGCAATTGCATACTACTTTTAGAGAGCCAGTGCAGTAGGAATGACTGATCTGTTCAATCAGAAATCTGTGGTTTTCATTTATAGTGAGAGATAAAGTAGTTAATGCCTTAAAGAATGTCTGTGTTCCACTAGCAAACAAATTTTGGTTCTCAGTGGAGATTCTGCCAAATGAAATCATTCCATTAAATAAACAATGAGATCCTAATTATTGTAAATGTATAACTTATCCAATTTTTTTTCAGCCTTGTTTTGCTGGACTTTTTTGGCTATATTTGTGTGGAAAATTATTATCCTAATGTATTATCCCTTTGTTTATACAGAGTTATTCCATGGGACTCCTACAGAAGATCACGTGCATCAGAGAAAGCTTGCAGCATCCATCAGTGTGGAATGGATGGTACACGTGACCATATGGAGGCTCTCTGCATAGAGGTATTCCTTGGTTCTTAGTTTTCCTTAATGTAGTTCTAAAGGTGATGAAAAGTCAGACCAGAGATAGAAATGTTAGAAATAACAAAAATTGTGCCTGCAGTGAAAAGCAGTGGGGAGTATGGTGATGAGGAAGGGAGGTAAACATATGGAATAATCTAGAAAATTAGAGTTTGTAAATAGCTGCAGCCTTGAGGCTTTTAATATGTCACTCACCAACCTTCTCCACTTAGAGGGGCTGAAATGTTTACAGTGCTTTTTTGGGTGGATAATATTTAAGGCCTCAGTCACTTTTTCATTTTAAGCAACTGCATATAAACATGTACTTATGAAATGTAATTTTTGATTGCTACAAAGAGAGACTTGGAAGTAGGCATAAGTCAGTTCATAAGTGTTACCTTCTCCATAAGTACTTCCTTATTACCTTTAGATTCTGTAAAGTGAGGAGAAAGAAAACACCACAGTTCATGTGATTGTATTTCTTTCTTTAAGAGTTGACCAATAGCATATGAGTAAAGGTAACGTCAACAAAATCATTCTTGAGGAAATATTGACCAGATCTTCAATTTCTCATTCTATTGCATTTTGTTGCAAAAATGCAAAACCCTCATGAAGAAAGTCTCTAATCTTCGGACGTGAAATTTCATGTGCTAGGCACCCATTTCTGTGCAAGGTTAGGTGATAAGCATCTGTCTAGTCATCAAAATGCTGAGTCCTGGAGCATTTAGCCTTAAGAAGGGAGCATGCCTTCTAGCAGGGCTCTTGTCAGCACTGGGTCCTGCTAAACACATATTCCACAGCTGCAGTGCCAGTACTATGACCTTTCTTTTGCTCCTTGACCCACACATCAGATGCAGCTGGTCAGATAATCACAGATCAGACTGACCACCTGCGTCTGATGTGTGGGATCCAAAAGTGGGAGAGGGCCATGGCACTGCCGTATAAAAATGTGCAACTCTGGCAGTGACAGAGTGCAATACAAAAGAATGAGTCAGTGCATGAGACTTGACAGGTCTGCTTTATAGCACAGCTGGGGATTCACCAGATCCCACAGCATAGGGAGTGGGAAGGGAAGTGCTTTGTGTGCTGCCAATTCCCCCCTCTTTGCAGAACAATCCTTAGAAGTCTGTTTCTGCCTGCATAACTTACCAGCCTACCTAATGAGATTTGCAGTGCAAATGCCACAGCTAAATTTGTCTTACAGATAGTGAGGAAAGCACTTTAGTCTAAGAAAATATGATTTTTTTTTTTGCCTCTTCCCTATTTATTTCATAGAGAGTTCTTGTTAAGCATTTGGTTTTTGAGTCAATGTTATCAAAGCTACATGTTTTGACAGGTTCTCTCCTGTGTGTGTGTATGTGGAAAGGTTCTTCATGTACCTCATAAGTTAAGAGATATAATTTGAACAGAGAAAATTATGGTTCATAATGCACTCTTGTTAGGTGACATGACTATGCTTAGTCCACTGCAGGACAGCCTACACAGAGAAATGCATATTTCCATATAAATTACAGTATACTGCAGCCAAGAGATCAATTAGAATGTCTGCGACCAAGAACTCTCAAGTGTCTCCATTCAGTCTGCCATTCAAACGAGACGAGAAATGCGTTCAATTGGTGTAAAGAATTTGAACTCTTTCAGGGAATGTGTAGAGACTGCCGGAAAGTGGCATTCCCTGCAGGGTGGGACTTGCAGATTCTGTGAGATCCAGCAGGGAATTTTAAGGGTTCTGTAACCTAACATTTTGTCTCCTGTTGAGAGAACAATTGCAGAACCTGCTGAATATTGTGGAAGAAATTATGATTTTTCATTGGCCAGATACAGCTGACTATGCTGTCTCTGCTATGTGTTTTATTACAACTTGACTGTCTTAAATCTGTGGTATAATTTATTTGAAAAGGGGCTTGGAGGACTTCACAAGTTATGTTGCAGATACAAGTGTTGAAATGCAGGTCTTTTGGAATGAAATATAGTTAAGATATTTCATTCCACAATTTAACGATACACGTTAATGTTTTGATGATTGAGACAGGAAATTCATTCTTAAAAAATCTTGAAAATTTGGAGTTGTATATTTTTAGGGCAGGTGAGTATGATATTGTCTATGCATTTGACAGCTGCCTTGAGGTACTAATTTGACCAGAAGTTGTCAAAAATGGTGCTTAACTATTAAATGCCTGACTTTTACCAGGAAGATCTAAGATCCTTCCTTTTGCCCAGAGCTGTAAAGCTCCCCTTGTCTTTGATAAGGCAGCAGCAGAAGGTAAAAGATGTGACAGCTATTCCAGCTTGGGGATATCCTCACCCTATGAGGAAATAATAGATATGTAATAAAATTTAAATAAGAAAAATACCTCTACTTTTTATTTCTGTCTAATACAGCTATGTAGCAGTTAACAATATGACAAAAATATATTTAAAGTAAAGAAACATTCATATATATTTCAAGAAAATTGTAATGTACTTTTCCTACAGGTTTTTGGTATTTTTGAACTTTATTTTCATCACTGAATGGTTTGAATTTTTTTTTGCTGCATTCTAAGCAAGCACACATCTCCCAGAAGTTACTGAACCTTTATTTTCATGGCTAGCTTTTCCTCTTTAAAAATAGTGTTTGAATGTAGGAAAGATGGTAAACGAAAAGATTTCTGTTAATAAAAAATACTGATTGAGAGAGAACTTTTATTCAGAGGGATGTTTTCTTTCATTCCTGATTTATGAAGTGAATCATAGTATTTCTAGAAGATGTAGAGTTTGCAGACGTTTTCTTTGGGCTCTGAATTAAGTATTCTACATTAATTGCTGTCCCAAAAGGTTTGTAATATTTCAGGATACGTCTTCTCTCTCATTTTGGCATCTGTTCTTTGTGTTGACATGGCTGCAGGGTGTCCAGTTTTGAACAACCTTTTCGATGAGGGGTAGAGGAGCTGTTCTTTGGTAGAAACTGGTTCAGGTTTAATGCTAAGTGCGGGTTTGCAGAGAGAGGACAGGGCCTTGAGCAGTCCACAGGAAGGGTGAGAGACCAGCCAGGTTCCAGGTCCTGATGGATTATAGTGAGCACTCAGCCTTACCAGGAGCTCATGAGGCATAGTTTGCTAGCTTGCCTCTCTTTGTGAGCATGTGGTATGTGTGCTGCTGATCTTTCGCTGTTGTATAGCATCCTGGTTCTTCACCCCTTCCCCACAGAGAGCGGGCTTCAGCTGCAGGATGGCTGATGATACAAAGCAATAGCACGCCCTCGTCTGGATTACTGTGACCAGTTGCAAGCAGTGAGTGCAAAAAGGGATACAGGAAGGGAAACAGCAAACAACAGGGGATGGGTAGGATGGGAAAGACTTCTCAATAAACTGTGTTTCATGGAAAATAATGAAAAGTGTGTAATATGATATATACAATGCATAACATATTGAACAACCTGTGGGATATTCCAGTGTATCTGTCCTCCCAGTATGACAGTGAAGGCTACACTATGAATATGCAGTTTCCTTTCAGTTTTAAAGGTAATGTAAATCTAAATGTGTATATGTATATACAAACTTACACATGTGAGTTTTATACATTTCACTCTATATGTGTGTGTGTATATACATGCCAGGAGGAAAAAAGATTTGATTTTTGATTATTTTGATTTAGAGTAGAAAGATCTGTAATACTGCATTACTAGAACATAATGTAAGTGTGCTAACAATGGGGTCATGAAGATCTTCTCCCATTTACATGCGGTAACAAATACCTAGTATGAGCTTTGAACTCTATCTTCTATAGACAAATTATTCCTTATTTGAAAGTAGAAGACAGAACGTTGCTTAGAGATGCTGCTGCAGTCCTTGTGAATAAAAATAAAACCAGTCTTTTAGTTGCTTCTCATGGTGCAATTGCAGCTATGAGACTATACCTGTGGTAGCCTACCATGTCAGAGCCAAATTCTTAAAAAGGATCATCCTAGATAAAGTGCTATGTATGACTTCTCAATTTCCTGGCTAGTATTGACTTCCTAGTGCTATGAAGCCTGATTAATTATTTTTAAAGCTGGCTTAGCTGTTAAAAACAGCTGATTTTAATTAGCCAGAGGGATATTCAAGTTATTCCTTATTTTCAGTAAGATAACAAAATGTATAATTTATTGATAAGCAGAACTGGTCAATTCAGTATTGTCAGGTGTGCAAAGAATATCGCAGCAGAATACTGGGGTTATAAGAATATAATGATTCCAAGAAAAAAAAAGAGAAGTTGGAAGTGTTTTAAATTAGCAATAATCCACTATTACAGTCAAGGAAACAAAAAACAGTGCATTTTGAAGAAAGTTAATAAAAATATTTAACTCTTTAATTTGAAGAAAGAATCACATTATTTCTTTTCTTCTTAATTGAATGGTGGAACTTCCATGAAAATATAACGTTGGTATATTAATGGCTTTAAAGAAATTAAAACAATGAAAGATTTTGGTACGCGTCCTGGGAGTGTTGCATGGGTGTATTTTAATAGGTATTGTGCTTGGTGAGTTGAACCACACGATGGCGGTGTACTGTTGGATAAAGACAGGAGTCTGCTAAACTAATCTGAAGAACAACCTCACATATTATACTTTTCCATAGTGTTACAGTAACTTTTGTCTTTTAGCATCACGGAATTCTAATTTTAGCATAAGGAGGATTTTCCCAAGGATCTGTTAAATATATCCAGAAATAAACCCTTTGAAAAACAACTCAAGCTTATTTCAAGTAAACCCAAGAGCATACGAAACTGAAGAGGTTACAGCTTCTTCCAGATTCCTAATACCATGACCTTGGGAAAATACGTCATCTCTGAATGCCAAATATAACTTAATGTTTCTAATCCCGATGAAGCCAATATTAAAACTGCTGTACTTAGTGAATTTAGGGCTTGATTAGCCTTATAATTAGGGACAGCAAAGAAAGATCCCAGTTCTTATGTGCGTTGTAAGGAGCACCACAGAATGACCTTTGAAAGGTCACATGGAAAATTCTGGGTCCATATTTGTGTGTCTTTGAAAAGGTGGGCACTCGAGTTTTGTCTGAGGCTGGGGCCTCTCCTAAGGTGGAGAAAGAGACAGCAATTAACTCACTGACAGATAAAAAGAAATAGAGTGTGTGTGAGTGCATGGAATCTGATCTTTCTTTCACATCAATTAATAATAACTGCTAAACAGAATTTTCTAGAAGTTTTTGTATGCGGTCTTTTGTCTTGCTCGTGAACTGCCAAGTCAAGCATGCTCTGCACTGGTCCTGGCTGTTCTTATAGAGGGGAAAAAAAAAAGTGGGAAAAGAAAAACACCCTGCCCCTGTTTGTTTGTTCCAACATAGCATCCGTAATCCACAGCATACCTTTCAAACAATTGCAGAAGCAAAAACGTGACATGTTTTGCCACAGGTGTGGAAATTTTTTGAGACTATTGAGATTATCTTTCTTTAGGAGCCATAAAAGAATACTCACATTGTGGTTTTACAGACAATTCTCTGGGTAGTGATGTTAATTGAAGGACTTGCACAATTGCAGTTAAGTATGTCCAATATTTGCAGTGAATACTGACTTCACCTTGCTGCAACCCATTCAAAACTATACATATACAGACATAAAGCAGCATTGGGCCCATGGGCAATAAGTGCAATAAGACCAGATCTTCCAGCTAGCTGGGTCATGCTGGGTTAGCCGCGGTGTGCCAGGAGAACACAGCAAATGGCATTCTCCTGCCTCTGGCAGCAGGCATGTGACGTGTTCAGATGGAAAGGCTGGATGCTTCTAAACCAGCTGAAAAGGTCACCATGAAGCTCTTCTCTAAGACCAGAAAGTTACTTTCTGTCTGTTACGCCTCTTGATACTCGCCTTTAAGATTTACAATTTTAAGATAATTCCTGGTATTTACTATAAATACTCCTTTTCATCCTTTCATTTTATTACACTTTTAACATTGTAGTAACAATTATCTCACATTACTCTGAATGTGACTCCATATTTCTCATAATCTTGTCAAAGGTTGGTAATGTTGGTTACACCTATGTTTTTTACCCACTGCTTTCTGAAGTAATTAAATATGTACTGCTCAAGCATCTTACTTCTTTTTACTTCTCCCTGAATTCCCTCCAACTTGTCATTAGGCTTTGTTACAATTTGAAAGATTAGCAACAGGGATTTAATCCTTTTCTCAATTTCCAAGTCATCTTAATATAGCTCAACAAATAACATAGGAGAGTGAAAATAGCAGCAGGTCCAGCAAGTGATTAAAAGAGCAGCATGATTCCCAGTAACCTGTAAACTTTTGGGAAATGAGCCAGAAGGGCAGCTAAAAAAAAAATTTAACATCCTGAGAAAACACCAGTGCTAAAGTGCTTCATAACAAGAGAAGAATAAGTAAATAAATAAAAGAGAGAAAAAAAATCCAAAACATTAAGAGTTTTCATTAAAGTAAATCTATGGCACAATTGATATGAAAAGCAAAACGTATATCTGACAGAAGTACAGACACAGTATATTTAAGTGTAGATTTCAGTGATACTATTTCAACTGAGGTTTTCCAAAAGAAGGTGAGAACTTGTGGCTTATCTGTCCCCACATTTCTGAAAATCTTTTCTATATAAATGGGCAATACTCAGCTGTTGATATCAGTTTTAACTGATGTTTGTTTACTCAGAATTGTATATTAGACATATGCAGTTTCCTGGGTTGGCTTAGGAAATGTGAGATTTTTCCCACCCCTGTGGTGCTGGAGACTCTTCTTTCATCCCCTGGTGTTACATAAAAATTGTTCATTGTCTTTTAGAGGTAGAGTTTGGAGGAGGCAAAAACAGAGGGCACCTTCCTGGTGTGTTTCTGAGCTGACACTTCTATTTCAGGGGGAGGATGAGCAGTTTCTGTCCCGCAGGGAAACTGTATCCTTTTTCTTACTTTCCAAGGTCCTATAAACTGCTGGAATATGTAATTAGGATGACAAATTTCTATTACTATCATAATCAAGGGAAACAACGGGATAAAATATCAGTTGTTATAAAAGTATGGCACAAGATAGCACTGCTATAGTTTGTGATAGCCATTCAACATAAGTTTTGACCAAATTTTTGGGTCATATTTTGGTGAGTTGCACTAGATGACCTGTAAGGGTCCCTTCCAACTCAAGTGATCTATGATTCTATATTACATCTTCTATGACACATCTTCTGATTTTCTTTAAACCTAATTCCAGTCTCCTGACACAGTTGCAGCACATAATTGTCTTACATCCTAATGCTGAAAATAAACCAAGAAAAAAAATAGTATCAATAGCTGAATAATTTTAAACAAAAACATTAATCAGTAAGATTTGAAAATGAAGCTGTCAGGACAGATGCTTTTCCATCAGTGTGAGCTACGTGCTGAGCACTGACCATGGATTTCTGCAGTTCCTAAGATCTGAAAATTTTGTCACTGATTGAGTGCTTATAAGTTTTATAGAGAACACTGAACGAGGCTTTGAGACTGCTTCATTTGCACATAAGTAGAAAAGGAAAGCTAAAAATGCAGATTTGCTTTAAAATTCAGGCCTTGGGACAAACAGACTGAACAGTGTGGCATCTTTTCTTGCCCTTGCGAAATGTGGGGACATGGTTTTAAACTTGTTCCCTCTGATCAGTTCAGCTTTTCTTTTAGATCCATGTGATTGTCCTTCCATTTGATCTTGTGTGTAGTTTTGCTTCTGTTTTTAAGACGTGCCCTGTTCATCACCAACACATTGGTTGTTCTTGTTTTGGCTCCTAATTGGATCTGTGGTAATCAAAGTAATATTTATTCTAGAATGTTACTGGGTTCAGGTTTGTCTGTCAAGTCAGCGTACTGTTGTTTTGTAAGAAGTGGATTTCCATTTTGTTCTCACCTGAGTGTGTTTAACTTCCATTGCCTTTAAAGAGGGTCATGCAGGGTAGTCAAAGGACAAAACAAGCGTTGCACAAACAAACTAGATAATGAGAGTGGAGTTTCTGAAGATGATATTGTGCCATTCTGAATATGTCCTTGGGTGTTTCAGAATGCTTAGATAGCAGCAGCCGCCAGGAATGCTTTTATCATCTGTGTTTGCTCAAGAGTCTGCAACCTTTCCTTTCAGATGCTGTCCTTACACAGCTTTCTGTGCCTCTGTCACCTCTGGAGTAGATTAGTGTAGTATGTGCTATCTTGAGTGATGCACTGCAATCACTGGAGACTTTGGCTTCTGTGGAACGTGGCTGCTGTCTTATTTAAAGAGATTGATTCAAGTGTTCAAAGTCCTGAACAGTCTGAATCCAGCATGAATTTGAAATCATCTGTCTGGAGGACTTCAAACTGCAGAAGGTGATGTAACTGCAAGAGCACAGGATTATAGCCTCACCCTTCCCTTCTCTGGACCTCGAGGGAGTTAGATACAAGGTTTAGGGCTCCTTGACCTCATTGGCATGTGTTTAGCTTGCATCTTTTACATATTTGAGCTTTGATCACAGCACATTTTTCTATTCTCATAGGTTCTCCTGAAGAGTTTATTGATTTATGTAGGAAAGATTGAGGAGCTTTTACTGATGAAACTCTGCAAAGAGTTTCATTTGGGCCTTTGTAGCAGAGTTTTATAGGTCATGTCTGCTGGTTTGCGAGGATGGCTGTCAAGAAAACAAGTATGAAATTGTGGTCAAATCTTTTGTCTTGTACTGCAAACCCACATGCCTTTGTTCCCCTTTTGTTACTTTTAAATGTAAATCCACATTTGACTTCAGCTTTGTATCATAAATCTATTTAATTTAGGGGTTTCTGTATATGTACAAATATATGTAATCTGGTATCTTTGCAATACTTAAATGTGTGTTTCAGATTATATTACACTGCAGTCTCAGTGTCCTCAGTAGACCTTTAACATTTGAAATGCTTTACAGGCTTACCATTTTGCTCTTCTGTGACAAATTACATCACTCACATGAAGGTGTTCAAAAGGCCTCTTCCTTCCATATCCCCCTTGCAATAGAAACTTCACATTGTCAGAACACTGTCTGAAAGTAAAGGAAGAAAGGCACCTGTTTCTTCCACTGTTCACATCTGTGGAGCTGGTCACCTTTTTGCTTAAGCACACTCAAAGCATCTGAAAAGATCAGAAGGAGCTAACAATGAAAACATTTATCATTCACTTTAAAAATCCCATTTCAGATCCTAAGGCATCAGCTGGAGCTGAAGCTGCAGGCAGCTTACTAGCTGTAAAGCAATATCAGAATACCAGCCTCTGCCAGTTGGCTATAACCCAGGTACAGAAACATACAGGCTTAAAGATATGCTAACGTATCACTACCAGAGCACAGTAATCACTGAAGAGTGAGCAAGGGCCTAGGGAGAGGCCAGTCCACTGCTGCTAGTGCCCCTGCTTGGCTGCACTGGCTGACTGGGGCTAACAAAATCTGGAGGCATTACAAACCAAAGAGCCTTAACAACGAGGTTCAGCAGTGACTTGAAAGGAACTGTGATAGTGGCTACTCACGTATAATTGTTTGGTCTATAAACTGTAACACATCAGGAAATTATGGCAGGTATCCATGTAAAATTTGTTCTTACCTAAGAGAAAAAATTTCACCTGTAAGTGTAACTGCATCCCTTCTTCATCCATAGTAATTGTATGTCCATAGTAACTCTGAAGCCTTAGAACTGTATGTTCTTGCACTTTCAAATACTTGTAGGAAGTTGCAGTTCTAAAAGAACTATCTCAGACAAACTTAATAATCATTCCAGCAAAAATCCTCACAATTGCAAGCAGAGTATAAAATCTCACAAACGCCCTCAAAATGCATAGATATACAAAAACATTACAGGGTAAAACAGTTGTTCCAATGAGATTGTCAAAGGACCTAAAAATGGAGATAGTTTTCCAGCTGGCTTTGGAAAACATCTTCACAGTTATCTACTGTGATTTTCACAGAAAATTAGGTGCCTGTCTGAACTGGGAAGTCAAAGCACCTGGCTGACTCTGAAGGCTCTGTTAGGTATTTGCTCTTTCAGATGTTGGTCAGCTGCACCTTGGAGAAAGTAGCAGTATGTTAAATTTTTTGAAAATCAAAATCAACCATTCAGAGTTAGAGAGTCTTTCTGAACTACTGTTTTCCTCGGCTTACTTTTGGAGAGATACTGGGTGTTTGCTATACCTATACAGTGCTACAGAAAATGAGTTGTGGATTCCCATGAAACACTGACTGTAAAATACCTTGTTTGAGTTACCTCAGGTACAAAACTGAGATGATGAGAGTCTGCTTTTGCAGTAAACAAACATCTAGCACTGATGTTTGAACACAGAAGGCTGACTGTATTCTGCCATGGCAGTGTTTGGATTGCTTACATGGCTATTGTCTACATAGTCAGTTTACAACTGGAAATACAATTTTAAATTGTTATTCCAGACTCATTTATCTGCAGAAAATGCCCCTCAGATCTTGCATCAGTGAACAGGAAGACGTATTTGATACAAGCACCCTATTTTCCCTGTAGCTATATACAGTATTTCATGTCTTATTAACATAATATATCCACAGTAAAGTTTATTGGCCTTGACAGATAGCACCTCGGGTGAGAAAAAGGATGACAGAGAAAATTTACTTCTACAGCGTCAGTCTTTCTGGAACTATTCTTGGACAGCTTGACACCAAAGGCTATAAACAGAGACTGGAATCTGAAACTTCTTCTCCATTGACCTTGTTTTAGAAAACACTATTCTTATCTCCTCATGCTTATTTCTCTCTTTCGGCAGACACTCCTCCTGGTATGTTCCTCACCATGTTCTCCTTCTGTTTCTTGAGCAACGCCTTCGTACCCATTGTTTGTTTACTATCTGCTTTTACTGAAGTCATACAATCTGAAGGCCTGCTTTATGCAAGAACAAGAATCACGTTAGTAAGCCATGTGGTACGATGTAGGCTTGTCTCCTCTCTTTCTTTTGCATTTCTTTGGCACAAAGCTTCTTCAGGAGGAGGGTTGGGCCTATGCTGAGCACCACATGAAATTATACTTTATTGGGAGTAGTTTTGTACATTAAAAATTAAAATTGGCTACTCTTTATATTAGTAAAAATGTTACTGCTGTCTAAATAACAGAGCAGTTATATTCAAGCTTAAGGCAAAGGATTGAAAATATAGACACAGCCAAAAATACAGTCCTTTGGAAGAGAGATGTCAAATGGATTTAAACAGTATTTTTACCCATATTTCACTATTTATAAACAGTGTCGAGTACTTCATTTCACATGAAAGTTTAAATACAGCTTTCTTTAGTGATGGTTTTTACATTGGGCTTGCTTACTGTCCACATGACACACTTTTTCTGCTGAACTTTCACTGCCTGTTGTTTTAGAGGCAGGAAGCTTTGGGTGAACAATGATAATCTAAGGTGTAAACGCATTAATAGTCTCTGTGCAATTGATATGTTTGGGTTTCCAAGTGTCCTTGCTGAGATCTGCTGGTGTTGCATTATCCTGAAAACAGTCTTGTCTCCTTCTCAGCATGTTCTGTCCTCATGCTTTCTTAAAAAAATAATCCTATGGTGCGGCAGACCTACTAAAACATCTGAATTTAAACTATGTGAGGTCTGATGATCACAATTTCTGCACAACAGCACAGATTCATGAAGTATGAGCTCAAGAATATCTGCATCAGAAACATTATGTCTGCTGTTATATTGTCTGCAGATATGGGGACAGCTGTCACTTAACTTCAGTGTTTGTTCTAAAATGACTGAAACCAATGAGAGATTTTCCGTTAATTTGAAAAGACTTTAAATCCAGCTGAAAGAAGCTGTGATCATAGTTTGCCACCATGCCTTAAGTACTAAAAGGCAAGGCATACTTTTGTGGTCAGTGAAAATCCTAGTTTTATAAGATACACATGCATGTAGAGTATACTAAAACAACCGGTTCTATTTTTTTCTAAATTGCAATCTTCACAAAGAAATAGAAACCAGATCCAGATCTTTTATTATATCTAATGGGATCAATATTACAGGATTCTTCTTTTGCAATGAAAAAGCAAATTAACATGATTAAAGGATTGTTTCTTTGAGGCATTAGAACAACATTATAGACATTAAGTTTTAAAAAGTGGCATCATTTAGAGCAGAATTAGTTTTTCTCTTGAACCAATTCTTGGTTTATTGAATTACCAGACTGAAGCAGTTTAGCAACAATTTAGCCTAAACACTTACAGGAATGTCAACAACATTCTTTTCTGCTGGCAAAGAAGACTAAAATAATAAATCATTATTGAAAAGACTGAAAGCAAATTCAACAGTCTTATTAAAAGGAAGGATGTTTCTTGCATTGTATGCTCCAGTTTAAAGATTTTGGTGCAGTTAGTTGTACTTAAATGAAAATGGACAAATATCAGTGTTCTCCAACTCACAGCTTTATGTATCTCAAACTCAGTTTTGAATTACCATTTCCGATTTCAATTTCATTCATAATTCAGTGGAGCTCTGCCATCTTTCTTTATCTGTTATTGAATTGTGAAGTCAGAGGCAGACAGTGTTCTTGTTTACATTTGTGTAAATACAGGAAATGGCTTATTTTTGTTTCTATTTTTTATGTAGCCGTTGTAATTATCTCAGCATTTGTTTATAGAAACCGTCTCAGAGATGTTAGTCCTACATAAGTTGAACCATTTTTTCTTAAAAAGAGTCATATCTTCATATTATTATCTAGTTTGAAGATTTAATTGTTCATAGAAATTCTTCAGCTTTGCAGAAATAACGTGACTTACTGATTGGTAGCCTTTATTTTCGCATAGTAGGCTCCCTGCTTAGAAATCTTCAAGAACTGATATTGATATGTTCCTTTAGAAAGAGCTTATAGCAAGTGATAGATTGGTATCATCTTACAGAATTGTCAGCCCTTTAGTGATTAGTGAGAAAAAAAACCATCAGAGTTCTCATCTATCTCATGGTGAGATAAGATATCGAGCAGAAAATCTCACTCTGTTCATTTGGGATGTCATGTACTTTCATTTATGTGTGTGTGCCCCCATTAAAGATTCCAAAAATAGAAGTATACAATCGTTAACAAAGAATATGAAGGGATTAGTGGCACGTTAAGATCTTAAGGCAATATTGATACTACTCAGGATATTGTTCTCTGTAAAGGAGCTATAATAGTTTAGCCTTTTTATTCTGGAGAATATCCTGTGAAACAAAAATGAAATTATATTATATTAATGTACATTACATTTTAAAGATTGAAAGGCCTACCAAAATATGTTTATTATGGTAAAAACTGTGTTTGGTATTCACTGGGCACTTCTTAGGAATGTCAGAGGGATTTTTGTTATTTTTCATTTCCATTCAAGACCTAAAATGTCTGGGTCCTGCTGCCTTGTTAAACTGGAGGTCAGTGGAATTCATTAAGATTTACTCCAGTGAGCAGTCAGTTTCCTCAGCCCTATGAGGATGTATAGATGCCCTTGTTTATGTCAAGTAGTGCCATCTAAAACTGATCAAGCTATTTCTTATTTGCTCTATGAGTTCCTTAGCATTTCTTCAGCTGATCTTTAAGCTTCTTTTATTCCTCTGTACAGGTGTATGTCTGTGTGACCTCTTTTACCTCCAGGATACAGAGTGAGATAGATGTAACCCAATGTGCACTGCAGTGCCCGTTCCTTTGACCCATTCTGTTCCCATCTCAATGATTTGGATTGACATTTGTGTTATATTTACAAATTTGCCAAACAGTTTCTCAAACATCTTACAAAAAAGAATACCTTAACCTGACATGTACCTACATAGAACCTAAATGACTGTTTCCCTGTAAGTAGTCAACCTGTGGAAACTGAATATTCTCCTACTTTTGAATTTTCCCTTGGGATGCAGTTTATTTGGAGCATCACGTCAATCATTCTGCTTGTCTTTCAGTGTCCTGCATTTTCTTTCCATTATTTCCTTGGACCACAGGAAGCTTCAGAAGGCATTTAGGGAGGAGCCTGTTAACTGTGTTCTATTTCTGTGACGACATTTTTATGTGTCACAGGTGCACAATGAGAGATAATGCTTTCATGTGACTTGTTGAGGTTGATAATTTTCTGAGTTGTTTCCCTTTTACATTCCCAAATTCAATGTAATCAGCCTGGTACAGGATATTTTTTACAGTTCCAATTATTACTTGTACTGCAAATAATGCAGCAATTTTGGAGATGCCTAATTCAGTGAAGCAGTCAGCAAAACATAGCTATGAACAATAACACCTAGATGTGCTCCCTGGGGATTCAGTATATTCTCTTGAGCAGAGGCCATAAGGAGTATGTAAAATTTTGACCCGCTGAGCTGCTTGTTTGTATAGGTGGCTGAGTGGCCTGCTACTTCTGTTGATCTGTGGGAGCCAGTGTGCTCATTACTTACTTAATCACTTCATATGCTCTCAGAAATCAGACAGAGAGCAAAAATAAGTTTATTGGTTGATGAATAGATGGCTTTGTTTCTTCTGGAGCAATAGGAAATGTGTAGTAAAACAAGCAATTGGGCTGATATTTAAAAAAATATTTTGAGATAATATTTTTACTCTATATGGATAGTGTGCATTTGGACAGAAATACTCAGAGGATAACGTGACCACATTAAATTATATAACAGATGTTATGTTCATCTGCTTCTTTTCCATTTTTTTAAAAGACATCCAAGGTAGAGGAAGAGCAGTGAATTTAAGGAGAAATTGTGCTCGGGACATACAGTGGGAATGGAAACACTGAAAGTGAGTCCATCTTCTGGTTTGTATACACAGCATCTAGCGTGGTCCACTGAAGTCCACAGTAAGACTCTCAAATGTTCCTATGATGTGTTTCTGTTGGAGATGCTGTTCAGCATGCAACATGTATACCTTGTACAGTTTCTAAAAGAAGCAGGGAAAAAAACACAGTGTAAGCAGTGGTTAGCATTGTGCTGCCATTTCTACATTTACAAGTACTCTCCAAATGGGTAAATGTGTTTCTCAATATTTGTGGGCACCAGAAGAGCATTTTCAGTTTCTAGCAGATATGCTGCAGAACCATCCAGCTGTGAAAAGGTGGAGAATTCTATGCAGATTCTGTTCTGAGAATGACTTATTTCCAAATGATGCTGAGAAATGTACTAAGAACAGGTGAAAACTTTATAAACTGTTCCTTTTGAAGAAACCCTTCATATTTTTTGTGCTTCTTTATTGAAAGGCTGTGATAGTGATGAACAGCTTTTCTTGTCTTTACAAAGATTTCTTGCTTATTAATTGAAGAGGGAAAGGGAAGATAGCAACTTCATTTAGGGGAACACAGATTGCCAGTTGACTGTAATAAAATTAATTTATAAGCGATTAGTATGTGAACCAATAAGCAGAACTGAAGATGTCAAAGTGCTGTGAACTGGAATGTAGGAGGAGACTGCAATAACAGTTATGCAGATGATAAAAAGCATCAGATATTATACATTCAGTGATGCTCCAGAGCTTATCTAAGAGGGATGTTCAGAGTATGAAAACATCACCTTGTTTTTCATATGGTTTGATTTTTAAAGATAGCAACTTTCTCTGGTACCAGTATAGGATACATGGCATGCTGGTCTCCTTGTCTGTAATAAGACCTGTAGATCTTGCCATCAGATGCATTAAAAGCAATATTCCAGTGCCTACATTCCTGTCAGGTCTTTGTTCCTAGTGCTCCCAGCTTGCTGACTCTCAGTGCTGCCTGATCAGCACCTTGCTGAGACACTCATAGTCATGCATGAGAAACACAGAGCTCCTTTTTCTGGCTAGCCACAGATCTGTGCAGCACGCACCACGAGTGAGTGTGGCCCTTAGAGGGCACTGCAGTGATCTTCTGTTTTCTCATGAAATTTTCATCGATGCTAATGGCTAACATCTAAGCAGCAGCTCTGCTAGAAGCAGTGAGGTCAGACAGCCATTATTCTTGTATGGGGAGTTTATGACCGTCTGTCTGAACCCCTTGTGTGATGAACTGAATGTTTGATGCTGCAGCTTTCTGGAAATCACATGGAGAAGTGCTCTGTGGATGCAAAATAGAGTATATTAAATCATGGCTCTTGGTGTGTTTGAGAGGTGTCAATCCCAAGTAGGTGCTTGAGGGGAAACTTAAACAGAAGTCTGACCCAAGCTCCTGCAGTGATCAACGCTTCTCTGCATAGCCGTAGTAATGCCCCGTGAAGTACTGGATTGGGTGGTTGAGTTTAATGCTGGTGGGTGCTTCGGTAGCCTAGCAGTACTGCCTGGTTCAGAGTTGGAAAAAAGCTTCTTCCTTTGTGTTACTGCTCCCCTGCAATGTGCTAAGCCAGCTCATGTTCTTTCACTGAGAAGGAAAGTTCTTTCCAGACCCACACTAACATTGAACCTTGTTTAGGACACCTGCTGATGAGCTCATTCAGGACATAAGGGTGTTCGTAAGGACAGGTGTTCTGAGAATGCAGATGGCTTTACTTTTGCCATCCTTTCAAAATCTATCTGCAGTATTTTTACATTTGATTTACTATATTTAGACTCATTTCCTGTTATGCTTATAAAATCTCAAGCACTAAAACCAGATTCCAAACAACACATCAAAACTACCATAAAAGTGACAAAGTTCCTAAGGAATCAAAATAAAGTCTTCCCAGCTCCAGAGTGGTTCATTTGATATGGGAGCTCTTTCTCAAAGTGTTCTTTCTTTCAATTGAAATGTACTTTTAAATTTGTTTTCAGTTGAGAGAGTTGGAAAGGAAAGAATAGTGTACTTTTTAATTTTTCTGTGATTATCTGTGTAATTTGTTTTATCTTCATAAAACAAAACAAAATGTGAGGTGCCTTAGTCCAATATTTGATGTTTCAGAATGAGAATCCAAATTTACCGCAAATACATTTTTCCCCCCAGTTCCTCTCATTAGATTTTAAAAGGAGATGCTAAGCTCTCTAAGAAGGGTCTTATTTCTGAAGCTAGCAGTCACATGCCTTCAAATATTCTCCTTCTGCATTATTCACAACACCTACAGCTGAATGCGTAACTTAGGCAACCTGGCTTGATATTGAATAATGCAGTCACTGCCTTGACATTCAGAAAGATGTCTGTACCCAGCAAATGCTATTTTTATGTGTGTTGTTGCTTGAAGCATCAGGCAGGAGCAGCCTGCACGGCAGGCTTTTTTCCTGAAAGTATACGATTTGGATGCGTGTTTGTTTTTCTTGATTATTCCTTTTTCTTCTTCTTCCTTCGTTAATTATCCCAATACATTTTAAAGCCTACGATCAGTTACTATTGAAGTGCATTTAGTTTGAAGAAGAAGTTTCTGCTATTTAAGCCTCTTGTCAGGAAAACAAGTGCTGAAGTTGTTTGGTTTCTTACTTCCGAGGCTGTTTGATGACAGCATAAATATTCAGCCTGACTAAACACACAATTACAGCAGACTATTGGCCAGATGTTCCCTTTGTTGCATGGCCTGGAGCCAGAGGGAAGCACGAGAAGCAGCAACCCTGGGGCACGTCGTCCCCTCTTTTGGGGAGCCTGTGTGCATGATCCCCTCAGACGCTCAGCACCCAGCTGGGGCTGGTAGAGTGCTGCCATTCCTATGCTATTCCTGCTCTGTCCCTCGCTGCTCCTCAGCAGTTCAGCACATCCTTCTGGGAGGCAGAAAGCTGAGGAGTTTGGCGTTTTCTCTGGGTTTCAGGAGGTTTTGGTTATGGTGCCTACAGGATCAGTGCAGGCCTTCCAGGTGACTCAGCTGTGAGCACGTGAAGCAGTTCACTGGGACTTTACCTTGCGCATCGCACCTTTGGTCCTTCTCAAAGGGGATATGGCTGCTGGGAGCAGTGTGAATGGTGCGAGGGCTCTGCTCAGAGCCATGCACTCTGGGAGGATACCTGGGGAAAAAAAAAGGAGAATGTGCTGAGCAAGCATTTGCAGCACACAGGGTTTGGTTCAGACTTTGCCAGTCCTGCAGAGATTCAAAGGGATCCTCTGGTGAGAGGGCTCAGGGCAAACTTTGGGTGGAATTAACAATTTACAGTGAACATCAGTGATCTCTTGAGCTTGGAAGTCAGTAAGGAGCTGCACTGCAGTCAGTAGCTCTGTTTGTTCCGTGAGAACTGCAGGCAGTGCTTCCACAACGTGAGTGGCTGCCGGGGCTGGAAAATAAGGGAGAACTGGACGGGAGGAGAAGAACGGGAGGAGAACAGGGTAATGGCTTCTCTGGCTTCAGGACACCAGCCTTTTATTCTCGGGTTTACAGTGTCTTTGGAAAACCTTTACAGCTTAACGGTGGTCCGAGTGCCCACGGGCGTGCCTCTCTCCCAGGTCCTGCAGAGATGGGAATCAGCTAATGAGCGGGATCGGAGCTTCCGAGGGGCACAGGTTGAGAAAGAGCCCTCTCCAAAGGCAAATGAAGCAATGCGGTACTGTGACGGTAACCCTGCAGTCCGCGGTTTTGGGGAACCTGTCAGTGATTGCAGAACGTTCGCCCTCTCCGAGCCTCAGTGCTCCTCGCTCAGCCGCCGCCGGGCCCGCAGCGGGGTGGGGCCGCGCCGCCCCCTGTCTGCGACGGGGCCTGGCTGCAGCGGCACCGCCCGCAGGAAGGCGCGGCGGGGTGGGGACGGGAGGAAGCAGCGGAGCCTCCCCCGGGCTGGGCTCCGCGGCCGGCCCATGCCTCGGCGGGAGCAGTGAGCGGTGGGCTGAGGGGAGCCGCGGGGCGGCGGCGAGCGGCCATGTCGGAGAGCGAGGGCGGCGCGGCAGGTGAGGCGGGGGGGGTTCGCCGCAATGCGGGAGCGCGGCGGGGCGCTGCGGGGAGAGGCGGCCGGGGCCGGAGGAGGGGAAGCGGGGGCGGAATCCCGGCCGGCTGTCCGCTGCGGGGCCCCGCGGGCGGCACCTCGGGGGGGAGCCGGGGCTCAGAACGGAGACCGCCGCACGGCGCAGCCCCGGGAAGCCGCTGCGGCAACCCGGGAGGGAGCGGGGTGCGGGAACAATGCGGCCGCCGAGGCCTTTGTGGCCGTCCCGCCCGGCGGCCTGGAGGGAGCGAGAGGGCTCGAGTGGGAGAGTGGGATGCGGGCATCGCTGTGCTGTGCTGGGCTGGGAGAGAACCGGGCGGGAGGCAGCGCTGGGGCGAGGCGCCGGGACGGTGCGTGCGGGTCGGCGGCTGGCGGGGGCTGCTCCCTGCGGGCCTGCAGGGAGGGTCTGACTGCGGTCCGTCGGTGCTCGCATTGCGCCCGGTGACAAGGCATAGCTCCGCATGGACAGGGGTGGTCCCTCCCTGTTGGGGGTGCTGCAAATGCATGATTGGGGGAACAATCCGAAGGGCAGAGCGGGCTTAACCTGGTTTCATTGTGTCTCTCCAACCCTTCTTCCTTACCGAACGGTGCAGAGACTGGGAAAACGGATGCTGAGCCTTGGGTGGTGGTTGTAAACGCACAGAGAAACTTAAAAGACTGAGTTTGTACAAATCACAGAATTATAGGGGTTGGAAGGGACCTCTGGAGATCGTCTAGTCCAAGCCCCTGCTAAAGCAGGTTGCCTGTGGTAGGTTGCAGCAACAAATCCTGGGAATAAACTAAAGGGAAGCTCTTCTGATGAGCACATCCAGCTGTAAGCCTCAGCACATCTGGGGGTGCAGCTCTGTTTCACAGCTGGGGATGGCGACTCAGATGGGTGCAGACAAGCAACAGCCGCAGGACCAGTCAGAAAGCCTCCCTGAGGACTGATTTCCTACAGAAGACAGCAGCCCTCTTTGCACAGAGAACTTGCAGTGATGCTCAGGAGACCTGTTTTCAAAATTTCCCCCCAAAACTGAGGTTCTCCATTGGAGAGAAGGGACAAAAAAGTGCATCTGTGGTGGGATTTGGGGAGCACTTTGAATAAAAGAGGTAAAGTGTAGCGCATGTGGAATAAATGAGTCACAGTGCCCATTTCAAACAATACAGAAAATACTATTTATAAACTAGTTGAATTTTCAAGATCTTTACTGCATATTCACCCCCGTCATGTACATGTTATGTGCTTTCTGTATAAGTCCCTGATGCTTACTCTGCTTGAAGGTACCTGTGTCAGTTCTCTAGCTGACAACAAGGAGGGACAGAGTGACATTTGTGTGTTAGGTGACAGAGCACTGTGTATTGTTTGCTGTAAAGCTGCAAGGTTAGTGCGAGGCAGTGTTGAGAATAAGTGACTTGTGACAGAAGGAAAATTTGTTCAGGAAGGGTTTTGCTAGAAGATGGAATGCCGTGCAGTAAATCAATGATTTGCTATGCCAGAAATCTTTATGTGCTTTCCACTCTCTGGAATGCTGAAGCTGTCAGAGAAGAAAGACTTCAGGGATAAAACGTGATTTAGTGGGTGTTGTATTGACAGTCCTGGGGCTGCAGCCACTTACTGCAGCGTAGTACAATGCGTAAAAAAAAAAAGGTCTGTATGTAAAACAGCACAGTGTTCTATGCGGTGTCTGCCCATCGCTTATAGCTCCAGTCAGCACAGCATTGCGGTATCTGCAGATTGCTCAGGGTGAGCCTCGATGCAGTCATTTGTGCCCCTGAGCTGTTGCATGTGGAAC
The DNA here is from genome assembly GCF_016699485.2 of Gallus gallus. Lineage (NCBI taxonomy): Eukaryota > Metazoa > Chordata > Aves > Galliformes > Phasianidae > Gallus > Gallus gallus. Next base: position 29,708,693 of record NC_052537.1, on the reverse strand, counting down.
TTGTCATCGTACTGACTTCTAGTGCTGTTCAGCGAATGGGTGATGCTGATTCAGCTGATGAGGTCTCCTTTACTGTGTATGCCCAGTAAATTTTCAGTTTGTTCCCCCTGAGGTAGCAGCAGGTGCCTAGCAGTGCAGGGAGCTGCCCTGCTCTGAGCTGTGGGGTTTCCCCAAAGTTGTGTTTGGCTGCAGGGACGCCCTGTGCTGCTCAGCGCTCATATGGTGTGACACTTGTGTGCTAGCCCAGAGCTGGGAGTAGCGTGGCTCGGACACGGCTGCGGCTTTGGATGCAGCTGAGGTAAGCAGCCCCAGGAGGCTGATACTGTGCAGGAAGACCTGAATACTGCCTCAGCTGCAGAAGATCTGATCCGCAGCTGTAACTGTCCTGGTGTAGGTTCTGTTTTGCTCTCTAACTGTCCCTGTTGTTGGGGTTACACACAAGTTGACTGGTGTCTTGCCTTGTGCTCTTTTCTGCCAAATGCTTTTTACTGTCCTCTGCTATGATGTCACTTCTTATATCAATGATTACACAAAACAACCATCCCTTTATGAAAAGACGTCTTCCAAATATGCTTTTTATTTTAAAACACGTCCAAAGAATCCCTTCACCTCCATTTTCTGTACCTGAATTAGTTCTGCCTTTTGATGCCGTGTCAGGTGGGATTTCAGAAGTCGTTGGCTCCAAAGAGTACAACATTTATAGCTTAGAAGTGTTTCTCTGTGGCTATTTTAGTCTACATATTGTGAAGGAGCAGCCTGGCTTATTTGGGTATTTTAAAAAGCTCTGCTGGCTCTCAGTGAATGATAATGGAAAAATGGGAAAGGAACAAACAGCATGGCGCTCAAATGATGCTACTTCCCAGGAGGAGAGCGGTTGTGACCACAAGTAGCTATGAAACAACTTTTTATGGGAGCTTGGCTCTATTCCATTTGTTTATTTCTTTAAATGTAAAGTAGCTGTTGAGATTTGCTATAAGCAGCTCAGTGAAATCGTGAGACTCTTTGAGTGTTGCATTTGGAAATGACTTTAACTTCTTCCATGGTGAGCTTCTGTGTCACGGTTGTCACTCTCACAGAATCACAGAATGGCCTGGGTTGGAAGGGACCTCAAGGATCATGAATCTCCAACCACCCTGCCACAGGCAGGGCCACCAACCTCCACATTTAATACTAGACCAGGCTGCTCAGGGCCTCATTCAACCTGGCCTTGAACACCTCCAGGGACAGGGCATCCCCAACTTCTCTGGGCAGCCTGTGCCAGTACCTCACCACTCTCATTAGTAAAGAACTTCCCCCTGACGTCCAACCCAAATCTTCCCTCCTTGTTCTCCCCTCTCCTCTTAAGCATTCTTGCTAACTGACAATAGAAATGGGTGAACCTCCAGGTTGCGACACTGTTGTGCAGAGCTTCTCAGCTGTGTTTTCCCACCAGAACAGAGGAAGACTTGGTGTCTGTTTCAGGTATGAACTCTGAAGTCCATCAGTTGTGACTGTAATTGGTATGCTCACTTCACAGATGTTTTACTGAAAAGTGTGCAGCTGGTTTGTAACATGAGGTCACAGATGTTGATGTTGCACTCAGAGAAAGCTGCTGTCGAGTATGAACTGAAGGGATCTGCTGTGTCACTAGCATACATGAAGACTTCATGTTCTTAACTGCAGCAAAGGTCCTGGCTCTTGGCTTCATCAGATTGAGGCTGCCTCTGCTCAGCCACCGGGTACATTTTGGTCTTAAAAAGAACATTCCATAGTTCTCATTACTCAAAATATGTCAACTATGACCCATTTGCTGTTGTGTTAAGGAACATAGTGATATGCATTTAAAATAAACATATGCAAGTTTTAAATTTTACTGTAACTATTACCGAAGCAGTAACTTTTCAGTGTTTTAAAATTAGGATGGCAGTGGGTATTAAAACAGGAAATTCCTTCGAAGTCTGCCTCAAAGGGATTTGAGAGAGGATTTTGTGTAAATGAAAAGGAAAATGCAGTCAATTCTAACAAAAAAAGTAAGTAAATAAACAAAAAATACTCCGAATCTGGAGGTCAGCGCTGAGACTGGAAAGCCTTTGTTCCTGTCTTCTGCTGCCTTTGCTAAGGACTGCATCAAGGTGTGTCAGGAACAGGGAGCTGCATCGGCTCGCCCTGCTGTTAGCATGCTGCTGTGCTCTGCTTATGGATAGAAGCTCTGCTAGGTTTGCTTGGCAGTGTTCGGGGCGTGTGGACTGGCTCTGGAAGTATCTTAATTTGCAAATACAAGGGACCTGGAAGGGTCTTCCTCTGTTTCTTCCATCAGTAGTTCTGTAATGGTTTGGTCAACACTCAGACAGTGCCCTGGAGATGCTGTTTCGTAGGAATTCGAAGAGACGTTTCCATCAGCTTGTATTGTTTGCAGTCCAGAAAGAAGCATGTATATGAATGCAGTTTTATAGCAGCAATTTCTTGTAATCTGTGCAAGCTTATTTGCTCTCGTCTCAGAAGAACTACAGAAATGTCCCCAGCCTACTGTAGTTTCCTTGAGAAAGGAGGCAAGTTCTTTTTGTGCTGGGAAAAGCAAGCAGCATAGAGATCATCTATGAACTCTGCTTTGACCTGCTCTTTCCTGGATATATTTTACACTGATAAAGCTTCTCAGGACCACTCTCCAGGGGTTGCCTCAGTCTCTGTGTGTACTCCAATCATTTTGAAGTTCAGAGTGCTCTGAGCTCACCCATGCAGCATGGCCTTTTGTCACTAACCTCATATTTTAACTCATGTTTTTTTTCTTCTGTCCCATATGAAGTCTCAACAGTGGATATTTGGGTATATCCCCCCTTGTTACTGCAGCCAGGCTGTTTATCTTTAGTCAGAGATAATGAGAACATTAAAATTGCAGTTTCTTTATTCCTTTCTTACCACCTTCTAGTCACTGTTTGAGAAATGCATTCCTGTGACAACTTGATGTTGCAGATTTCATTTTTGAGGACTCCTGAGGCTTTTTCTATATTTAAGACCAAAATACCTGTGGTTATGATAGGCTGACTGGCAAATGGCCCCATTCCCTTGTTCCAAAGAGATCCAACAAATTTAACATCTTTCTTAAGTTTCCATGGATACCTCACTAGAACACATGCTGTAATCAAACCAGTAGGGCATGCCATTTGCAAAGGCTTTTGCTGCTGTCATAGTGGAACTGCCGCATTCAAACCCATCCTCTTAGAGTAGCTCTCTTTCTTACTCAGCTATGTTGTGGTTTTAGCCATAGCAGGCTGGATCCTCTGCTTGTCACTGTGGAAGCGCAGCTTTTCAGTTGGCTATCTCCTAGGTTGGTGTTGGCCTCTGTGTGATGTGTATGTGTAGTCATGAATGTAGTCCTGATGGGTGCTAATATTAAAAACCTCTGGAAATTGATTTTTTAATCAGTGTCTGCTTGATTTTATGATCTACTCTACAGATCCTAAACATCAATTTTCTCTCTCCTGTCCTTCTCTTTTCTCCTCATAAGGTATTTTCCTTTAAGCCTGGTAGTGAATCTGTTCTCAAGACTGTAAATTTAAAAAAAAAAATGAAACAGAAACTTATTTTTGATTTATCTGTGAAGTGTCAATCTGAATCTACATCAAAACCCAGAGACTATAGATTCACAGATAACTTTGCCAATGGATTGTCAGATCTGACACCACTTCTAGCAGTTGCACAACAACTAATATTCTCTTATTTTCCCACTTCAGCCTTGAAGAATGTTAAGGGATTCATATAGCTTGCTTCCTTTGTTTTTGTTAGTTTGCTTGAATTTGAAGGCGGACTGGGGGGCAGGGAGATAAATTTATTTCCTCTGCTGGACATGAGATACAGAAAACTTGAACTGTGATTTTTGTTCAGTCTTTGACTGATTTTCCTTTGAATATCTTCACCCAGAAAAGTAAATCTAAGATTGCTTTGTTTTCAGGATGTAATTACATCTTGAGAAGATTCTTATGTAGGAACTCACAATAAAATAGTACTATATTGTTTTAATTGTTATTATTTTTTAAAGGAAAAAAAAAACAGGCAGCCCATTCTCAGCTGCTAAGTGATGCATTTCCCAAAGTGACCAACACTGCACATGCTCTGTTCTATGTGTGGTCCTGGGAACTGGAGCATAATCTTATTAGTGCCATTCCTGACAACGTTGCAGTGAACCAAGTAGATGAGGTGGATGATGACAGACATGTTGATGAAAGAGAAGCGGCAGGAGACCTTTTCTAGGAAGCTCTCTTTTCAAAGAACTTAGATTCTGTATATTGGTGTGGTTTGTTTTCTGTTCTTAGGTCTTTCTGTTTGGAAGCAAGGGGGGAGAAGGTGAGTGATAAAGGAAAAAAACTGCTTGCTAATAGTGCAAGGAAGCCTGAAGCAAGCAGGTTCAGAGGAGCTAACTGTTGAAGGGAGAGAAAATTATTTAGTATGTGTTAAAGGTGCCTGTAGCATACCAGTGTCTGTGGAATAATTAGAATGATTGCGCAGGGTTGTCTTATGCTACAATGAGCCACAGAATATTTTGTTGACCCACATTTATCACAACATGCATCTGCTAAAGCAAAATGCCTTTTTTCTTATGATGCATAAGGCAGAGTCAGTTTTGTTCTTGGGTCAGTAGTGCATAGGTACAGAAGAGCTGGAGTTCAGAAGTGAGCAATTTATGCAAAGCTGCTGCCACTGAGTTCTCAAACCCCAGGCCTTGGGCTGTGAGCAGATTCTGAACATATGGGAAAAGTCTTGGGTCTGGTAAAGAGTTGGCTGAGGTTTTATAGACCCAGTAACGAAGGGTGCTTGGTAGCTCTGTTGAAGTCCACTTTACCATGCATTAGTGAGGTCAGGTCAAATTAGGTAATAGCCTACACACTGCCAAAGAGAGGAAAGCTGAACTGACAGCACCTGGCATATTCAGCAGGTTATTGCAAGTTCCTGTGCGTGTCTTTCATCTTACGTGAAATTCACAAAAGATAGGTGGTGTCTGCTTTTCCTTTTGCTGATGAGGTGCAGGAAAATGAGTATTATCCACAAAATGAGGGATGGGATGAACGTGGGATTGTATTCTGATAGTCTTAGCAATAATATTAAAGACCTGAATGGTCTTTGAGAGCTGGATAACATAGTGAAAAAGTAATACCTCCACTCAAATTGCAATCCTAATGGGAGGCAATGGAAAAGAGTAAATGAGAAAGTTCTTAGCTTGTAATGAGATGTCTTATTTTCAGAATTTTATCCAAAGAATTGGGAGAATTCTTGCTTTAGAAAATTACTGTGCTCTAATTGGTATTGGGGCAATGAATATCAGTTCTTTGAGTAACCAGTTATTATGGAAAGATATCAGGAAACTTGGATTTGTCTCAGGGATTTGCCATGGCTCTATTCAGAGAAGGAAAGTGCATTGCAGTCTTCAGCAAACCAGCTGGATGCCTACTGGCATTTTAAAACAAAGAGCTGATTCCATTGATGTTAATAGCAGTAGTGTTGCTGGGTTCAGTAGAAGCAGGAGGTTCTTAGTTCTGATAGGAAATATCTTTTTATTATGCAAGAGAATCTTTTAAGTGTTTCTTTGTATTTGCTTTTTTTTCCATCTCTCTCTTTTTGTTGTTGTTCTATAATTATTTTCAAAGGCCATCTTTGTATTGCAGTAAAATTGCTCTAGGTTGTCATGTTACATTTGGAAGCTATGACATTTTGTGCTTAATGCAAAGCAAAGTCTCAGCAAGATGAAAAGCTGAATAAGGTTTCTTTACCGATGCAGCAGTTGCCAACTAATAGCAATATGGTAAACCCTTCCTTCTCTGTTGCGCAAACATCGTTAGCAAGCTTTCCTTGCAACAAAATGATTATTGATGCTCAAAATGATACACAGTGTTTTGAATGAAAAGCCAGGTTTTGAATTCTGTTCTTTTGCTGCATGGTGGCTGCCCTACACCCGTATTTCATTCAGTACATGCATTTTTATTTTCAGTCCAGAGATGTTGCCCAAATGGAAAGATGAAGAATTTGATCGAGGTTTTGGTATAACCAGCAAACTGAATGAAATCCACATGCGATAGTTGCTGTTACTAGCCTCTGGATAGCTGGAAATTCCAGAAAAAATTGCCTTAAGATATAGACAGCGCTCTCAGACATATGATCTAATTTTTGGGTAATCCTTTGCAGAGCTAGGAATTGAATTTGATGATGAATTTGATCCTTATGGGTATCTTCCAACTTGAGATATTCTATACTTCTACATGCAAGTGTTTGATCTCTGAAACTGATCAGTGAGTGTGCAGTGCCTTCGGTTTACCTGGGTTTACTGGACCCATAGTGATCACCTGCAGTAGTGGCAGGTCCATCTGGTTCATCAGCCAGCAAATAACCAAGAAGCTGCTTGGATTGGCGTAGGGAACAGTAGATGTGAATTATACAAACCAAAAAGGATCGTTGCATCTCTTCTTTTGAGTCAGGATTGTGTAGGGCAGGAATACTCAGAGTTTGGGAGCTTTTAGAAAAGAGTGTGGTATATTGATTGTCCTAATGAAGTCCCCAAGCTCAGCCAGAGTTTCACCTTTACACGAGAAATGAATTTGTTTGCATTTTAGGTCATGGATTGAAACGTATGACTTTGGGATACTCATTTATATCTGAACGTTATTGTGAAAAGACTTCTTAAATTGCTGAAATGATCACCTGAAACAGGGAATAGCATTGTTCCTATCATTGATTCACAGAAGCGTAGAAGAGTTGAATTAACAAGTGTTGCATTTATGACCACTCTGGTAGGATCATATTAATAAGTTACCTGTAGATGCATAAACTGGGACAGGACATACTTTCCAGGGTTAGCAAAGAGGTGCACACGAGTGCTTTATCCTCCCTGGGAAGTGAGGTCCAGGAAGGTTCAGCAGGAGCACTCCTGTCTCAGCCATCACATCAGCTAAGTTGTTATTAATGTCACAGAATTTTCTTTTACTCTGTGAGTATTCTAGGAGTCTTAAAGATTATTCCTTTGTTGCATTTTGTCATAAGCTAAGGTGAAAAACCAAAATGTGGCCAATCGTTAACTGAAAAACAGGAAAAGCTAAACTGATTAGCTGCTGCAGGAAACCACAGAAAATAAAGTCTTGCACGTGTTTAGATAAAAAGAAGGAATAATGTAAATTAAATCTGCTAAGCCAGCAATTGCAGCTAATATAATAATGAATATGGTTCATTATCAATTCAGTATCTACTAGTGTAGTAATTTTATCATTTCCCCAAGTATTTTACAGGGTTTTGAAATTGCATAAAAACTTTTGAATTAAAACAAAACAAACAAACAAAAAAAAACAACAAAACAAAAAGACCCTCAAAGAAGTAAAAGAGAGAGGCTTCTCTGTTTTCTCCTTTTTAACTGTTATCCTTCAAAATGTATTTTTGGGCAATTCCTTAGGGTAGGACCAAAGTCAGAAAATTCAGTGACATGGTTGAATTAATTCTGTACATAGTTAAATTATCCAACCCCCCAGTGTAGACTGGGGAATCAGAATCAGAAACATTAATTTCAAGTTAATGTTTGCAAGCTTTTACTGTTAGAAATAAGCAAATCTCTCATCATATCTTAGAGAAAGGTTATTTTAAATACTGATGTAAGTATTTGAGCACTTACTTGAATTTGGGTTCAAAATAAAATTCCTCCATTTATTTTGGTGTGCAAACTTTCCTGAATGAAATGTTTACTTATGTTATTTTACTACATATGTTTTCCTAGCGTATAGTTGGACGGAGGTAGAGGTCCTTGGTGAGCACAAGAGGTGAAGTTTGAACCTGAGCTACGTGCTACACTACTTGATTGTGTTTTTGTATTACAGCAGGCAGCCTTAATAAGTCATTTACTTTTAAGGACTGTTGTATCACAGTATCAAATACTGTGATACTGCCCGGGCCATAATTCTGTTTTTTAATTGTTAAGAAGAGAAATTGACTCCTAGGTCAATTTCAATTGAGACTTGGTGTTTGTTGCATGGTTCTAAATGAGGTTCCTTGCAACCCCTTGCCCGTTCTCTGGCTTTCTTTCAGATTTGCCAATCATTCTTTTTACGAAGTAACAGAACTAATTAACAGAAGTAAGAGATTTTAAAATATGCAACTCTTTCAGGAATATCTGTGCATTTACTTTTTTTCAGGTAAGATCTGTAGAATTATGACGCACGCATTTCTTCCCTCTAAGCAAGCACCAACCCACCGTGTCCTCATACATAGATAGGCTTATTTCAATACCTTTGTTTGTGTAGGGTAGACAGTATACAAATTCCCTAATTTAATGTGCTTTTGACTGCCTTTTCACTAATTTTTAGAAGAACTCATTAAATCCAGAGTGACTGACCTGCAAGCTATTTTGTGTTGAGTGCCAACAGCTTGGATGAATGGTGTTTTAACTTCCTACTATGCTGAGCTGCACTGATTCATTTATTAGTTCTGCAAACTCTGGTAATGTCAAGGCCTCTTTTAGCATCAGACTTATAAAACAGTTATGGTTGCCCCCATTATTGCATGTGATTAGTTACTGATATTAAGAAATAAACTGATTTAGTGGAGTGCAACTTCTGCTTGTGTCGCAACAGTAGCAGCTCTATGGAATCACTGTAACAGAACGTTTTGGTTCATATTCGGCTTTGCTACTTCAGAGGTTGTAGCACTGTCTTCTGTTATTTTCCTCTCTTGATCCAGCAGAACTCTGTGCTGCTGATGTGTAGGACTCATTGAGGAATTCGTGCTTAGCTGGGCACTGCCAAAGCAGTGCATTACTTAGGTGCAGTATAACAGGGAGTAATAGTGCAGAATGGTTATGTTCTTGGAATGGGCTTCTTTTCCAGTTAGAAATACTGGCGAATCACAGTGAGTTTAACTTTTCAGGAGAATTGAGCAGTTCATTAGAATTAGAACAAGTGAACCTTCCCACAAATTCAGTCTTTATGCATAAGTTTCAAGAGCTTTCTGAAACTGAAGGGAACAGTTATTTTAAAGATTTGGGATGGAAATATCTAATTCTGTTCACTATTTTAGGTAATGTTTTCTGTGGGTAGCTGTGACAGCCCTTTGGTCTTTGCTTAATGTGTTTTCATTGCTACAGGTTTTTATACTTGTGGATATGGCAAATGTCTGTATATAAATTTTATACTTCTGGATAATTGCAGATTAATTGGGTCAAATAGATTATTGATAGAACTCCATCCAAATTAATGGGCTCTCGTTGGATGGATGTGGATATCACACTAGTTATTTAATCACTGCTCTCTGAGAGACCAAAAAATGCATGTATTACCTTCCAGGATTTTATGAGTTTTGTAGAGAGCTATAAATAGCTTTTCCAGGCACACACAGTGAAGGCTGATAACTGAAGACAGGCTGGAAAATAGAACGCTAAAACGGGAGTGCTGAAACAGGTAAAAGAGCTGGTAACAAAGAGGAACACTGAAGATACACATAGTGTTTTGATAGTAATAGTTTGATGTCTACATTTTTGTCCTCTATAGGAGTATCCATGAGGGAAAATTAGCATATTGCAGAAATTTGAGTCAACATTGTGATGGCCCAATTAGTTCAGGCAGTATTGCTTCTGGTTCTGATTCAGTCAGGAAAGGCAGCAGGATGCAAGGAACCTAATTCTTTTCCTTAGGAAACTAAGGGAACTAATCCTTCTTTTTCTTCCATTCTTCTTTTCTTCAGTTGTAAGAAAAAAAGCTGTGATGATGGTACAGAAATAAATCTGTTTTGAAAAGAGGAAGAAATTGTACACATGGTTAAGGATGCTGATAACACCATCTGATTCAAATAGAGGTTGATGAATCAAGCAGATTCTCTGCTGTCACAGGCAGATTCTGTGCTGCCTATGGCTTTTTGTACTTTACCACAGAAAGAGTATTGTAATATATTCCTGAAGAACTTTGTATAGGGAATAGGAATGTTCTACTTTTGCTTCTGAACATCTAACTCAGCATACATAGGATAACTTTAACAAAAATAAACATTCTTTGAAGAGCAATACCAAGACTTGAAGGAAAATTTTCCAATGAGCAGATTATCCCATAGTTGCCTACTTGGAAGCATCTTCCCTTAAAAACAATGTATTTGATTATGAGGAAGAACAGGATTCTTCATTAAGTAGCTCTGAGGTCATTTCTTGCAGAGCAGCTCCTGTGCTACCTTAGATTAACGGTCTAACTCATCAGTCTTAGGTCTAGGAATTCCTTGCCATACTTACATGTGTATTTTGTTGTGTGATACATCCAAGTAGGCTGGATAAACACATGTTGAAATGTGTTGTTTAACATTTATTCATTTTTAAAGACTTACTAAATAATTCTGCTGTACATCTAATTAGCTTGTGTTGCAAAGAAGAGAATTCAATGAACTCTCAAGGCTTAAATCTGGGAGCGGGGGGAATGAGCGTGTGCAGGATGTACTGGCACCTTTTCTGCATTCCATTCTGTTAAGTTACTGCAGCTTTCATGAAATAATATATTACTTAGGAACCTATCTGAATCATCAATGCTTAATTATTTTAATTCCTTTCTTTCCAGTCATCATGGGGTAAATATAAGAAAGGAAAATACAAATAATGCATGATAGTATTTTTCACTTTTTTGTTATATTCCTTTTAATGAAATTTCAGTATTGTGTGCAGGATAGAAATATTTGTTTGATGATTTGTTAATAATGCTTTCCTTTTTCCCAGCTGGGTTCTGTCCTGCAGTAATACTAACAGCTGCAAAATGTTTCAGTGCAGTCTATTGAAGAATAAAAACAGGGGCAGTATGAGGAAAGCTTAAGAATAAAGATTCATAAGGGAATAATTGCAACTCATTCCTACTGTGTTTTCAAACAGTTATCAACTGCTCTTTTTCTCTTAAAATTACTCTTTCTTTATTATATCTCAACTTGTGTTTAATTTCTGCATTCACATGTTTAAATCCTAGGCTATTAATGTAAGTGTATGGTATTAAAGCCATTTGTATTAGCTGGATCTTCTCAATATATTCAGGAGGGCTTCTGCAATTGAATGTGGTGATGTAAGAGGCAAAAGAATTGAAGTTAGTCAGCAAGGCCAAACATTTTAAAAGCAAAGCTGCAGTTCGGACTTAGCTTGTTCTAAGGACAAAAAGTATTTTTTATGAGGAAGCTGTGGAATTTGATTTCTTTTTCAGCAGGGTTGTTGCATCAGGGAAAGTGGATAATATCATGCAAAGCAGCTATCCTATTCTACTTATTCTGCTTACTCACACTAAAGAATTTTTGTTTCCTTTCAGATGCAGTTTCCACATCTGCTTACTCATCACCAGCCAAAAGTTTGGGAGACCCTGGAATCACTCCGCTGTCTCCATCACATATCGTGGTAAGGGAAGTTGTTTCATTGGAAGGCTATGATTTCCTCACATTCTGGTCCCTTTTATGCTATCCATAGTTTTAAATGAAATTTTGATCCTGCTGGAGTTTCTGATGGAGCTTCCATTTGTTTATAGTAGGATCCTGGTTTCTTTTTCTTTTTTTTCTTTTTTTTTTTTTGTCTCCTTGCTGAGCTAATAGATTTGTTCTGTATCTTTTTGTATCACAGTGAGGGGTTTCCTGATCCTTAGGGTTCCCAAATTAGGTCACTGTCTTTCTCACTGATTTGTTTAAAATAAAGCAATTAGTTTAAAAAACTAATTCTATTTTTTTAAAAAAAAGGTTTATATATGATATTCAACACTATAATCTGAATTCCCAGCAAAAAGAATCTTCTCCAGCAGACAGAGAAGCTCAGAACAGTGCTACTTTAATTTCCAAAGGAAAATAGCTACCTGTAAGCTTTTAGAAGCAAGCAAATGTTCCATAGAGATAATGTGTTTTAATCTTATACACTGTGTTTTATTAAAAAAACTCCTGTTAAAATTAAGTTCCATCTGTTTTTAAGGTCATCTCCATCATCTGTAACACATATGCATAGTATATTTCTTGGTATCACAAATGATCATGATCTGAACACATTGCTATCCTTGTCAGTTTTCTTGCTCAACATTCTGAAGTTTTTAGTTGACCAGCATTCCTCTTTGGGATTTCATGAGTTGTTGCTCATAATTTTAGCTTCCATTCCTTTCTTTCTCCATATATTCTACAACTTTTATTTTTCCCATGCTGATGATTTTATATCCTCTTCAAGTTAGATTTGCCTCTTCAGGTTGCTGTGGAAGACCTATTAACACATATTCCTCTGATTGTAAATATTTATTAGGAAAATCCAGATAAGTCCTACGTTATTAGCAGTGAAACCTTATTATGCTCCTTTCTCTATGTTAAGTATCAAGCTTCCAAGATCTTGGAAAATGTAGGGATACAGTAGAAAGGCATTGAAAGAAGCAAGCATGAAGCTGTGAAGCTCCAGGATGTTAATGGGGAAGATGGTTGGATGCAGCTGTAGAGTGAGGACATTTGGTGGTTCCTCTGTAAAGATAATAATTGCTTTTCAATACTTTTGAGAGTACAGGCTGAACAGCAGTAGAGGGGGATTCAAACAGGACCTCTAGACTTAAAGGTCAACAGTTCTGTCCCATGTTGGTTTTTCCAAACTGGCATGTGTGCAGGTGGGTGTACTGCCCTCCTTCACCATCTGCCTGCTTGAAGCACATAGCTTTTCCACTAGTATTTCCAGCTCATCCTGTTCCTGTCCTGCCGAGCTGTTCATGCAACAACCACCACCAGCACAGAGTGTTTCCAAAAGAAGCTTTCTGTAAATTCTTCATCAATAAATAATTATCTTGAGATGTGAAACTTATTGCTATAGATTAGGTGGTTCTATCTGTATTACTTCTGAGTGGTAGCAGTATCTCAGGGTCAAGGTAATAACCTAGGTAACTCCTAGAACCGCTAAGTCCCATATAAGACACTGATGGATATAAATGCATTTTTTGTTCAATTTAAGGAAAAAAGCACTCTGTAACTTAGTGTTTAGCTATAAGTTCTAGTGCTTTAAGATGATAGCTATTCCAAAAAAAAATGATTATGGTGAAAATCCTGATTCAAGAGGACGTGTATCAAATATCCTCCAGCAAACACATGATTGAGTTATATATTAAATTTCTACCCTAACGGGAATATGGAGATTTTTTTACAACGACCTTGTTCACAAATGCAGCTTTGGCAAAGTTTCTAGTTCCATTAAAGCGGTATACATGTCTCAGAGAGCAGAAATACTGAAGGATAAGACAGATTACAGTTACTCTAATCAATGACTCAGCATCTGTTTTGCTTCTGCTGTTTAACAGAAGGACTCTGATGCAGAAGATGCTGTAGAACAGTTATTTCTTGTTGTTGTGGCTATTGATTTTGGCACAACATCCAGTGGCTACGCCTACAGCTTCACCAAGGAGCCGGAATGTATTCACGTAATGAGGTAAGAGCTGCAATGCAGCATTTGGTTTTGGATTGCCATCTATAGCTATCTATGCAGTTGCTATAGCTATGTCCTGCAGTACCTTGAAGTGCTTAGATTGTCTAGTGTTGCAACAGTGTACGCTTCTGTCAAAGCTATAATTTTCTGTTATTTCTTGCTTAAATCAGTACAATCTGATGTATTTTTTTCCCTTTGTAGTTCTGATATGTGTAAGTCTAATGCAACCACAAATACAGAAAATTTTATTGGAGGTATCTGAAGGGGATATGTCACAATCCCTTTCTGTAGTGTTTCTGATAATTTTTTTCAGACCTTTTAATAACTAAAAACCTTACATGATTCTTACTAAAGTATCTTTGAAATGCCTATATTGTAACAAGGCCAAGGCATAGATAATTTCAGGCATGAAAAAGGTATGTATGAGTTTAGGCACAGAAGTTATTAAAAAAAAAAAACCCTGCTTTTGTAGCAGGAGATGATGTACTATTGCTACACTGTAATACTGAAAGGGAAAGAGCAAAAAAGACAAACTTGTATGATAGTATGATATACTGTAATTTTTCTAAGTGCAGCTGCTAGCTGAATGCGTCTTTAAATTCCAGCAGACAGAATTTGTTGTGCAGTCAGCCTGCACAGTCACCTTGTGTGTGGTTGCAAAGTATTTTAAAGAGATCTGACACATCTGGGTGATGGGAAATGCTATCCAAAGAGGGAAACTCAGGAATAGTAGTAGACTGTACAGTAGCAAAGATGCCTGCCATTTTTTATAAGGATGAGTAACACTTTAAGGCCTTTTTTGCATCCAGTCCATCTGATGTTCTCCTGATGGCTGCCTGGTGCTGGAAGTCAGAGGACAGGCCATGTGCTGCTGCCGGGTTACCAGGTGGTGGGGTCACAACCCGTGTGTATCATCTCCAAAGCTGTAGCTGAGCAATCCTAAATCTTACATATCATGTTGTTCCTGTGATTTCTGTGCCTACATTACTATGTATAACAACTTCTGCTTTTATGAATGTCCCTTGAACCCTTTGGATACAGGATTTTAGATGTTGACTGAAATGTTGAAACGTAGGTGCTATATGGACAGCACACATGTTCCAAATCTTAACTGGCATTTTACTTCATATAGCTTGAAACACTATTTTTTTCTCATGTGATAACAGCAGTGTGGTTGTCATTTCAGACTTGTATAGGTATTATATGAGATCTTGATTTGAAAATAAATAAACTAATTTATCTGTTTCAACACAGAAAGGAGAAACATGTCTTAGGTGGGGCAAAAAAAGTATTCATATTTCCAATGGTTATTTCAAACAATTGAAAATATTTTAATAACAAAAATGTAATATGTTTTTAGCTTAAAAAAGTATTGAAGGTGTACTGAGAAAGCTCATAAAACATATTGCTGGTAGAGAAGGATTTGGGGGAACGTACAGTAGATACTGAATTATGAAATGTACAGTAAAATAATACATATTTAAATACATGTGAAATAATGAGATTCAATGAACAGAACTGTGTATGGGTCAAAGTTAAGACTTCACTGTTTCAGAAGGTACTAATCAGTTCCAGTACTTGGTATAGTGATGGCTATGTGAAGGATAATTTACAAACATTTCTACAGAGTAAACATAATTTCCCACCCATACTCAAGAATGTTTCCCTTAAACATACCAAGGATGCATGGCCATCTTTGCTTCCTCACTTTGAAAAACTTACGGGACTTTGAAGCTGCAGGCTGTCTTTGCTAGAAGGGCGCATATGGTCTTTCTTCAATATAACTTCAAGCTTCAGTCTTTTCTTCTTTTTCTTCCCTGTTTGACTGTGATTCTTGGCAGACACATGCTTGCCTTTCAGCTGCATGCGTGCTCCTGGAGACATCCAGCTCTACAAGATGACCCTGCTGCTTTGCTTCCCTGGCTGTTATGCTGAAGCTCTGGATCAAATTCTCATCTCTCTACAAGGAGTGCTCTTTTTTCCTCTGTTAGCAGATTCCTTTGTAAGGAAGGGCATTTCTCTAACCTTAGTGTAATCTTATCATCCCTTCCACAGAAACTTTGCTTGGTCTCTTTTCACCTTTAATATCCAGTCAGATCTTGAGTGACTCTAAGCTGGTTTGTGCTGCTCTGTTGAGCTGCTCCACGTTCAGCCTAGGAATAGGCTCATATACATACATTTATGAAGAAATCTAAGCTGGGTTATGCTTGAATAGGTTTTTAGCTCTGACCTTGCTTTGAGAAGATGCCTCTGTATTGCTTTTATATACTGCTGGCCTGTATTACACTGTGCTTTTCACATAGAATTATGTTGTTTTCCCCAGAAGCATCATTACCATTATTTTCACTTTATCAAACCCATGAAAGAAAACTGCAAGCCAGAGCCCTGCTGATGGCATTGGAAGTAGCCCATATTTAGCAGGGTGAAGCTGGGCTTTCCCCTGAGGAGTGCAGCAGTCAGGTTAGCGCGCACATGCCTCCGGCTGCAGCTGCTTCTTTCCAGAAAATATGTCATGCAGGAATATTTCTAAAGCTCTGGCTGCACATGGTGACGTCAGGCTTCCTGTTCTCTTGTCAGTAACACAGGCTGAGAACTTCAGCACTTGCTGAGCAGTTACAGTGTTTTATTTCCATTAGAAACACATCCAGAAGTGAGCACCTAATGCTCAAAATGGTATTGAAAATTTCAGCCCATACTACAGAGCATGAGTTTGTTTTCATTTAAGTATTATAGGTATTTATTCCAGGAGAGAAAATGTGCCTGGCCATTAAGAGAAGTAAGGAGGCATTGTTATTAGGCAGCAGCTAAGTACACATCCTATTTATGGAATTTCCCACCAGTGACTCACAATGAATCATTAATGATTCCAAGTGAAAACGATAGTAATTTGTCTCCTTTCTGTGCCTTGGTTATGTGGGATGTAATGTTCTGGTGGAAGAGGCAGTACTTTCTGCTTACGGGCTGTGGAACCCCTGCTTATTAGCAGTGGAACCATATGTTTGCTGTAAGACATGCTCACTGGTGTTGGAGTTGCCCAGATATGTTCCAGCAGAGGTTTGAAAGCACTGCCCTGCAGCAGAGCCCTTCCCAGCTGTCTGTAGGTGTGGGGCTCAGCAGCAGTACCAGCGAGGTTGAACAAAATTTTTCCAAGTGGGTGAAGGTGTTTCTGCTTTCAGATCAGTGGGATTGCTCTCGGTAGTAGAAGATTCCCTGCCATCACTGCTGCTGGTTCAAAAAAGCATACTCTGCTCTGTTTGATCCAGTTGCATGGTCTTAAAGCTTCCCAGCAGTTTATAAGATCCCGTTCCTGGCTGCTTATTGCTTGGCCAAGATTGAATTTTTCTGTGTCAGTGGTCTGCCTTGATCTTGAGGTCAGTTAATTTTCAGTTGATTCAATCGGTTCAAATGGAAAAAAACCAAAAACAAAACAAACAAACAAACAAAAAAACCCAAAACTTCTACATAATCTTCACTTATCACATAAACAAGAGCCACAGAACAAAGGAATCATTTTGTACCTCAGAACAGGGACTTTGGCAGTAGTGTGTTATGACAACGTGTTTTTCTATCTTTAGAAAAAAGTAATCAACATGTGTTTTAGTAATGAATGCAACTGCCTTTGTGATCTTGGTTCCTTTTTGAGCTGCGCTGTGATTATGGCTGATAGCATAAAGCGGTTTTTCCACTGGTGATTTTTTAGGATAATGTTGTCTGGTGAGTGTTTCCCGTGCTGAAAGTCCTTGTATGTGGGGCAGGGGGGAACAGTAACGAGAGTTTCTTGTTCTTCCATTCTGCTTTTTTGGTCATGGAGATGTCAGGAGAAAAGCAGAATGCTCACAGCTCTCTGTGATACAAATCTTTATGATCTTGTTACTTTCCCACTCCTAAATTCCTTCCGCGTTTAACCTAGAGTACAGAGGGTCTTCCTATATTCAGTGTTATTTATTTTCTTATCCGATCTGTGAAACAAGCATTGTGATATTTTCATCTACTACCTTTGTGCCTAGCAGGTCTTCCTGAAGATGCCTGTGGGATCCTGATAAGATGGGATCCTTATTTTCACGATCTTAGTGGATGGTTGTGAGGTTGAGGGAGTCTGCTTTATTTTTCACAGACCATTTTTTTTTAAATATAAAATTTTTACTACCATTTAGATGTTTAGAGGTAAATAAAGGTGAATAGCATGTGCAACAAAGAGAGCTCAACACCTGCAGGCATTTCTTCAGTGTTTCAGGCATTCAAGAATTGAAGCACGAGTGGACTTTGGTTTGCATGATTTGTTGAGTGTCATTGCTGAAATAAAACTTGCATTCCTCTTTTCTTGAATGTAAATAAACTCATTTGTTTTGGTATTATAAGGATCAATGTAAACATATTCACAGGGGAAAGCAGTATGTGCAATATTCTACCACATTTTTTCTAGGAATATCTGAATTTTTCTGCTGCTGTAAGTGTTAATGTCACTTATTGAAGCTCTTTCACTTGAACAGACGATGGGAAGGTGGAGATCCAGGCGTATCCAACCAGAAGACACCAACTACTATCCTCTTAACACCAGAAAGAAAGTTTCATAGCTTTGGGTATGCAGCGAGAGATTTCTACCATGACTTGGATCCCAGTGAATCAAAGCACTGGTTGTATTTTGAGAAGTTTAAGATGAAGCTACATACCACTAGTGTAAGTAATAACTAATGCTCTTTAATAATTCTGCATTTACTGCTCAGATCATCTTGCTGTGGAGAGTGCTGGATTTTGTGTAAAGATTGTGAACTGGATATGAAGCAGATCTGTTCAGATCTGTTTAGAGTGTAAATAAAGTATATGAAAGCATCAGTTAACATATTCCAATTCATTTTGCTTCTAGATGCGTTTGGCGAATGTATTTTGCTTGTATTTATTGTAGATATCGAAAGCTCAGTATCTGCATCCCTACTTTTCCTTGGTGAAATTCTTAGCTGTGCAGGGAATCTGCTTGAGGTCGGTTTGTTTTGGAAAATTTATTCAGAGAGCAGAAATGGAAGATAAGAACCATACTGATCTCTTGTGCACAGGAACAAATTGGCTCAGAGTTCTTTGTAGTAATTGCAAGTGGAAATCATGTTGTTAATTTGACATTATTCCTAATGATTATATGTTGATCTTTCCACTAAACCATTCTAGAGTTTTGGGGCCAGGCCAGTACTTTCTGTATTGAGGTGGGTGTTTGTTGGTTTCATGTGTTGGTGAGAAGCCAAAATGCATACTTTTAACTCTCAACTGGGATGAAATATCTTTCATATGCAGCTTTGCTGCAATTAATTACAGATGTATTTTATTGTAATTATTTAATATTTATTCTGTATTACTTTCTCTGCCTGCAGTTATTTTTAGACGTGGTAAGTGTTTAAAAACAAAGCTTAAAATAAATAGCTAATGTAATAGTCCAGGAAATTCAAATGATGAGTTAGATCCTCTGCAGAACAATTTGTCACTTTTTCCTAGCCAGGTGGATAAAGAAGAATTCCCTTTCCTCAAGCAGTGAGAATTAATTTTGTGTTTACCTTTTCCTTTGAATAACTTCCAGTTACTTTCTTTTATGTAGAATCTTACCATGGAGACGGACCTGACAGCTGCAAATGGCAAAAAAGTCAAAGCACTTGAGATATTTGCTTACGCCCTGCAATTTTTTAAGGAACAGGCACTAAAGGTAGAAAATGCTTCCTTATCTAGATTCTCTATATTTATCACTAGTATAAATGTGAGCATAACATTCCTAACCTTGCTGAGCTTTGACCTCAGTTGTATTTGATGTAAACAAAGCAAGGCAGCTGTAGAAACTCTAGGCGGGCTGTGCACTCTAAAAGAGCTCATAGTAGTCCTGCAGTGATTTCCTTTTGCACAGGGGAAGCTTGGCTCAATAACAGTAATAAGTTCTGAGTGTCTTCTTACTGGGATAAATTTTTTCTCGTGTTGCTTTTTTGTTGTTTTGTTCTTATCATTAAAAATGTTGATTTGAAAAGAAAACTTAGAAGTTCAGGAGCTGGAGCTCAGTGTTTCACTCAGTCTGCATTTTTAACTTGCCAAGAATTAAATTTGAGACTGGATTCTGGTCTTGCTCCTCGGACAATTCAGTGTTCTGTGTTCTCAAAGTTCTCTCATGTTGAAGTGTGAGCACTGTGAAACACAACTGGTTGGACACCTCCGAATCTC
The DNA here is from genome assembly GCF_016699485.2 of Gallus gallus. NCBI lineage: Eukaryota > Metazoa > Chordata > Aves > Galliformes > Phasianidae > Gallus > Gallus gallus. The sequence continues at coordinate 29,689,123 of NC_052537.1, read as the reverse complement.
TGCAGTCCCAACCTAACATTGTTTTCAGTGACTGATCGTAGGGAAGTCGGATGAGGTGGATTTATTTTGTAACAGGAAGATTATTAAAAGCTGATTTACAGTTTGATGAGTTGGATCTCAGTGTCACTCTCTACAGTGATGACTTGCTGGTTAATATGGTGGGAGCAGTATAATTTCACTATTGCAATGATCTATTTAGGCTACTTGATGTGGCTAAGAGGTTTGGTATATTAGCCTATTTTAAGCTGCTATTTTGGGTGTTGGTAGGGAAATGGGAAAATACATAGTATTTTCCATTTCCTGTTTGAAATGTTACAATACTCACTTTTTGTAATGTTATCCTTGGGTCACGAGATTGTGTTTGTTACTCTCTTGTGAAATACGTGTCTCCAGTAAATAGTTTTTAAATTTAAGGTCTCATGTAAACAACCAAATGTGAATTTAGTGTACATTAGTTTCAGATGTGCTACTACATACTGCCAACGCGTAGTAGTTTCTGGGCCAAATCAGAATCCTAAACAGTGTTTGCATGAAAATAGCCCTGTTGATATAAAGCTAACCTACTTTTCTGAGTGGGATTAATTTATTCTGTCTGTATGGCTGTAGAGGAACAATCATATCATTACTACTCAAAATAATTATCTTTTCTAAAACTATCTGATAGATTTTTGCATTGAATATTCAGTCACAGGCTTGTACCCATGCATTCGTTGCCTGGGGAAGTGTTTAGTGAATATGAATCCCTCATAGTTGCTGTTGTGCTGCCTGTTCTGGGCTGCATTCTTACTTGGTGTTAATAAAACATCCCTGTGATTTGTGAGTTCCTGCTGTTGCTTAGGACTGTAATCTGTCCATTCCTACTGCCCTGGGCAGTATAAAAGTACTTCTTTTCTACCACAGATTTTTAAACTGCAGTATGGCTAAGCAAACACAACACCTTGGCACGGCACACTCAGAAACATATTTTACATTCTAAAGGCCTGTTGTTCATCTTTATGAAGCTTTCCCTGCTTGGATGGAGATTTAGATAGGACATATGGTAATGACATTTTACTTGGAACCTTTCCCAAAATATGTCAGTATATCACCTAATTTGCAAATGCAATACAGACTTTTCTCTTTTTAATGGGGAGGGGAAGAACACTAAAATAACTAAACTACTCCTCAGTGCTTGTGTAAAGCAAAATTTTCAAGGAGCAATCAGTTGATTTATTATTTTTTTTAAGGCTTCAGCTATAACTTTGCCTTGTTAAGCGAGTTGTAAAAGTTTAATTTACGTGTGAGTGCTGTATAAAAGAGTCATTGAAAAATCTGGATTGTAAAACTTAATGTTCATCAATACTTCTAATATTTTTCTGTGTATTAATCTGGATGTGAGCATGAATTCTTCAAACTAGCTGCGAATCCCCCACTATGACTAAGAGCATATGTAAACATTCTCTCATTCAGCAGTGCACATGCTGCTTTTGGAAAAAGTAACTTTTCTATTTCACGTTATGTAGTTAACTTTTCTATGGGCCTCCTTCAGAAGGTGTCAGCCCTAATCCTAGCTGTTGGCACAGTGAAGCATTCTTGAAAGGTTGGTAATAATTTAAATATTTGGATTTGTAGCATAGGTGTAGCAGGAAAAAGATTGAAAAGAGAGTTTCTGTTACTGGAACCTGCAGAAAATATTTTCTTACCAAGTTGACGCCATCAGTTTACATTCACCTCTATTTCTCTTTATTTAGGAGCTCAGTGACCAAGCAGGTTCGGACTTTGAAAATACTGAAGTAAGATGGGTTATTACAGTGCCTGCTATTTGGAAGCAGCCTGCAAAGCAGTTTATGAGACAAGCTGCCTACAAGGTAAGGTTACAGGGTGAACTTAAAAATGCCCTTTAAAGCCTTACTTGATAGGCTAAAAGTTAAACTGTATTTGGGACAATTAGCACTAGTATAAACTGCATAAACTAATTTGGAAAGAGTTAGGCTAGAAACATTGAAAGAGAATTTAACTCAACAAAGCAGTGGCTTCACGTCATATGTATTCATATTCTAAATGCCTTTTAATGTATTTGCTTTTGTGTATTGGTGTCTCTCACTCTGCAGACATCTTTTACGTGATATTCCTGCTGAATTTAGCGCACATGGAACTGATGCAGTTTTGAGACCAAAGTGAAAGCTGATTTAAAACAGTGGACGCAATTTTGTTTTGTTAATTTCTTTAGGTCATCACAGGCTTTTTTCAAATAAGAAAAAAATAAGAAAGAGTAGGGAAAGCGTCGACCATCCTCAGTATGGACTTCTTTTTTCCTGTTCCCATTTTCCCACAGTAGGAATGAAAAGACTGTGTCCAGATAGTCTGGACATAAAATTAAATTAAAATGTTATTTTCACCAGTAGAAGTTTATCAGCATTTAACCCTTTCCCCTCCCCTCTAAGCCCCCACAGTCATGCACATTCCATATTGCGTATGCTTTATTTCAAATTCAGTTTGTATCTGTGATAGACTAGATGCATGCATTCTTCTTTTCATCAAGATACTCACGTTGCATTTTATTTCATTTATTTTCTGTCGCAGACTTGCATAACCCATTGGCAGCAGATGCGCCATGTGCAGTTTGTGAAATATGCAGTAGTTCATGTGTAATTTGCAGAGTGCTCCTGGAAAGCACCCGGATTTTTTTTCAACTCTGTTTCTAACTATCTCTAATGTTGAGCAACATTTTTCTTAACAGTCTTTATTGTGGGATTGCTAATGCTAGTGCCAGAAGCAAAACATTCTTAAAGTTCTGATGGAAGGACACGGTTGTAGGTAAATCTGAAACACTAGAGACCCATTCATTATCTTTGTATATTGTTGTCTGCCTGCTGTCTGTGTGCATGTGTGCTCGTGAAATGGGAGCTGTGTAAGGAGCAGGGCTGAGTGAGGTAGATCTCTTGGCATTTCTCATTTGTGGCACAATGGAATGTTGTTGATTAGTGTCTGTGTCTGTGGTTTTGTCTGTGATTGTGTTCTTCTATTGGCAAGCTTGATAAATAGCAAGGACTGGCAAGGCTTTTAACTCAGGGTGTGTGATCAATTGCAGGGGAGAAAAAGGCATGTAGGGAAGTAATTGAATGTTTACTTGACACAGCTGATATTTAAAGTAATGGGGACGAAGACAGAAATGCAGAAAACTGCGAGTTCTACTTCCTCATTCAGTCTTCAGGTTCCTATTGCAGGATCCAGAAGTGCTTCAAACCAGTGCATACTGACAGAGCAGAAGTTCCAGCCCTTGGTGTTAGCTATCTAAACATGCAAGTGTCACAAAAATAAGAGCTTGTGTTCATGAGAGCAATTGGAGCATTGAGTAGAGAAAAGCATTGAAAAGGCAGTGATAGAAACCTGGTTTCTGAAAACATGCTGAGGTACAATTACTACTCTGAGATGATAGTTAACTAGTGGAAAATGAAATGACATGTGGGTAATTGCTCGGGTAATGTGTGGCAAGAGATGTAACTCTGAGAGAATAAAATTACTCATTTGGTTCATAATGTAAAGCCCGGCCTCTATGAAATTGTTATGTGATTGTTAGGCAAATCTAAATATTACATGGAGTTACCAAAGTCAAGTAAAGTGGCGTAGGTCTGCTTCTGCTCTCAACATCCACCATCTCAATGCATTTCTGACATCCACTCATCACTGTCTTGCCTTAAACAAAACATTTCCTGGAACTGTTAGTCTGCTTGAGGGCTCCCATAACTTTCCCTTCCAGATGCTGTGCTGTTTTGTCATTTCAAGGAGTAATCTGGGTGTTCCTTTCAGCTCACAATTCTTCCTCTGACCTTCCATCCAGCCTACCAAGGTCTTGCTAATTCTACCTACATAACAGCTTTTCCTGCCTGCGCACAGTTCTGAGCTCTCATCAAAGTTGTCACTGATTTTGCATCTCAGTTTCTGCAACATCATTTTCGTGGCTTTGGCAACTGTAATCTGGCCTGTTTTGTGTCCCTTCAGAATGCTGCCACTGACGGGTTTTGTCACTTCACGTTTGACAGGGAGTCAACCTACATTTGCCTCCTTCATCTGTGTCATCTCAGACATAAGCTGCATGTCCTGGCCATGAAGATCTATAACACTAACTCCTTTTTCTCTCTAAAATGCGTATTCTGTCCCGCCTACAAAAACATGACTGTGACTGAACTACTAAGATGTGAAAACTGCTCCTAACTGCTTCTTGCTGTTACCCTGCCTGCACTATCTGTATTAATCTATTGTACTTTTAACATTTCTTAACTCTTTTTCTTCTTACTTGAATTTTGCTACCTCTGGGAAGTAGACATTTATTTATTCTCATTGGTTTTGCTCTCTGGAACCTCTCAAAAGATTAATTTTGCTAGGCTGTAGAGATCTGTATGTCTTTACAACCTCACTTTGTGAACTGAAATAGCTTTCTTTCTGGGTAATAGTCCACAGACACTTCTTGCTGTTCTGTGCATCTAGAAAGCTCCAAAGCCATGTGACTACTGTTGAGGTCTGGTCACATTTGGAGAGAACTCTGTCGCAGGAGTGGAGCATGTCATCTCTGTAGGATCCTAAAGCATGTCTGTAGAGAGTAGGGTTCATTGCATCTGAGTAATGACTCTTAAGATGCATCTATCCGGTTTCCCATTGTCCTCACCATGAAATACATAGGGCATCATAAATAGTGTTCACTTTCCTTGTTTCTGTATTCTAGTTTTTCTGTTGCAAATACTTTGCTTTAGTGTAGTTCCATCAGAAGCTGTGCGTTTACCAGTCTTAGAAGGAATCCCATTCTCCTGAAGAATTTGCATTGCGAGAAATTAATTCTAATGGCTGAAATGCTTTCTTATTTTGGTGAATTTGGCAGTGTGGTCCAGTTGGATAGCATGTGGGAGGACTCCATCCTGCTCATCTAGTTGGGACCTGTTCTTATACTTGTTCTCAAAGAAGGAGGGACTGCCAAATGCATCTAGCTGTGTTGTGGCAGAGGTTTAGACCCCACCATGAAAGATAGCTTAGGCAAGCCACTTCCTGCTTATGAACATTCAGCCTCAGCAGCGTGGTGTGTGAATATGGACACAAAACCAGGATCCCATCTATGTGTCACCTGAGGTCTTATGGACACAAGGGAATTCAGTGTTCTGTTAGTCCTGTATTACTAATGGCCAAAAGTAAGTGTCTGCTAATGGGAAGATGAAACTCTGAAAGTATTCAAGACCATTTTTATAGAAATCTGTGGAATGCTGGTAGGTGGGAATATTTGGTTCAGTCTTAACAGCACTTTGTTGTCCTAACATATTACTTACTATAAGCAGCAAATTTAATCCCTTTTCCAAATGAAATTCAGGCACTGTGGATTGTTTATCAGAGGGACACAAGACCCGATATTCTTGGCAGTCTTTCTTTTTAGTGGAGGCATTCTTACAGCTCGTGTTTCAATACAAATTCTTCAGACACAGTAAGCACAGAGCAGAATCTATAGACTGGAATTTCTTGAATGTGCCAATAGAAATAAAGTTTTAAGGAAGAATTTGGAGTTTGAGAGAAATATGCTGGTGCAGAAGCTGTAAAGTAGGAAAGTAAAACATGGTATATCAAATGCACTCAGGACAGACCAAGGGAAAGGGAAAGATGATGCTTTTTTGTAAGCTTGCCTGAAATACCTGTAGTCCTGCAAACATTGGTCTGTTAGTTTACTCAGAGATGATGTAGCATTTTTTCTTCTAATTTGAGTTGTTGATTTTGAAATGAAGTTTCAGGGCTCTTATGTAGATTTATATTCCAATTACAAATAGCAAATAAAATTATTTGCGTGTCAAGCTTGTATAAACAAACGGGCGATCTGGATTGTGGAATTAATTGTGTGAGCCTGGAATTCTAGGGGATTTTTTTAACTGGCTCTTACACTGAATATTTATTAGTTTCAATGTGGAATGAACATGATGAGAATTATTATCACATTGTCTTTTCGCTTACATTGCATTGCACTGATCAGTACTAGGCTGCTCTGTAGGAATCTTCTTATTAAAGTAAACAAATTTGTAAAGAGTAACTTGATGACACAGAATCTCTTACTAATGTAAGTGAAAACTCTGGAGTGTAGCATTTAAATAGTGACACTTGAAAGAGTTTTAAATGAATTATATCATAAAATGAATTATATAAAAAAGAGATGCTACAGGGGAAAAAAAAGAAATAAAACCAAAAACAGCAACAACACAAGAACCAACACCACAAAACCACTCCTTCTAACCACAAAACAAGATTATAGGATTTTAGGAGGGGCAGTGGGAACAGTGAGCAGTATGGAGAATACTGCAACACCTTTTTCCTGTGTATAAACCCTGCAGCCTTGTTTAGATCGTGAGCCTATGACTGATGTTGCCTCAGAAGGATATTACTGAGCAAGAATAGATTCAGAACAGAGTAGTTCTGCCAACACACGTGGAAAGCCTATGTGAGAACACAGAAACCACATTCAGAAAAGATTGGTACTACTAAGATTAAAAAGGAAATGTGCAATATATTACCCAGAAACATCTTGCATTTTAATCTCCAACCAGTGTTTTTTGTACCATTAATTAATTTTGTTCTTGTGCACAACTGAAAACAAAAATATTTTTGCTAAAATAGCAGGAAATCTATTAAAGGCAACATTTTTCTTCCAGATGAAAATGTAGAAGTTGCTTACTACAAACTGGGTGCTGAGCACTTCTGCAAGAGCTGATACTCAGACTGACCCCAATAAGTATGTCGTAATATTTTGTGAAAAGGCTGTGAGTCTTCGTGTGTCAGGATTTAACCAGCATCCACTTGTAATGTCCATGATGAGCCTTAATGCAAACAACAGTGTTTAGGTTGTCCTGTGAAACGTCACTTTCTAGATGGCAGAATATCTTCACAATCTTGTTTTGGGCTCAGTAAATTTTGGTTTGAACCAGTGTTCCTACATAATGATGCTTCCATTTATTCTTAGAATATTTTTGGAGAAAAAGAAGAGAGATTTTAGATTCTGTCTGTCTTGAAATTGGTTAGAAAGAGCAAGGGAGCCATGCTTCGTGCTGCAATGAATGAGCAACTGGCTTAAAAGGGCTCCCTTGGAGCTGCCTAGGTGGGCTCTGATTTGTAAATCTCTGGAGGATTTATGTAATAAAAATAGCACACCTTTTTTCTGTGCTTTCCTCTGAGGTGTGCATGTTTGTTCTGTTGTCACACGTTTTTCTACCTCTTGGAAAGCATTGATCTTTTTTTTTTTCCTTTTCTTTCTTTTTTTTTTTTTTTTTTTTTCATTTTAGGGAAAGAGAAAGAGGACACTAAAATAGTTGCAGTCCTCTTAGCTTGTATCACAGTTGGGGCTGTCCTCTGAGAGGGGGACTTAGAGAGGCAGGAAGCTAAAGACAATAGAGATGTCAGAACAGATAAGGAGGTTGTGCTTATTGAGAGCTGTAACTGTGTAAACTGAAAATATAACTGGTGAATGAGTTGCTTTAATTAAAGGACAGTAAAATGCATTATTGCATCTGTCACGTTAGTTAATGTAGTTCTGCTTCTCCAGTCGAGCGAGACATGCTGAGGTTTTAGAAACCCCTGGCAGTGTTGACCCAGAGGCAGCAGCAGCTGCGCCTAGCTGCTCTGTCAGGATTTTTATATGAACAGCAAGAAAAATGAGTTAGGGCCCTTTTCCACCATATATGGAGATAGTAGTGGGAGCAACAGCCCTATGCTGGGCTATTTACAGGTTCGTGAAGTAGCACTGGGCTCCTTGCCAGCATCTGCTACCTAAACCAACCGTTGGTGTGGTGGAATGAAACTGCCTGCATGTTGGGCCCAGCCTGCAGACACTGAGCGATGCTGATGGAAAAACGGAGTGACCTAAAGTTCTTCTTAAATGTAGGCTATGAGCTTGAACGTGCTCTTACTGTTCTGTCATTTCCCCTCTTGATATGATTTAAAAAGACAGCTAAAGAGCCTTAACCTGTTTGGTATCTTTGAAGCTGAGCTTTTTCTTTTAAATATAGTCTATTTTTTGGCATGTGGCGCGCTTACAACAGAAATTTGTTTGTGTGTAGGCACAGCTCAACAGACCTCCTTTAAACTACATGAAAAGCAAAGTGTTCAGGCATAAGTAGCAGTGAGAAGCTGGTGAAGGCAGTACTTAGCAAAGGCAGAAGTGTGTTATGTATCAAGCATCCTGATTATTTGTAGCTTCTGGGGTTCTGCTGAGTCCATGCTTTCACTTTTGTGGTATTAAGATCTTCTTAATCATAAGAATTAAAATGTTTATGAAGTAAGATGTTTGGAAGAATTCTGCATTTTGTAGCTATGATTAATCAAGGAGTGAAAATCTACACAGTAGGAGCTCAGCACAGTGGGAAATCTGTACTAATTGATCTCAGTTTACACATTTTAATTACCTAGCCAGGTCCACATGAAGGCGCAGGCACTTGACAAGACCATCTGTTAATGCAGTTCTGTAAGGTTTTGATTGTCCATTTCTGAGGCACAAGTTGGAATTTTTGCAACTTTTCTTTCCATTACTCAAGTAAAGCGGGTTTTTGTAGCATTCTACGTATGAGCAGATGAACAGATTAGTGCCTGCCATGCAAAGCATGTAGCTTCCTTGAGATGCAGACCCTTTGCTTCAGTAGCTGTCCCTGTAAGGTGGAATCTCCTCCGTTGTGTGACGGAAGGAGTGCTACACTCAACATATGTTTCTTAGGATCTTAGATACTGCCTGGAAGGACCCTGAAGCTAGGAGAAATAGGTGGAAATCAGAATCTTCCTTCCATGTGGAGGAAAGGCTGTTCTAGGTGGATGTTTCCAGTCAAAAGATGAATATGGCCATCTAAGAGGTTGTAAACTGCAGCTGGGAGCTTAGTGGGTGGCTGCTGCAAGTCTGCAAAACAGTTGTAAATCAATAGAGGCTGGTCTGAAACTAGTGGTTGGGATTACTTATCATATATTTTTAGGAAGGCCAATGAAGGAAGATAATTGATCTGTTGAAATGACATCTTAAGTGCTAGTATTTCATTACAGGACAAGGAGAAATAGAAGCTGAATTTGGAAACTATGCTGAAAAATATTAAAATCAGAAAGCCCAAGATAAAAAATAAGATGCAAGTAACAAAACAGCTCAGTAAGAGCCACTTGTGTCTGTAATAAAAAGCAGCCTGAGCCATAAGGACCTACATCTGAGGTTATTTTGAAACAAATGGGATGGGAGAACATGTCACTGGGCAGATATTTAAGTAGGAGGAAAGTCAGGCATCTCTGATGTGGTGATCAGTACATGCCCATGGTACTAAAGGCATTTGTGCAATGATATAATATGAAAAATTGAAAAGCTTATGAGAATTTGATGGCTTAATTTTTCTAATGCATGCTGGTCATAAAAATTGCAACTAATGTCCTCTGCACCTTGGGGAATGAAATGCAAAAAAAAATTCCTGGTGATGCCACTTGGTGGTATGCTTTCATTTAGCATTTAAGTGTGATCTGTTGCAACAAGAATTTGGAGGCAGGCTGCAGAAACATCGCCCTAGTGTAGCCTCGATGCCACTGTGGTCCCACTTCCATCAGGCTGTCAGCACAACCTCTCCATCACCAAATCATTGTTCAGTAATGTGTGAGTCACATTCAGCCACAAAAGTAAGGTGTATGGTATAAAGAATAGAAATGTACAGGTAAGGCATCTGAACCAGCTGTACTCCTAGCCGGGTAACAACAACACCAAGCAAGATAAATTGAGGCAATCTGACTATGCTTAGCAAAGGCATTTATCTGCATAAGACAGCCTAGCCATCTATAACAAATCCCTTCATCTAATCAGTGACCACACAAATGCAGAAGTTCTGACTTTAGGCAATACTAGTCCAGAAAACTCATTATTCAGAGTGCATGCAGAAAGTAAAAGTCACACTTCATTACTTCTCCAGGTGCCACATTTATCTTCCTGCTTTTCAGAATGGGATATTGCCATGGTTTCTGAACAGCTGTTAGGAGGGAGCAGTATTACCAATTGTGCTTTTTGTTTTCGGGGGAATAGCTTTATTAATAGAGTAGGAAATAGAAATAAAGTATGAAATAGATTCTCCCGTGGTCTTTTGGTTCTCTACAGCCAAATATAAGAAAGTGAATTACTTAGGAATTGAGTTTCCTTCCTTGAAAAGACAGTGAACTGGGGCACTTTTTTTTGTGCTTTATACTCAGCTTCTGCACCCTCGATACACTGAATTTATAGTCTTCTCTGCATTTAAGCTTTTCTTAAAAAAGGACCTCTTTTCAAATGTGGTGGAGAGTGGCTTGGCGGCCACATCAGCCAGTTCCTGGGATAAACTTGTTAACATACATTGTTTGGTGATGTTTCCCAAACCCACTATAAGAGTTCAAGTTTGAGATATTTTATAATCATCTGTCCTGATTTCCTGCAGGTTAGAGGATTTCACTGAAAAGCTCCTTTCACAGGAATTCCTAGCTTCAGTAAGCAGCAGTTCAGGCTTCCCGTATGAAGGCCTTAGGAAGTCTGTAAATTTTCTGTGGATTAGGTACTTTGTGTGAGCTTCTGGTATATGCTGGCACTGGGAGTTCAAAAACCAGTGAAAAGCATATACTCTGATATTTTAAATGCATGGGAAAGTTGTACGTGTGTGTGTGTGTGTGTGTGTTTATACATATCTATAAGGTTTCTACTTCATGAAGGCAGAAGGGAAAATACCTGTGTTCTCAAAGTAAGCTATCTGTAATCCCCGAATCCCAAGGACCATCTGAAGATGGAATTACACTGGGATTTGTCTCAGTCTTTCATGTTTTTTAATTACTTATGCTAATGTAAACTGTACAAATGAGAATTATTTGAAAGGTCTCTTCCAATTTTTGTGTCCCCTCCTTTAGACTGTTCGGCTTTTATGTTTGTTGCCTTTCAAAATTTATATTTCCTTTGTCTGCAAAATGAAGTTACTGCTGTTCATTCATAACCTGAGATTTCACTTCTCTCTCAAGTAGTTTTCTCACACGGAGATTAATATCTCTGTGCTAGCAGTTAACTGTGCAGATGGAGAAATTTACACTAAAGGAATTCCGTAGCTGTGATAATTATCCATTAGGTTTTCACTTGTGAAATGCAAAATACGATCAGTGCCACCAGATCTGAATAGGACAAAGGACAGCCTGTGCCACAAACCTAGTTTTAGGGCAACAAACCGCAATAGTTTGAAAATATATGCATTTTTTTACATACATTTGCATATATGCATAGCAAATAACGTTTAAGAGAAAGCAAAAAGTTCTTGGTTCTAAAAAGCAGCAAGTATCTCTATGACACTGTAAGTATCAGATATTTATAGAATCAAGCATCACTCAAACATTGGGTTGACTATTTAAAAAAGAGAAAGAAAGTGGGGTGCGGGGACTTAGTTCTCTGTTTTCATCTAGGCACTTAAAATCCAAGGATGAACTTTCCAAAGCATCAGAGCTCTCAGCAGCTCCTCCTCCTGTCTTTGCCTAAACCAGTCACTTCACTGTGCTGTGCTACCTATAGGAATCTGGGTGCATTTGAATGCACTGTTCCATTTGTGGCTGTTGAGCAATTTTAAGAATCTGTCTTTGAACCAGTAAGTTGCCTGAGCCAAAGGTGCTGCACGACCTCCCTCTGTTGTGTTTATTCATGAGTTGCATGTTGCACTGCAGTGCTCTTGTTCTGAAGACTAATGACAGAGCATTAGTCTGTGATGATGGCATAATGATTTTCAGACTATTCTTTCATGTATCTTCCTTAAGTGTCAAGGCTGAAGGTCTAGCAAAACTGTACAAACTACATTTCTAATGTGGCTTCACGACATCCTCTAGCCCCACTCCCTGCCAACCCAGCTTCTCCTTATGTGCTTCTGAGTGACAATGCTGAGGCTCATTTCTCATTTTGCTCATCTTTCCTGGCGTGCTCTGCCTCTGTAATTAGGTCTCAGTCATCTATTTGTGACATCCTAGTTTGATGCCATAAAACTGGAGGAAGTGCTAGCTAAGTGAAAAAGGAGGAGGAATAGAGAAGAGCTTGCTTAGTGAGGCACTAAGTGGCTGGTGTTATCATGAATCTGTTAACACAATGAACTGATTAGTTTAAACAGTGTAAATTTCATGAGGCTCTTAATTCCCAACTGCTGTTTTGTGTTGCCTGGATGGAGTCACACAATACTTCTCTTCGTGCAGGCTGCATAGTGCTTAACTTGCAATCATAGCTTTCCTATTGTTACTAATTATAATAAATATCTTGGAAAATACAGAAATGTTGATGCTAATTCACAGCTTCTGTTTTTCTAGCTGAATGATGTTGTACTGCAGGGCTTTATTTCCTAATGAGCCGCATTGTCTTTACAAAGCTATTTTATGGAATCCAACTTTTCAAATTTATCTCTGAGGCCTGGAAATATGCCTTTAGTGGTGAAAACACATTTTAAGTGTTCTTTTTGCCTCCCAGAAGAGTAGATCATTACACCCACCTAGCCTGAGCCACTGCTTCAAAAGTAAATAGAATAACACGCTTGGTGGAAGTGGCCAACTGTGAAAACTGCATAGGGGCCCAAGGCTTGAATTGCATGCACTTCTGAAATCAACTTCATCACTGAACCAGTTCCATCACAGAGCTCTTGATTCCTTCAGCAGACATCCCAAGGCTCTGATGTCCATTTTGATGGCCCCTGAAACATGACTTCCAACCCAAGCTGTCCTATTTCTAAGACATTTAGTCTCTGTGTCTTGCCTCTCCAGCTGTATAATGAGGATCCTTCTTGCACATGTTTATTTGTCTAGTTTGTTTATGCTAGTCTATTTCTGTATCCGGAACTGTCTTATAAAGTGTGAGTACAGTGCCTAGGGAACCTACACAGTACTGAATTGAGCTTTAAATGATTATAAAATTTGTTAAAGCAGGAAATTAGAATTCCTCCAGTCAGACCTGATTCCTTATTTCTTTTTTGAAAGATAAAATTTGACCCACTGTGAAAATAATATAGTATATTACTCTATACTTAGGTTATGAAGTGATTTCCTTTACTGCCTTTCAGTGCATAAAGGACAAAGGCAGCAGTGTACCTATTTTACGGATAGGTAACATGAGCTGCTAAGGCATACAGAGCCTGCCCAGGATCACCTGACTGGTTATACTGCAGCAGAGTAGAAGTAAAAGCACAGTGTTTATATTTATCCAGAGAAAATGCATTTTTTTTTTTAATTGTGTATATATGGGAATAATTCATTTATCTCATTTAACATTGGAAATGATGTAAAGTGACATTGCAAACATTACTGAAAGAAAACGAGCCTAGCTCAGATTACTTCCTCTAGTTGAGGGAACTGGATGGAGCTACTCCCTTGGCCAAAGAGGAGCCGTGGGATCATAGTGGTCTCTGGCCTCCTCTTGCAGTGGCTCTGGAAGTGAACGTGAGCACTGCCCTGTAGTAGACCCAGCTGTAGTTTGCTTTGGCACTGACTCTAAATTCTCGTTAAATAGGGTCAAGACTTCATAGACTGCCTGCATAGATTTGATTAGCTCTAAATCTGAGGAATGCTCCTTTGTCACCTCTGTTATTTTTAATATATACAGACTCTTAACCACTTCTCTTGTATATTTGGAGCCTTTTTTTCATAGACTGCGATGAGATTAATACATGTGTTAGCCACATTTTTGCCATAATGAAGTTGCTGATTTTATATTACATGTACACAGCCACATTTCGACAGATTGAAGCTTTGTTATTGCCTATGTTAACATAACACTCTGATACAAGAACCATGTGTATCTAATCCTATGTGCATGGAATAAAATGTGTCATTTTTTTTTTCTATTTTTATCTTTTCATATTTTCATCTCCCTAACCCCTGCAGAAGATGATCAAGGCACGGCTGTGCATTTCAGATCCAAGGAAGTTAAGACCCTCCTAGAGCCAACTAGCATGAATCCACTGTAGCTACTCTGTAATTTGGTTCTTAACCTGGTGCTCTTTTTTACAGTGCTAAGAATGTTCTCCAATGTGTGCAGCCTGGTACTTTCAAGGACTGGTTGTTTAGAGCAGGGGCTGCATCTCTGAAGATAGTGCTCCTCATGGGGTTCTGGACGTGTATATTTGGTTGACTGGATCCAGAAAAGCTCAGTAGCTATGTTTTTGAGTAACTCTTAGGTTTCTGCTTAAATTTGAGGTTATGCATTCTATTCCACTCAAATTGGGTGAATTCCCTATGCCACACCTCAGAGGTGGGAAATTTTCATGAAGATCTACCTCGTGGCTTTCATTGCACCTTTTAGAAAGACTCAAGCTCTCTTCTACTCTAATGCTGACTTTAGGGCTTTACAAGTTACAATATTAAATAAAAAAAATGAATTGCTTTTTTTTCATTGCGCATCGTGGCATGTGGGGCTGGCTTCTAAAAGTGTTGTCTTTTAATCTGTAGTAGTGATGGTTCTGCATGTTGGATGAGTATCATTTAGTTCTCTGTATATGTTCAGTTTGCTGCACTGAGTCACAGTCCAGAACTCAGTATTTGCAAATTCTGAGATAAATTAACACTTGGCAGAATATATTTGTGGTCAGCTATGGCTCCCATGCAGTAAGACATCTTTGGCTGCAACAGCAAAGCTGGTGTGTCAAGTTAAAAATTCACCTGTATCTGAATGGTAGAGTTATGCGTGCTCCAGTGCTAGAGCATCTGAAACATTCTGAGGTTTGCTGGTCATGAAGCACCTTTGTGAATGAGCAGCAGTGCCCTGGCAGCAGCTCAGAGGTGTTTTTTTACTGCAGTGAGTTGAGTGTGGGAGTTTCCCTGTCATAGTATGAAGTCCTGGTGCTCAAGCAGAAGCGCAGAGTGAGTTTGGGGCGCTCTTCATCTTGTTCTGTGCTTCTTCCAGGTGTATGGATACAACAGTCTTCTGGAAATCACTTTTAAGAACTTAATGCTGACAAGATTTCTGTATTTCTGTGATGGTTTTCCATATTTGCATTCTTGGGAAAAATGCTGTCTGCTTCCTTCATGTTTCATTGTTGATGGTTGGGTTTATACTGCAAGTGAGGGAAAAGATCTTAGACTACAGGCAGGATGTGGGTCTGTTGTAAGGTCCACAGTTAGTTGCCCTAGGCAGATCAGTCAGCTGCCAAAATGATCTGTGTAATAAGGCCTGAGATATTGCTTTTATCTGTTCTGATCAACCTTGTTAACTTTTAAGTCTTTACTCTTACTTACAATGGCAAGTGGGCAGCAGTGAGCAAGGCGGATGGAACGGAACAAATGGAAAATATAGCAAATTTTGGAACTTTTAAAGTTAAGGTTCTTAGTGAATTCATCACCATTTCTTTGTGTTGACTGCCTGGTGCTTTTACTGCTCTTTCTCTGCATGCTTTTCCTCCTGTCCCTTTCTCCTCAGCTGTAGCAATGGAGCAGATGCTGCCTCCTATGTCTTCATTTTCCCAGACTATGTACTAACGTAAT
The DNA here is from genome assembly GCF_016699485.2 of Gallus gallus. NCBI lineage: Eukaryota > Metazoa > Chordata > Aves > Galliformes > Phasianidae > Gallus > Gallus gallus. The sequence goes on along the minus strand of NC_052537.1, from coordinate 29,673,664 downwards.
CTCATCATTTCTTTCTTCCCTAACAGCATGTACCCAGTCACATTTATCTCATCTCCCCTTCTCCCATTCTGTGCATTGTTTATATATATATATACAGTGATGTGTTATCTTGATATATGCAGAAAAAATACTTATGTATTATATAACATCAATATCGATCTTCATGTACATATACATATATATTTACACATTACAATATATATATATGTAGGATGTCTTATGTTTCATTGTACACAATTCTTGGTATGGCTATTTTCTGAGATGAAATAACACGTTCCTCGTTTTTAACTGGCCTGTCAAACTCTGTAAGGAAAGCTTTGTAACAATAAGGAAAAAAAAAAAAGGAAAAGGCTTCATGAAATTCTATTAGGATCAACTGTGCTTTGAACTGTTAAAAACTGTCATTTCTGTTGAATGTTTTCCTCAGGAGATATTTTGAATATGTTAAAATAGTATCTAGTCAGAAATAGTAGCAAGAATAGCATCTGCTGTACTTGGAGGGTCTGAGAACATGGATCTGAGTTCAGGCACTGCAGGTCGCTGCCTTCCTCTGCTGATGTGCAGGCGGCAGTGTGAAAAGTTCTTAATGCAGACTGAACTAGAGGAGAGGAAGCAGCAGATGGTGGTGTTAATAGTTTACTGTTTTCTTTTAGCAGGACCAGCCTTGGGAATAAGTACCTAAATCCCCCCCCACCCCGGAACAGATTACTTTGTAATTAATATATTCTTTTTTTCTTTGCTAGGAAATACCAGTGCATTTCTTATGCATAACTCGGTTCTTGTCACCTCTGCAAATACTTTATAATGCAGACTTTGGATTTTAATGTCCTTAGCAACAAATTATTTTTTTCCCTAAAATATAGTTATTTCTTTTTTGCACATTTGAAACAAGGCTTAGAATTGCTTTGTCTGTGCTACTGATCTATGCCCAGTACATACAACAGACTGAAAACTGCAGCAGGAAAGCAAGAAACTGCTTGTTTTCTGTGCCCACATTGGATAAGACCTAAAGACAAAAATTGCAGGAAGAAAGGTTCAAATGAGACTTCTTGCAAAATTTCCGAAGGCAAAGATAGGAAAATGTTGGGATAGATGGTGTGAGCAGACTGTACATTCTTGGAAGTATGTAACATATTAGATAAACATGTCAGGAATGACCAATAAGTAATTCATATCTTAAGTGTTGCCCTTTCCAGTGCTACCAGTTAAAGTAGAAAGATGCTTTCAATAAAGATGCATCTTATGTACTGTAAAACAAATGGGAAAATGAATCAGTAAAGGGGAAGGACCTTTTTATGTCTCCAAATTTTACCCTGGTACTGCTTTTTGAACAGGCTTTACTCTGAGTTTGTAGCTGCAGATATAACCCAGCCACCAATTAGCACAGCCCACAGTGTAGCCGTATGAAGGAAGCCAATTCCAGACCAAGCTAGCAGTCTTCCCATGTGATTCTGCCTTTTTCTGGGGGTGCTCTGAAGCCAACACAATGAATATGTATAAGTTGAAGGGAGAGTGTGCTGGGTAGACTGACCAAGGAGACAGAAAAATGTTCATTTATATATTAATCTTTAGTATTCACACACTTAACTGAAAAACAACATCAAGCAGACCAAAAGTTGAGCAGAAAGAGCTGAAAGATATGGTTATCTTTTAACAGAAAATTGTACAGTAGGGGGAAGTGAGGATGAAAAAAATGAAAACAATTTTTTCAGCAGCTTTTTGATACTTTTCTCTAAGTGCTGCTCTGAGTGTGATGTGGTTACATGTTAAGTCTGCTTGAAAAGCTTCATATCTGAAGACTGAAAATTCAGAAAGCAAATAGTAAGAATGGCAAATCATAGAATTATAGAATGGCTTGGGTTGGAAGAGGCCTCAGAGATCATCCAGTTCCAACCCACTACTGTGAGCAGGCTTGCAAATGCTAGTTAAAGTATTTTTAGGCTTTTTCTCATTATAGTTTAAGGAATGTGTCCTATTGTATTTCAATTCCTTGAAAACTGAGCATTTTTGAGCTGTTATGAAAGCAATTGTGCTTAAAATTTATTTTGGAATAGAGAAATGTTGATTTTAAGTCAAAAGATGCATTACTGGCAAAGTGTGTCATATATTCTTAGTAAGCTGCACAGTGGGGGGAAGGTCGGTTTTGGCGAGGACTATATATGTCTTATATCTTCTGGGATATAAAGCGAAGCATACAAAAATTATCACTGGGAGAAGAGACGCCAAAGGTATTTCTGACAGGAGACTTGGCCCCTCCTAGCAGGCAGATTCATGGGTTAGGAGGTCAGGTTGTAGACTGTTCAGCACAGGCCTCAGGAGGACTTTCTTCCTCTCTCCTCCTGTCACGCACACAGCTGCTCAGTTAGACAGCATGGTAAGTGCATGCCTACCTCCCTGCTACAGCCTGTGAAGTGGTGGCTATCCATTGTGGGTAGGATGAATCCCAGCCCAAGGCTTCTGGGGAGCAGCAGCAGCTTCTTTCTGTGTTAACTTTGAGGGTTGACCTGACTGAACCTGGGAGCTGGGGATGTGCTTGTTCACCTGCTGGAGGGGTCTGTTAGGTGCTGGGACCTCCCAGCCCACTTCTCTGATCGATTCTCTCTCACAGGCAGGAATGGCAAGCCCTGAAAACCCCGAGCAGCTGATCATCGCCCTGGAACCTGAGGCAGCTTCTATCTACTGCCGGAAGCTCCGTCTTCACCAGATGATAGAGCTGAGCAGCAGAGCACCTGTCAATGGCTATAGCCCCAGCGACACCATTGGAACTGGATTTACACAAGGTGCTTATCACAGAATCATTAAAGTTGGAAAAGACCATTAAGTTCATCTAGTCCAATCATCAATCCATCCCTCCCTTGCCCACTAAACTATGTCCCTGTGTGCCACATTTCCAAGTTTCTTGAAAACCTCCAAGGATGGTGACTCCACCACCTCCCTGAGCAGCCTGTTCCATAGCATTTTTACCACAGTATTTTTCTGCCTTTATTGAAATTAATAGTTTATGCTTTCATTTTATTTTTTATATTTATATTTAATTTGTTGGAAACAGTTATGTGTTCAATTAGCTGCATTATTGAAGCAGTGTAAAATTATTGGATCTCAATGAGACTTTCAGTCTGAGGTGTTCTTCCAGAGTTCTGGTAGATGCTTTTTGAAGTCATCTTTGTGAAATACTGTTATTTACTTTCAACATTTGGAAGAGCACATGGTAATGGAATACAGCAATGCATTTATCTACTCACAGGAGAGAAACTAGATACAACAATTCTAACTTATTGACCTGTGATCTGTTTCTCATATTGGTGCTTTAAGACTGACTTGCAGAGATGGGCCCACAGTGCAAGTCACTTGCCAAAAAATCCTTCATCACCAAAGACTTAGACAAGATTTAGTATCTTGTCTGAGACTGGATGGCAAAATAAGAGAAAATAGTGGACTGTTGTGGTGTATTTGTTACATAACAATTTCCTCTCTGTGTGAATTGTAGTAGTTGCACTGAGGTAGGTGTTACTGTGTCAGTCTATCCCAGAGGAATTTTTCAGAAGAAATTGCATTTCATCATCATATTTACTAGGTCAGAATGGTACAGGCAAATGGAAAATTAAGCCCATAAAGCTATTCCTGTACTTACCAGATTGCATTTTTTCTTAGTTAGGCAAAGTCATTACACATTACCTTGTTTTCTCCTAGCCATGTCATTCCCAGCTAGCACTTGTCAGATGTGCTCAGCATTAAGGAGGCCTGTGTAGGGCACAGTCCTTTCAAGGGCCCTTCACATTCTCCACCTTGTTCTCATCCTGCACCGTTCCACTTCCATGAGCTTTTCCATTAACTCTCTTTCAGGCTGCATGGGGATTTGCTTCTAAGAAAATAAATAATTAAAAAGAAAACAAACAAAAAAAGCTTCAGTGTTTAGTGAAGTTTTAAAGTTGGACAGAATCTGGCAGATGGTGGATTTCTGCTAGTGGAAACCATTCTCTTTCGTAATTGTGTAAGGTAAAGGCCATTGGGGATAAGAAAGGTTTATTGTCCAAAATTAATGAAAATAAAGTTTGAGTGAATTAATTTGGGATTAGAATTAAAGTTTCATAAAGGCATGGCAGGTACCCAAGACAAGTTGAGAACAGATTAAGGAGGAAAGCTGTTTAGCTATGATCAGATGCACTCCACAGGCCATCTTATTGCAGTGAAGTAAAAAAAAAAAATAAAAAATTACTGTTTGCAGTATCCGGGATGACTTTACTTCAGTCATAGTTAAAGACTGGCTCTTGCGTTTGCTTTTAGTCCACAGAAACAAAATGGAAGGACTGTCATTGACTTCTGTGGGCTCTAGTGTCCATTGCTTGGACCTCTTGCTTGTTCTGTCTTTGAATGCTGTGCTGTTGGTGTATGAGACTGACAACTTGTCTGCATCGTAGGGTCTTTATGGGGCAGATCATCTCCTTCTGAACATAGACAGTATAGAAATGAGAAGGAAAATGCATTCAACAATTTTCCTGCTTCACATATTGCAGGATGTCTGCCTTCTGTAATATTTTATATAGAAGCTTTGAATGAAAGTGAATGAAACTAATACAAAAAATGACTTTTGATCATCCAGTTGTACAGATTAATTAAGAAGCTTAATAGTGAAGGCTCTCACTGCTCTACTTTCTCTTTACAGGCATCTTTTGAATGTCTAAGTAGAAATTAAGTCTTGTAAGCTGAAGTGTTGCTATGAGGTTGTGCTTAATTTTTATAGGTATAAATTTAAAAAATGCTGTGCTGGTGTCCTCTATGTTTCTAACAGGTCAAGTCTTAGTTAAGTCATAATTTAATTGCTTATCATGGCAGCACTAGATTCTGCTCTGCAGGCTGTCACAACAAACCAGGTAACTGCCGAAATAGTTGCTTATCTCTTTAGTCATCTGCCTGAGTTATCAGGGGGTCAGACTTAGTGATCACTGTGAGCCTTGAGAAGTTACAAAGCTGTGAAGCAGTGCTTCTTGGATGCTTACACTGAGGCAGTATGGCATCCTGACCATCTCCAGAGGCCTTGCCCCAGCACCCAACATCAGAAGTTGCTTTTTAAAATCTTGGAGTGTTCTCTGCCTGCCATCGCAGCTCAGGTCTGTCGTGGACCAGGGCTGCCACCGTGTGGCAGAGCGTGTGGCTGAACGCAGCTGGTAGCAGGGACTGCTTCCAGCTTGTACTTAAAAGTCAGGGTATAGTAAGTATGAGGGATTTGTCTATAGCTTTCACACTAGGTCGTTGTTTCTAATTCCGGTAGTATGAAGAAAGAACAGAAAATCTGAAAAATGTTCTCTCCTTCTTTCTAGAAGTAATGTTATAATGTTCCCCAAACCAGTGCAGTAGTTGTTCATTTGTTTTAAGAAGCGATACATGGAGACCTGTCAGCATGCTTGCACATGTTTCCTGCACCATGTAATATCAAATTCTTTATGCTTCCTAATGCTCAGTAATTTTCTCTCTGTCTTTGACTAGCTAAGGAACACGTCCGTCGCAATCGACAGAGTCGCACCTTTTTGGTGGAAAATGTCATAGGAGAAATCTGGTCCGAACTGGAAGAAGGTACTGTCCTTTCTTGAATAAACTTTGCTCTCACTGGCTGGCGAGCACAGTGTTTCCCACAAATCTGCACTGTTCTCAGAGTGATTATGAGCTGGAAAGCAAACAAAAAAAAGTGCATATGCAGCTCTGAGTTGCTAAAGCTGAACTGCAGTTCTGTATAGCAAAGTATGGTTTATTAAGGAGATGACAGAATATAATCCAAGTTTCAAAGTACAGCTAGACTATTTCTTCAGAATAGACTTTGTGAATATGCTGTAGTATTAATTTGGTAACCTCCTCAAGTGGACACCTCTAGCACAAGCAATTCCATTAATCCCCTTTCCTCCTGTGTTAAACCAATATCTTTTGATACCTAAATTTTGTATTTATTATAAATCACAACTAATAAAGATGAAGTTTTCTGAATAGAGATTTATAACTTTCTGCAAGTCATTATCTCTCATTGCAATATGTCATTGTGATAATATACATCACATTTGCCTGTTCCTTTGGCAAACTAGGTGACCGTTACATCGTTGTTGACAGTGGAGGAGGCACGGTGGATATGACTGTCCATCAGATCAGGCTCCCTGAAGGACATCTTAAGGAACTATACAAAGCAACAGGTAGATGGCACTTCCACTACTTACATTTATACAATATTTTGGTCTGTCTGTGAAGAAAATACATGTCTTTACTAATCACTGTATTTCACTAACTGTTCTTCCTGGAGTGAGACCAGTATTCAAAATTATGTAACCTGTCTGCTGACTGGGCGAGGGTAACTGTCCTGGTCTGCCTTCTTTTAGTAAATTTATGATCTTCCACTCCTTTAAGAGGTCTCTGACCAGCTATTCTGAGAAGTGCTATGGAGGTATGAAAAGTCAAGTGTGTCACATGGAGATCCTTCTAAAATTTCCCTAGATCTTAGGGAAGGCTTGTATGTTCCAGTAATTCCACAGCCAGTGTAACAGGGGTGGTCTGCCATCCTCTGACAGAAACTCACAATGATAGATCCACAACAACAAGTGCAATAAAATGCAATTGCTTTAATGATACTCCCTTCCTGATCTCCAAAATCCCGTTTGTCTTTGCTAAGCTGTTAACCCCTGTAAGACATCCTGTACGCTTGAGTTGGTCTTCATCTGTATCGTTCAGTGCTGAGTGTCTTCAGTCTTGGTGCCTTTATGCTGCAGTGTTACAGTGTCTAGGACAATGTAGATGTAAGTGAGGCAAAGGTAAGATCACGTTCTGTATTAGACAGACTGTTTCCCGTGACAGTCTAGTAGTGTCAGTCTGATGTGTATTTGGTCTACCTGAAATCTAATATGATTTTCAGAATATTAAAGCTGTGTTTTGTTTTTAATACAGGTGGGCCATATGGTTCCCTAGGTGTGGACTATGAATTTGAAAAGCTCCTGTGTAAAATATTTGGAGAAGATTTTATTGAGCAATTTAAAATCAAGCGTCCTGCTGCCTGGGTAGATCTGATGATAGCATTTGAGTCCCGTAAACGGGCAGCAGCTCCAGACAGGACCAATCCACTAAACATCACTCTGCCTTTCTCCTTCATTGATTATTATAAGAAGTTTCGAGGTCACAGTGTAGAACATGCCTTGAGGAAAAGCAAGTGAGTAGATGATTGAACCCAAGTAAATGCAGAATTGACTAATCTTTAAAAAGACAGACAATTAAAATATCCTAATGACATGTAGTGTGAAGGACAGTAATGTAAAAGAAGCGTCTGTTTCCAGAATGCAGTGTTCCCCTAGGTATACTGAAACTAACAGAATAATAAAGGTAGCATAGAATGTGCATGAATGAAAAGGAAATTGCTAAGCTATATGGATGTGCATAATGAAATAATATAATGCCTCTATTCTCTTAACAAATATTATGGCTCATTAAAAATACTGTTCTCTCTGTCTGCTGAGACTTCCCATGCTTGCTTGTTTTCCTTGCTTGTTTCCAGTGGCCTTGGCTTGCTGCTGCTATAATCTAAATGTTGCCCTTCTGGGGTTGAATCAGTGCTGTTTCAGATGAGCGAACAGAGCACTGACTGCCAGCTGTTTCAGGAGGCAGATAAACATTGGTAATGCTGCAGGAGGCAATCAAGTGAAGAAAACAGCAATTAAACAAGCAAAAATAGCAATTGTCCCTGGAAGTTTTATGTTGCTCCATTTGGTGTGTGGATGAAGGTAGATGAGGTACTTTTTTCTAAGCAAACTGCATATAGATTCTGTAAACTCATTATTTGTGTGTCATCTCTTATGAGTGCTTGGCTGTACTCTGTACTCTCTTAATATCCTTTCTAAATGCTTTTTTTTGCAGTGTGGACTTTGTGAAGTGGTCTTCGCAAGGAATGCTGAGGATGAGCCCAGACGCAATGAATGCACTGTTCAAACCTACAATTGACCAGATTGTTCAACACCTGAGTATGTATCTGTGTGTCATTCCATTTTTTGACTAAGCTGAGACTGAATCTTGGCTTACCTGTTTCAAACCAGTAACAGGAATTATAGGAAACACCACTGCTAGTTTGCACTAAATGTGGACAAGGAATTTAGTTCTGAAACATTCATCCTTTACAAAGTGATTAGGAAGGTAATTTTAAGTAAGGGGCATCACCTTTAATGCATCTTACTACCTACTTCTAGAAGTAGTTTTTCAGTGTGATTCAGTCCTGTTCCTGCCCAAACTGTATTTCTAGGGCTACAATCATTCCCTAAAGAGCAATGTTTTAACCCAGATCCTACTTTTCTTTTTCCTGTTTCAGACAAGAACAAAATAATGCCAGAATCATAACTGCTATCTGTTTATTGCTGTAATTAAGACCTGTAGCTCATTTCTCATCAGTGGAAGGACTTAGAAAGTCCTTTTTTGATGACTCTCCAAATCACTGAGATCTCAGGAATGCAATAAATAAATTACAAAAAAACCAGTTCTCAACGTGGCTTAAGCAGCAATAGATTTTTTTTTATTTATCTGGCAATGAAAACTGACAGGTTTATTGGGAAATCTGTTATTTAAACTCTCCTTCATGAAAGATCGAATTCGTGTTGAGTATAATACTGAGTGAAGTATAATATACTGAGTGAAGTATTGCTGTTCTACACATTACAAAGTGCTAATCAAATTGTGTTTGGAATAGAATATCCAACTTAGCACACTCGCTGTATGAAGACTTGTTAAGTAGAATTGAGAGACCACAACTTAGTAAGACAATTAGGACAGAACAGCTTCTGCGTGAGCAGGGAGGGAGGGGCCTCACATTAAGATAATTGTGACAGATACCTCAGTCATAATGTGTCAATTATTTGAACTGGCTGTGGGTGAGCCTGCAACAGACCTGTATGATTTTCCTCAATGTAGGGGATTTCTTTGCAAAAAATCTGTCTCCCTTTGCTGATACAAGCCAAATGAAAATTCTGTTTAGAAAGCATAAATGCCACTTCAGAAATATCATCTACTTTGAGGCAAGTTTTCATTCACAGTCATTGCCCCATCGAAACAGAATACAGTAAGAAACCTCAGAAGTAGAACTGATGCATGTTGAGAGCAGCAGTTTCAGATTTTATGCATGTGCATGGAACGTTGATGCATCAGGCATTTGGAGTTTCAAATGAACTGCTTTGCCACTGAATTTTTCCCTATTGAATGGGCTCTGTTTCTGTATAGGTGATGTATTCGATAAGCCAGAAGTGACCAATGTCAAGTTTCTGTTCCTGGTGGGTGGCTTCGCCGAATCCCCTTTACTCCAGCAAGCTGTCCAGAGCGCTTTTGGTTCGAGATGTCGAGTCATCATTCCTCAGGATGTGGGGCTCACTATCCTCAAAGGAGCTGTTCTCTTTGGTCTAGACCCTGCTGTCATCAAAGTGCGGCGTTCACCTCTCACCTATGGTGTGGGTGTGCTAAATCGGTTTGTGGAAGGGAGGCATCCACCGGAGAAGCTGCTAATCAAAGATGGCACGCGTTGGTGCACTGATGTCTTTGACAAATTTATCTCCGCTGACCAATCAGTAGCCCTTGGAGAAACTGTGACACGCAGTTACACACCTGCCAAACCTTCTCAGTTAGTAATAGTGATCAATATCTATAGCTCAGAACAAGATAACGTCAGCTTCATCACTGAATCTGGAGTGAAAAAGTGTGGCACCCTTCGCCTGGATCTCACAGGAACTGATGCTTCTGTGCCAAACAGACGGGAGATCAAAACACTTATGCAGTTTGGGGACACTGAGATCAAAGCCATGGCCATTGATGTTGCCACCTCTAAAAGTGTCAAAGTTGGTATTGATTTCTTAAACTACTAACAGATCATTTTCCCCACCATGGCCTGTTTGTGAGACTCATCGTCCACTATTTCATTTTTTGACTTTCATATGTCACATAATCATCTTGAATTTCAGCAGGCTATAGGAGAACAGCTAGTAAGGTGGGGTATGTCATGCTTGTGCCCTTGAAGGACCAAAGGCTGGATTTTAAAAGACCCTTAAAAAGTTTGAGGAGGAAAACTTACAGAGGTAGTAAAAGTTATTTAGTTGTTCAAGCATGTGTAAAGATCTGCCTTTATTAAGTATTATTATTGCATCCTGAAGATTGGTTAAGAAATATAAAATCATTATCTCTTTGCCTTGCTCTTGTTCTTCTTCCTCTTCCTCCCAAGAAACATTTGCTAGCCCAGGTGGTTGGTGTAGGGGGGGGTATCTGTATGGGGTATCTGTCTGAAACAGCACCATCCTCTGAGCGTGGAAACAAATTAGTAAGTTACGGCTTTCTTTTGGTTTTTGGCCTGTACTTTCAAAAATGTAAGTGCTGAAAATCAGGGACGGAAAGAAGTAGGAAGTGAGTGTCTTCACTTCTGAGATCACACTGAAAAGAAAATCCTTAGAAATCCTTAAAAGTAGATTTGGGAAATATACATATTTTAGTAGCCTAATGTTGGTTGCCCAAGCTTGAGAAGGCGGCCTTTCTTGTCAGAGCTCTTTGGACTAGCTATTGGATTAAAAAGCTAACATTACCCTCATTGTACTTCAGAAATTTATTAAGAACAAAGTTATTTCCCTTTTTAGATCTTATAAACTTACATTTATTAGTTTCCATCCAGAATCACAGAACAGATGAAGTTGGAAGGGATCTCTGAAAACGATCTGGTCCAACCCCTAAGCTTTAAGCTAGAACAGGATTATTTGTCCTTTCAGATTGTGAGTATCTTCAAAGATGGAGATACCTAAACTGTTGGGGGCAATCTGTTCCAGTGTATGACAACACTCATTGTAAAAAAGAAAAAAAAGAAAAAAAAAGGAACAAAAAAAACATGTTTTTAAAACGTTTTTCTTGTATTTTAATTTGTGCCCATTGCCTCTTTTCCCTTCACTGAAAACTACTGAGAAGCCTTGCTCCATTTTCTTTACTGTCTTCTGTCAGACATTTATACGCATTCCTGATTGCTCCACAAACATTCTCTTCTTGAGTCTGAAGTCCTGGATCTCTCAACCTGTCCTCTTACAATTGATGCTCTGAGCTCTTTGTCATCTTTGTGACTCCTTGACAGAGTCAGCCCATAAGTCCATGTCGCTCTTGTACTGAGGACTGGATGCCAGATGTGGTCTCACCAGGTCTGAATAGAGGAGAATATTCACCTTCCTTATCTTGCTAGCAGTACTTTTCCTTGTGCAGCCCAGCTGTTGGCATTCTTTGCCTCAAGGGTACATTGCTGGCTCATGAAGACTTTGTGTCTACCAAGACCCTGAGGGCTTTTTCTGCCAAGATGCTTCCCAGCCAGTCAACCACCAGCATATACTGGTGTATGGAGTTACTCCTCCAGAGGCTTAAGACTTTGCACTTCTCTCATAATCGTATTTTTTTCTTGTTAATTCCCGTGTTAATGTTTGGAAGTACAGTTAGATGATGGCTGTCCAGGAGGATCAACTGATAACTTCACTTTTAAATCCACTCCTAGCTGGTGGACTGATGCTAACCTGAATAACTATCAAATGCTGATGCTTTCAGAGCATTTATATAGAGCTGCCTGATTACCTGCTGGAATTCATTACATTTTTGGAACTTGCAATTTTAATTCTTAAAACTAAACCTTCCTTTCTAATAAGTTGAGCATGAGTTATATCAGTTACTGACACTTTGGGGAAATGAAGGCTTTATCAATGTTTTCACTGATTTACATTCCAATCCAGCACTTAAGCTTTCTGTGTTTATCCTGGAGATTTGCCACTGTAAAGAGCTGCAGAACTGGTCTGCTGCATTTGCCGTCGAGTTTTCTGTGTCTGTTGCAGAATTCCCTAGTAGAATATGAAATCTGTTCTGCATTCAGCTTTAAAAAAAAAGAAAAAGAAAAAAAAAAAGAAAAAATATAAAAGGACTATGGAGAATGGAGTCACAGTATCCTGCTGGATACTTTCCTATGATTACAAAGTGTGCTTTCTAGCATTCAATTTCCTGCTGCCTGCTAAATGCTTTAAAAGCTAAATACTGGGATTTTTTGTGTGTTGCTTTCCATGGTTTACAAACAAGAGAAACTTTAAGATGAGTTATGAACAATATAATTTTATGTATATACAATATTTAAATATTGTACAGACTCTTTCTTTTTACAGTGCTATTTTCTTGTATAAAAATGCTCTTTGCCTCTGTTGATTTCATTCAGCTGTTAATTTTAAATAACATAGTTTCTCAATCAGCTTCCATAATTATAGGCTTTTAAAGATGGTAAGATATGAAATGTAAAAGGCTGATCTTATAATAATAGGAAAGAAATGTTGATGTGTCAGAAAATACAGCATTCTTCCTGCAATGCAAGTCACACCAGTTAAGCATATTACACAGATGCACTTGTATTTTGCTGGGATTTCATTTCTTTGTTTCAGATGGTGACCATTCCAGCAGTTCATCATAATAATGGATGAATCCTCCTGTAAAACAAAGTTATATTTAGCTCGTATGATCTGAATATACAGATTCTTCTCTAGGTTTTGGAGTTTTACTAAGGATCTTTTCTAGTTAAAAAAATACATACACACACACACACACACACACACACACACACATGTATATACTTTCCAGAGCCAGGTAACACTGATTTATAGTAGTTGCAGGTCTCTGTCTGTTACTACTTCCTACCAAACACTAAATTCTTACAGAAAAGAAGGCTTCGCTGTCTTTGCATCCTATGTTAAACCGAATGGTTCCAATTAAACAAGGATTTGTTTCCAGTGGCCTTAGGTTAATGCAGAATTTGATATAGCTAAGGTCTGCAATCCCCCACCAAGAAGAGGAGGTGAACTGTAGGATCTTGTGGCCCTTGGGTTTTGTGCTGTTTTCAGCCCGTCTGCTAGGAATGCTAGCAGTAGTTTCTGCAGCTCTTTTGAAGTGTAGTTCCCCGCATGGTAGAGATTCTGTGCCCTTTTTATTCACCTTTTGTAAGATTCTGACCTGATCCAAACAGGCATATGTTGCTAAAGTGATTCTACTGTAACTGTAAAATGTGAAGAGTTTGCATATTTTTGCACTTCCTTTTTCAGTCTCATGAGAGCACTGTCTAGCTCTTCTGTGCAGAACACTGAACTACTGAGCAAACTTCCAACTGTCCTCGCTGTCCTCTTTAAATGAGAGTGGAAAATTAGCCTGTCCCTCTAAGGAATTAGAATTGTAAGTAGAATGTTATGCTATGGTCTGTAGTTTATAACCCATTTGAACAATTTTACACTGTAAGTGGGAAATGGATGCCCATTTTGATAGAGGATGTTAGGCTGTAAAATTAATATGAAATTTATTAGGAAATTGAGTCATTTTTAGAATAGTAGTTCCGATACCTATGCAGGAAGTTTCCTGTACTTTTGGTAGGGATTTCAGATGACATTGTGCAACTTAATGTTGAAAAGACAAGGCCTGCCATCCTTAGGCAAAGCCAAAAGCCCTGACTGAAGTTTTGCTCTAAGCATGGACTTGCAAGTTTGAGTCAAACTTACTTAAATCTAGGCTGAAAGTTAGCAACGAATTGTGATAGAATGATCTTGTACTAGAATATGATACATGTGCAGTAATGGTTAGGATGGTTAATATTACTATATTCATACCAGTGAATATATACAGGAGTTTTAATGCATTATTATGAGAAGGCTAATTATGTATTGCAGAGAATTAATCGCTGAGATAAGCTGCATATTTATCATACGAAATGGCTTAAGCGGATGAATAGTATAAAAGTTGTTGGGCATAACGTCACAGTACACAGTACACCTGCTTGAAATAGTCTTAAACTATATTATAAAACCAACCATTGTGGTCTTGTTCACCTCTGTGCAAGATAAATTCAGATTTCACAGATGTTTGGAGCTGTTCACAACTTCTCTGGATTGTACTTGAGTGTTCTTGTGTCCTCAACCATGTCAAATAAAATAAAGTAAAACTCATTTTTGTTTTTGGGCGTTTCTATTTTGATGAAAATGGCTTTGAAGGGCCAAGTGGTTATACTTGCAGTTGAATACACCTTTGTATGCATGAGTATTGTATATCAGATTTCTTCTTCCTTCTCGATGTGCATATACCAAGAGTCCATGTCGGCCTGAAGTCACTGTCCTCTGTTGGTGATTACTGAAATTTCACTGCAGTTTGTGTAGCTCTGAATAGGATGACTGTTGGTGTTAAGATAGAAAGACTTCAGACAATATCAAAAACAGTTTAGGCCTTTTCTGTAATGATGCTCTGAATCAGAATGAAAGCTAGGAAATCAATATGCTTGAGGCTGAGTTCACGATCTTTGGCGTTTCTTTCATGACATTCTCAACAAAACTCACAGAGGTCATTGATGATAAATAGGAAAGGATATTAGTGTAGAAAATGTAGAAGAATCATTATGTGTGTGTGGAGGTTCCCTTGTTACAGCCCTGCAAACAAACATGAAGGATGTTGAGGATGAAAATCTGGATGGTATTCCCATCCAGGAAAAATGTAACATTACTGGAAGCAAAACTGAATGGTTTATATTTTTGTTACAGGAAAGACTTAACGTATTTTCACAAAGCACTGCTTTTGGAAGGATGGGAGATACCTCTGAAATGGTAAGCCAGTGGTATTAGAGGATGTCAGCATGTGGGTTTCTCTCACAAACTTTTAGATTGCTACCAACACTGGTGTATAACTGCAGTTCCCAGGTATTTGCACCTGGGCCTGAGGAGGCAGATATGCCCAAGATTTCTCTGGGAAGGCCACCACCAAGGAGGAGATGTCCGTGGTGTTCTAGCTCAGCCTTGGCTCCAGCAGGCTATGGCCCTCAGCCATAGCCATACCTGAGCCCACACTGTTAACTGCAGGTACTGGCCTCGTGCTCGCAACCCTCTGCAGGAAGCCATCTGCTCTTCTGACTGTGAGAGTTCAGTTCCCTCTTGTCCCTTGCATTGATACGTTAAAGATGGCTTTGAAATAGTGACTTAACATCTCCCTGCAAAGTAAATCCCTTTCAACTCTGTCTTCATTTCACTTGTTACCTGAAAGCATCACAACGTAGTAATCACCTGGGTGTGGTTGTGGTTTTAGTTCCCATTGCCCTCCAATATCATATTTAGCTATTTCTCTCTTTTCAACCAGTAGAATCAGCTGACTCTGCAAACTTTTTTTGTTTGTTTCTATAGATTACTGTTCTCTTCTTTTTGTGATTTAATTTTTCCTTTCAAACATAACATCTCAGCTGAAAGGATTTTTGTGCCACGTTGAAGCATATTATTGTTCTGGTTCCAGGAATTTTATAGTCTGGAATATGTTCAAGGTAGATGTTTGCCAGACACCCAGCATTTCATTAAGAAAACTGATTCAGGTGCAGTGGGTATCATTTAAGTTTTCATGTAAACATTGATTGCTGCAGGAGTGTTTGCTTGGAGGGAATAATGAAAATACTACAAGGTTAGAGACCACTAAATACATAATGATAAATTTTACTCTGTTACAGTGTTAATTAAAACAATTACAATTCAAGAGTGACTTACACTAATAAAATCAGCTGCTACTCATGTCAATAGCATGAGTACAAACCCTGTTAGAGCAAACCATTTCCCTCAAAGTGTCCTAAAAGTTGTCATATCCAAAAGTACTGTAGTCTCAAGGACTGGTTTATTGCTAATACTGTAGTATCAGCCAATAAATTGGCCAATAACCAGATATATATGCTTTAGTGTGTTTTTTTTGTGTGTGGCTTTCTAGGTATAGGAATGTTTAGTAACGTGCTGTTGCACTGAAACATTTGTATAATGGTTTGTATGATATTTTTTTTCCCTAAATGTTGTAGGCCATGTCTCTAAAATTCAGGAGTGCTGGCATGAGCTATGCAGATGTGTCAGTGGCATGTATGACATGCCACAATGCTACTCAAAGATGAAAAGATGCTGAGAATGTGCTGAGATGCATAGCAGTACTACACCCCAACTTCCACCTATTTGCTGCAATGAAGATGTTTTACAAGTGCTTTATGACTATAATTATAAACACCATCCTAATAGACTAGGTACTGTATTTAACTTGTAATGAACTTGATTTCAGCTAAACATTCAATTAATGTTACTAGTACAATGGGAAATATAATTACAGTCTTCAGGAACACATTAAGAACGAAATTTTGCTTTCAGTGTTCTAGCACATTGCTCTGATTCCCAGGGGAGTTTCCTATATGTGCATTCAGTGGCAGAATTTGGGCCTTTCACTGGACTTTTCTAAATCCGCACATTTTCTTACAGGAGAGTGTTTATATTTAAAATTACAGACACATCTTGATAGGAGGGAATTTGTATAAATCTTATGTTGATTCTACCAGGATTACAGAAATCCTTACTAAGATGCACAGATGATGTTTTCATGCCTGGTGCTAATAACCACAGAATAAGACAACTTACAAAACAATCTGACAGCAGTGTCCCATTTCCCCAAAAGAGATTCTCCCCTTTCAGTTTCCTAAACTTCAACCAAACATCCTTCTGCAGTAGATCTATTCTGAAGTCCCTTTTTCAGTGTAAGAGATGCCTGATTTTCAACAGATGTGGTTTGGATAAATTGATAATAACTGCAGATGCTTTGTGCAACTAATATGCATTCCTGTTATTTTCTAATCCAATTACATACTGGTGTTGAAAGGTTGCAGTTACTTCTATTTAGGTGCAAATTCTGTTTTATTAGGTCTCGTTCATCCCTTCCTCTCTTCTAACAAGGAGAGACATTTCTGTGGTTCGACTGCTGTAGACAGACAACAAGGTGTTGGCCAGGCAGAATCTGGCAGAACTGTGTGCATTTATTCGTTCAAGTTAGAGACCTGAAAATGAATGTTCTAGCAAAAGAAGAAGTTTACATCTGTACAGTGCCACTGATCTGTCTATGAGCAAATTGCAATTCCATGCAGCAAAACAACGTTGTCTTTTGCTGTCCCAGAAATTTATCACAGCAAGCACCAGGAGTGCTGAGAAGCCTCTTGGAAAGTGAAGATGTTTGTGATCCATTCATGATGTTGTGAGTTCATGACAGTTCTGTTACCATATCCATAACTTAACATGTGGACTTAGTTTTAACGTGCATGTAGCTTCTTGCCTTCATTAGATATATGCTCAGAAATCTGGCACAGCATCTGCTACACTGTTTGACAGAGGTACACAGGCAATGCAGGAAGCTTTGCCTTTTTATCTTGGATATCTTTTTCCTTTTATCTTAGAAAAACTGTAAACAGAAGCTCTGAAAGAGCTCGATGAGGACTGGTACTTTTGTTAATGTGTAGGACAGCTTTGAAAAGTGTGTCTATGAGATTTTTCTTGTAGTGTTCCATGAGTCTAAATTAGATGTTTTTGGGAGACAAAAAGGAACCTTTATGTTGATTCTAAGTCAGAATTCCCAGAGAATATATTTTTAATCTTTTCCAAATTTTACCATGCTAAGCATTGCTGTCTAATTGTCCTGAATGTTAATTCACTATTCTAATAGCAAATTGCTAGCAGTAAATTGCATAATTCCTCTTACAAGAGAATTTAACTCCTCCCTTTACAACAAATTTTGCTGTAACCTTAACAATAGCTGCTGAGGAACACACGATGTCCCTTATATTTTAACTACAAATGGACTGTAATTCTTCTAATGATTTTTGTATAGATATCTTCTCTTGGGAACATAATAAAAATAGAAAAATACTTTGCATCGACTCAGGCTGAACTATAATCCAGGTTTTTGTTTCTTCCACCTTAACCAAATGGAGTCTTACATTGGTATTTTTCATTGTACTTCAGACTTAGAAAAGATGTGCCAGAATCTATTCTGCATTTATAATCTTTCCCTAATGTAAAGTATTCCTTAGCTGTAGCTCTTAACTTTGTCATTATTCCTTTTCTTTGCAGATTGCTTCATGCAGCTGCTACCGACAAACACCGGTGTCTGGACAGAGCAGCTGTTTTAACAGCAAACAGCATGCAAACTGGCAGTCTGAAACAGGACATCACGTGTGTCCTGTTGAAACTATTTGGCAGCCAGGAGGTGGATTCCTGTGTGATAGTTTTGACAATGCAGTGGAAATGACACAAATACTTAGGTGAGGAAGCCTTTTCACTGATTAGGGACTGCTTCAGATCTCATTAAACTCAATAGAAGGGTTCGTACTGACTTTAGGGGAGCTTTGAGTCTAGCCCATCTTGGCTGCTGGCCAAGCCTTCACATCCTTTGTAGCCAGAGAAATACATAAGAGAAAGTAAATATATTTTGAGAAGCTACTTGGAATTAAAAAAAAATAAAATAAAAATCTTACCATCGCTAAGGAGTGTATCAAAAGCACCTGATCACATTCCTGAGAGATATAAAGAGACTTGGTGTATATGAAGTAATTCAGTTAATAGCAAACGTTTTTGTTTGTTTGTTTGTTTGTTTTTTTGCAAGCCAAGAATTTGTTTTCTTTGTTTAGTGTGTAAGTGTATAGGTGCTGGCTAAAATTTTGAAATAGTATCTATTTTCTCATTTGTTTGAGAACTGTAGTAATTTAGAGAGGATTAGCGGGTGCTCCTATCCTGGGTCAGGCTGGCTTTGTGCCTAGAGCATTGTCACCAAGCACAGGCATGGTGTTTGCTACCATGCGATGGGAAAAAAATGTCTTAAGGATTTTAAGAACTTGATAGGTTGTGGCTGCTATGATCCTTCTATCAGTGTCCACAGGTGAGCTTACATAAACATGGGGGAATGAAAAATATGATATTGGCTATGTGGGAGGACAGATACGTTAGTACACTCCAACTGAAAATCAGGGAAGGTTTCAAAGTATAAAATAATATGAAGGAGACTGACAGCTGTGAGTTCCAGAGGGTTTGAACTACTAACCCAATGTGATCTATGAAGTTATACGGTGACTTTCTATTTCATAATGACAAGAGGTGTTTCCTTCACTTGGAGGAATAAGCTCTGCTCCTCTGCTAAGAACTTCCTTCTGCCATAATCTGATAAGTTTAGCTGGACACTAAACTGAACATATCCTCTTCCTTTGTAGTACAAAGGACAAGCCTCAGTGCTGACCTGATGCTTCCCTGACACAAACACATTGCATAACGTCTGTGTAGTGATGTTGACTCTTTGCTAACACATACCAAGGCTGCCATTCAGACATTGCAGTTTAATGTCTTGTTCACAGAGTTTTTACTTATCATCTAGTGGTGATCATGATTAATTTGTTTTCTTAGCCCATTACCCCCTCACGTTTTATCTAGATGTCTGTTGACTCCTCACATTTAGAGAAGTGGAAGGAAGGTAATTGTGAGCAGAGCTGAATCCAGCAGAAAAGGTGCTGGTCCTGCGTGGCATCTGTAGAGGGTCTTGTACTTAATTGTACATCTTCACAAACAACGCTACAGCATCCTCCTTCACTTCAGATAATTTTCTGCCTATCTTCCTTGTGTAAGTGAAGATCACAAACGGCAGAAGAATCGGCAGGGTGTTGGGAACATACAACTATCTGACCTGTCCATGGAAAAGTCTTTAGCAAGTATTGCATCATTGGCAGCAGAATTGATACTCCCATCAGTGTAGGTCAAGAAGGTCAGCATTGCAATCTGATAACCGTGTAAAACATTTAAGAATTGGGTAATGTGACTGAGAATGTTCCAAAACTTAATTTTGTAGTTATTTTGCTTTGTCTCAGGGATGATGCTGCAATGTTGTTATCTCCCCAGGCAGTTTATTTGTGTTTTGCTGTACTCACCTTCATGAAGTTCTGCGTAATGTCAGCTCTGAATCTCTGTGGCTGTCATACTCCTAGACAACACACAAATATTTAATCTCTTTCCTGCTTTTGACAACTTTGACATATCTGAATGACATGGCCGTGCTTGCCCTGCATCTAGTTCTTTAATTAAACCCTAGGTCTTCCGTTAGCATTGTGTAGGCCTGCAATCCTTTTTTTCCCAGAGCCATTAGTAAGCTTGAGGCTTAGACAGTGGGTTCTGGTTTCTTGCAGATAAACATCTTGTTGCTGGAAAGACATTTAGAAACAAATGCTGAAGTCGATCTGTGTGCACTCAGAGGACTCCTGTTGTGCACATCTCACCAAGAAACAGAAAGCCCTGGCAAAGCATCAAGAAACAAGACAGTGTGATGTGAGTAGTTGAGGCATGTTGCGTTTTTGACTTTTGCAAACATTGATTAAAGGCCTTCTGGTGTGCAGTCTAAGGGGTGCATGTTTAAGCCTTAGGAACTTGTTGCAGTAGTTGAAGTTATATTAGTTGGGTGTGTTTTTGATAAATTGCATTTATGAAGTAACCACAAATCATGGTTATGAAACATACTGTGAGTTTTGCACTCATTTTGCTTTTAGAATTGGCATCATTAAAGCATTTTCTTTAAATTTCCATGCTATAGAATTTCCAGTGGACTCCTTGTGCTTTATAGAAGAGTATCACACCTTTCAGGTACACAAAAAATGCAGCAATTAACAGTTTCAGAGAGGATGAAGAATCTTCAGCTTCCCGAAAGATTTTCGGGGGATATTTAGGCAGGGTGCATTGAACTGTAGCACTTGAAACTGTGGATTTAAAAAGGAATGAAGTAGCCCTTTTCAAACTGCAGAATGCCAGCTTCATTTGGTAGTCACCCCACTTTGGACTAGATGTCAGCACCTTTAGTGTTAAGTCTTCCTTATGTACTCCCTGTCATTAAATTCTCAATCTCTGCTTTTGTGGCTGTTACAGGACGTACTGTACTTGGGAAAATCAGAATATAGACGTTGAAAGAGGGTGTTTTAGACTCAGTCACTTAATTGCTATTTTACTTAGAATTGATGGGTGTGGAAGAATCACAAGCTGTCTTAGAAGATTCCCATTGCTCCATCACCTAAATCAATATGACAGATAGGATGCCAACAATTTATGGTAAGCCCTGTAATGGCACTGTTTTCAATTCTTGTTAACTCATGGAGAAGCCAGAACTGCTGTAAACAACAAAACAGCTGACTGTAGTGCAAACTTTCTAACAGAAGATCTGTTTCTCCTCTCCCTGAAAGGTGAGATGAAACACTTTCCACATCATTGTTTGCATAACCAAAAGCCCTCTCATGAACAAAGAAAACTACAGGATTGGTGTGAGAATCAAAATATGCCCACAGAGTCCCAAGAGGTTATAAATATGCCTGGTATGCTAATGTCCTTTCATGGAATCTTCATTGAGAGTGATAGAAGAGCTGGACCTGTTTTGAACGCTAAAGCAAGAACTGATGGTGAAATCCCCCAAATTTATTGAACCTTTCAGGGATCTTTTGATATGTTAAGTTATATTAATCTTCCTAGAATTCTATTAGCATATTCACCTATACTTAAATAATTAATTTTCTCCTTATTACTCTCTTTCTTGTTCTTTCAAAGTTATTGAAATCTGTGACAAGAGGTAGTGATATGAGGAAACGTTTGGTTTCTGGTTAGTTAATCAATTCCATAATATCTCGTTCTTTACAGTCACTTTATTTAATAGCACCAATTTCTGCTTTCAGGTCTTGACTTCCCTGTGAAGCATTTAAGTTTCAGAATTTTTTTACTCTTTTAACCTTTATCCCTTTGAATTTTTTTCTCAGCCTATAATTTATTATACAGTCTCCTGTCAGAGGAGGAGGTAGACTAGGTGATTTTTACTGTATTGCAAATTATAATTATTATCGTTATTTGCATTAGTAATGGATTCATTCTTATCACTGAAAACAATTCCATTATCTGATCAGACAGTTATCTTCACACTGTCCGTGATCATATATTTTCATTAGGCACCTCTTTCTCTGCGGGTCAAAAGGAGAATTATTCTTTAGTGCAGTCACTATTCTCTTCACTCTCAACATTTTCCTTGGTTAAAAAGAAGTTAATTCCCTACAAATGCCCCTTGCAACAAAAATATGCCCTTTTCTGCTGCTATGTTGTTACCTCTGCAGATCCAGCAAGGAGGGGCACATCTGTGCTATAAACTGCCCTTCAGTGTCCTTTCTGCAGTTCTGGTTCAGTGGGAGGTACTGAGAGGACAATTTTCATCACTCATAAAAGACATTTTGACTCCTTGAATTAAAGTGAAGATTTGTAGCCTCTGTTCAGTGAGGTGGAGAAGCATCCTTTCCCAAACCCTCCTTCTCTTTCTCCTATGGGAGGCACAAGGTTTGGACTTTAACTATTACAGTGAGGTTGCAGAGGGAGCAAAACCACCCTCTTCTCTGATGCCCCATCAGATTTACTGTGCCTCTGAAGGGGCACAAACGGTCAGTTGGCACTGCTGTCCTACCCACTGGTGAAGGGGAGATGAGTAAGGTCAGAGGGAGGTGTGAGGTCAGGCCTCTGCCCTCCTGAGGAGCTGAGAGCAGCCCTGGTTGGTTGGTGGTGGTGGAGATCCTCCTTAGCGCTTCCCTCGTATTGATATTTATTCCCTCACAAATAAGAGGTGGTCAGTTTATGACTAAGGAATTAAAGCTCTCAAGGAAAAGATCACAAGTGTAAGACAGGAATTTGGGTTTCTTTTTAAGTAGCCTCTTTGGAAGTTTCCTTAGCCTGACTGCGGCTGCGGTTAGCAAGCAGAGTGCTTGGCATTCAGGGAAGGAGGGATGGGCTCCTTGGGCAAGACGTGTATGTGCTTGTGGTATATTTGGTGTACCACGTAACTAAGGTGATGACTTTATTCCTCCTTCCCAAAGAACTCCAAAAGCTGTAACTGAGTAGAGCTGCACCGGTGCCAGACCCGGCACTGGGCCTTCCCTAGAATGGCAGCTTCTCTGCCTCTGGGCCAGGGGCGCCACTCTCCCAAGCAAGACTTGCTTCCCAGATTGGGGAAACAACCAGCGCTCCCACGTAAATCAGAGCTCCTTTCATGCCTTCAAATTGCATACCCCGAACTGAGGGATCCGAGCCATTAATATCGTTCTTTGTTGTTGTTTTTAATGAGATCATGTGAGACTATGTTTATCTAGAATTACATTGTGAAAGAGTGCATTGCTTTGCAGGTTTAGATCTTTTTTTTTTTTCCCTTCACCTCCCTAATTGGTTTGATGTGGAGCAATTATCCTCTTAATGCAATTAAAGGTAAGATTTTTCATACGATATGTACCGCAACAGTAATTACATGAGCCATAGCACAAAGAGGGACTTGAATACAACTTTTGTCTTTAGGTCTCACATAATACGTCTTCAGTATGCCAGCAAGTGCAGTAGCCACTCGTTACTATGCAAGTGAATACAGCATTTAGACTAATTTAAAGAGTTGTTTGCGACTTGTTTCTGTTTGTATACAGTCGGAATTTGGAAGAAAGTGGCAGTTAGGCCACTATGATAATTTCTTCTTGTAGGGCTGTGGGAGCATCACGTTAACCTTCTTCCTCAGCCCTCCACTGATGTATTCTGTTTTGGTCAATTAAAAATGCAGATATATTCCCTACTTTTCATTGCCTTCAAACTTTAGATTATTTTCAGGGGAAAAAAATGCATATCAGAACTCACATCTTTTTCATTTTTTGGACAAAAGACAGTATATTCTTCAAGTAAATATCTCTTTTGTCAAAGAAACTGCAATTTTAGAAGGCAGTGATATTTTTTAACAAGTTTAGCCTCGTTTTACCAGAATTGAATGCCACCACACAGAGTATGTATTTCTGAAGCATGAGGGTGTAGCAAAACAGCTTGTGATTTATACTCAAATTAAGAACAAAATAGCCTTCAGGCATAACATCATAAAATTCCAATTTGCAGCCTCTAAGGACACATCCCAGAAAGGTATGGTAATAAATATGTGTACATAAGCACTGTCAGCTATGGCTAGGTGAAGAAAGCTCTAATATGACAAACTAGATTAAAAAAACATCAGGAGGTCCAGAAAGAAGAATACATCAATGTCAAATTAAGGTACACTCAAATATTTCTTGAAAGACAGAACCTCATTATTCTACTGATTTACAGAGCAAAGTAATGATTATAGGCAGCATTGTCTAAAGACAACAAAGAGCACTGCTATATCTCAGTAATAATTAGAGTCACACAAAATCTTCAATTTTTTTATTGTTCTCAGATGATTTATAACATGTGAGAGAAATACATTACACATGGCAATCTAAAGTATAAAGAAAATACATGGCCCAAGTTGGCTCTCATATTTAAAATTCTGATTGCAATGCTGCGCACCAACAAAATAATAGTAATTTCTGGTTGGAATTATAAAACCTAAACTATAGTACCAAGCATTGTTCACCAAATTACTCATTCTATAACCACAATTATAGCCCATTTGTTTTCTTATGCTGATAACAAAAGATACATTTTAAGATCCGCGCTGTGCTACTCTTCCTTTAATAAATAGAGTGAGCTTTTCAAAAGCTGCAAAATGTTGCAGATAAAAATCAAAACATTTCCACATTTAAAGATTCAATCAAAGACTTACCATGAATGGTGTGATATTAAAGTTTAAAAAAAATAATCAATTTAGCGTGTATTTTTGAACATGATTTGTCACAAATAGCATTCCCAATAGATAAGAATGATTATATGGTAAAGAGCGTAATTTATATATCTCAAGCACTATGCTTTTGTCACCGACATCGTTAAGGAATTTGACACGTTTGCAGGAGAACAATATATGTCAACTGAAATATATACCAATTAGCCATAAATGGGACACTGAAATGAATGATGTATGTGCATGCTATACTTACAAGTAATAGCATGTGGTTTAAAGTCGCTTGCGTTTTCAAACAAGAATTCGTTTTATGTTGTCATTTAAAAAATCTAATATTTGAAAAGGTCAGGAATAAATAGCACCATTAGCATTAAAAGCTAGCTAAAGGGAAAGTAATTTGTTGTTCATTTAACATTGCATTTTATGTAATAGCTTTGTAAAGTGTTCAGGAGGGGGGAGAGATTTTTACTCTTCTAAAACAAGATGACGGCAGCTCCAGTTCATTATTAAAAGGAGATTTTTTATTATGCTATTGTCAGCTTTAATGACTTGATTCTGTTAGGTGTTTGTTAAAATTACATGGGCTGCTGAAGTGGCTATGGCAAAGGATAATGCAGAGAATATCTTGGCTGTCAAAACAATTGTGTAGGCAAGAATCTGCTTATACTATGGTAAGGGAACAAAAGACAAAGGAGAAACTCTTTTGCAGTGTTAGGAAGTTAATAACCCTGTTGAGGATTCCTCGGCAGGAGGTACTGAGATCAGGAAGCCAGATTCTAGAAGAGTAAAATGGTTATGGCAGAGGAAGTAGGGTGCATGGAAGCCATGCATCAGATGCCAGTCCTGGTGTCTGTGGGTGTGTGTGCTCTGGGCAAATCCCACATCTATTCACCTCCCAGGAACAGGAGAGTGCTCTTCCTTGGACTGGTTAATGAATGATTTGTGAAAGTGTGCTGAGCTCCTTGGCTGGATCCTCTGCCTCCTGCAAACCTAGAGTCAAGAAGATGTGGAGAGCTGAGAAAGGCTTTGCAGGAGGAACTGAAAACTGGGCTTACTGATACCCTAGTGCAGACAAATTATTTATATCTTTGAACTGATTGTGACTTACACCATTATTCTACTACTGTAAGGCTGACTAGGGAGGGGAGAACTGGAGGCAAAATAGATGTTAGCATATAGTCCTAATGGAAGGCATAGGCTGGGAAGAAGGCACACAAAACACTCTTCTCTGCTGTGCCCTTGCTGCTGCCAGGAGGAGCTGCAGAGGGGAGGAAGCAGTATTACGAGTGGAAGGTGCAAGTAGCGCCATCAGAGTGAAAAACACCTGTGTATTGCTCTTGAGAGAACTTGAATGAGAAATTGTCTTAGCATATTAATTCTCCACACATCTATGTCAGCATAGCAAGGGGTATCTCCTTTACTAATTCATAGATTTATTCCCTACCATCCTCCATAAAGTAAGCTCTCAGGGATTTATGTTAAGACTCAGTGAGTCTTAAGATAAAACTTGGTTTGTGCTGTGCTCCCAGGGTAACACAATTGAGTATTGCCTTTTAATCCAAGCAGGAATCACAAGTGCAATTTACAACGTTTTTTAAATGTGAAAGTAAGTCTGCGCATCTCCAACTGGAACTGGAGATGCTGAGGGATATTCTTTTCAGTTGGGTAAAAGCAAGGAATGATTTGTTTCTGACCTAAGGAATTTATTCTAGCTCAGGACAAGGTTAGAGAGAGGTTGTGCAGAAAGGCAGGAGGAGCAGAGGGCCTCGGCCCTGGGGAACCTGAAGAGAAAAATCCTTAAAACAAAGCTACCAAGGAGTAGTGAGTCTCCAGGCCCCTGCAGTTCTGCATTGTCCATTGAGGGTGGGGTCCCTGCAACAGGCTGAGGGACCAGAGACAGGTTTATTTTGGGGCAGAAATGAATTTGTGAGCTATCTACACTTTAGCTGATAGTGTTTGTCAAAGAGATGAGGAGGAAGTGGCTTCTTCATTGCACTGCACATTTTATAACTTGGCTACTTTGTCATCTGGCAGTTTTGCTTGCGGTCAAGGACCATCATATGGCATTTTAGGATAATTTTGTCACTGTTCTGATGATAAGCATTCTAGTGAATTTTCACTAACATTTGAAATCTTATGTACAGATTTCTTAAATTAATTCTGTTTGGATTCTGTTGTTCAAGCTTAGTTCAGCCAGTTATCCATTGTGTTCACTATTCCATCTCTCATTGTTAATTAAAAATTTTGTCCCCATTTTGTACACTGCTTACCCTTCTTCCTCTGCTCACGTCTTTATTGCAAAGTAATTCAGGCTTAGCCTTCATTTTGGTTAACAACATCAGCTTCCTTAATTCTCTCACCTCTTTCTTCTCACCAGCATGTCTGCTTTCTCTTGGCACTGCCCAGAAGCCATGTACCAGATTCCGTTACCTGCCCCCCTTTCTTCCCATTGCTTGAAATTATCTTGAAACACACTGAAATCAGGATTTTTTCAATGGGCATTGGCTTGTTCATTCCTAAAGCTGCTCTAAGAATTCTGTATTTTGAAGGCTTGTCTATAGAGAGATATCCATGGACACAAAACAACCACCAACGCCCAAAACAAAACCCCCAAAGAAATAAAAACTCTCACATATTAAAATGTCCTGGATAATTATTATTTATTTTGATTGATTGATCGTTAGCATTCTAGAGCAAGGAAGGTTTCTTTTTGCATGCCTGCATCTAAAAGGTACAATTTATTAATCAGCATGTGAAGCTTCCATTATAGCTGTAAAGACTGCAGAGTCTGGTCTTTAATGCTTGACCAGTGTTTGTTGGCAGCGAGACTTTGGGCATCTGTATGTATTGTTAGCAAGCAGTAAGGGTTTGCAGAACGTTCTCCCTCACTGTCTCAGAACCACAGAAGTTGAATCTGAAGAAAACAAAAACATATGTATGTCTTGAGTTCTTGAGATTTTCTGAGATTATACAAGTGCATTTTTTTTGCTATCTCAATCAGATTTATCATTTGACACAACCATGCTCCCTCAGAAGAACAGAAGGAACTCTAAGCACCTGTTTGAAATACTGCTGCGGGTGGTGGTACTGATGGACTGTATTTGCTCTAGTTGACTGTTTTCCTCCAGTTCTACAGTTTCTTTTCTTCTTTTTTTTTTTAACCCTCAGTTTGTGTGCTACCATCACTACCATCATCAGATAGATGAACGCAACTCCATGCACAAGGGCATGAGGCAGTAGAAGAACGAGTGCTTATTTACAGGAACACCCTTGGTCAGCAACATGTTTTGATGAATAGAAATTACAATTGGACTACCTCTGCTGAGAGGTAATGCTCATGGGATGTAATCATTTTGCTTTGCTTGAAACTATTTCTGTCTGCAGTATTGTCTTTTTAAGATTAGCCAGTGCTAATCTTTCTAACCCAAAGATTCTTACAGGAAATTTGCCGTTCTGGAGACTGGAAATATTTTTTCTTCGAAGTTATTTCAGGTAGAGAGTTGAAATAGTAGTGAATGGAATCATGAATGAGCAGTATCTTGAAAGGAAGGAAGTTAAAAGTGTTCCTTAGCATCTTTTCCTTCCAATGCTTTGAGCACCTTTTCTCATGCAAATGCATTTGTCCCTCATATAATTTTGTCATTTGCCCTCACAAGTAACTGCTGGGATTTTCACAGTGGATATACTCACACTTCTCCAGTTTCTCCAACTTGCACTGTGGCAGTTGCGGCTCCCAGTTTAGGCAGAGTTGGATTTACTGCGTTGTTGTTCCAAAGAAATTTAACCTTTGTAACTTTTCCAACTTTGTGTTCTGCATCAACAAAGGCTGTGTAAGTGTTGTCTGGTTGGAGGGATCCCCTGTGAAAAATAGTGTGTTACGTATGTGAGGCTTGCTGGCATTTAATAATTACTAGTCTCATTAACTGTTTGGCTGTGGTAGCAAGGTCAATAGAAAGTTGGTAGTAAGGCAGCGTTTAGCTTATATCATGGTAACAACATTATTCTCCATCCTCTGATGAAATTCATTCAAAAAATCAGTGTTTGTAAGAAGAAAAGGCAGATAATCTTGTTGTGCTGCAGTCAAAGCTTACTATGAAGATGAAATTACAGGACGATCCCCATGGAGAAGGTAGAGCTGCATCTTGTTGCTTATGTGGGTAAGGTTTATACCACATCTTGCAAATAAATGAAATCTCATATAATATAAATTGATTTATCTGATACAGATTTTGTGTTTGTTTGGTTGACCAAAAGGATTGCCCACCAGGTACTGCCTTGTTCTCTGCCACAGGTTCTCAAATTTACAGCCCTGTGACTGAGTCAAACATGTATGGTCTCTTGGGTCACCGTGGTTCATAATCGGGCCACTAATTTCCCATCACATCGATAGAGAAAGCAGTTTGAGACTGCACCAAATTCAAACATTTTAAAATTCTAATGTTTTAAAATTCTGCATGTTTTTCCCTTTTAAAATAAATCCAGAGTGACTGAATTGTCTCCGCATTTACATCAAGGAGCTGTAACTGAGGTTAGAATTTGTTCTGCAAAATGAGACCAAGTAAAAAGAAATACTATTAGAAATATGAATTAAGCATTCTAGGAGAGTTTATTTTCCATTGCATATTGAACTTACTCAAAAATCTGATGCTGCCTTGTGTTCCCATCATTGCCATACAGGGCAATATTTACATATCCTTTTACTTTAGAACTTCCAGAGAGCTTCACAGATACTTTGTACCTCCAAACTGCACAGAAAAAAAAATACAGTAAGTTGGATAGCATCAAGAGAGAAACAGTCTCAAAATACCAAAAATTTCAAGTTGGATTAGATATATATATATATATATATATGTTGCTGTATACCATAGTTAAAAGCAAAAGAAACTATCACTGCCTTGTACTTTCAGCTCAAAGCTACATCCCACACTGCCTGGACTGGATGGAGTTAACATAATGCTGTCAGACATGGGGCTCACGGTTTTTCATTGAGTTATAACCATTCAGTACACCAGTCAGATCTGTCATTATTATGTCTTACTATGATCAACATGAGAAATGGGCAGACATTTGTACTATCTGAAAAAAAAGAAAAAAAAAAGAGAAAGAAAAAAGAAACACACAAAACTACAGAATGAACAAAAACAGTAGCCCATAATGTGGTAAATAAACATAGACCTGAGAATTTGACCCCAAATGTTTTTACATACAGTGAAGCTGAAAAGAAGGAAGTGTTAGGAATAAATGCTGATCCATACCATAAAATAAGCTTAAAAAAAATTCTGATATGCTCAGTCTTATGAGTTGGAACTTTGTTTTAGCCTGCAATTAACAAAAGTAGCTCTTCTCCCTCCAATTCTTCTTTACAAAGATGAAGCAAAAGACTTTTTAGGAGACATTTAGAATAACTTACATTGTAAAGGAAGTAATTTCGTCCATCCATTTCTCAAAACAGGGTCAGCTTTAAACCCCCCATGGCAGGGGGTTTAAAACTAGATGATCTTTGAGGTCCCTCCCAACCCAAGCCATTCTCTGCTTCTGTGGCTTTTGACAAATGGAGTTCTGACTGTCTCCAAGAGATTTCACATCTTCTCCAGGCCTCTCTTTCTGCCTTTAACCACTACCATGATCATGGACACTTTAAGAAGATTTAATAAAATATTTCTATGACTAATGTGCATTGCCTATCATCCTTCCTCCATGTACCTTGTAGCGTAGCCCACCGAACATCTCATTGACTTCCACCTGGCTCTACAGTCTGACATCTTTTAGACCAACCGGTGGGCACAAAATAGCGTTAGTTTTGGAGCAGAAGAGGGCAAAAGGCCCAAGGGACTGAATAGCCATTTGCACTGCTCTGAGATCTTTTCATTCATTAAAATTAACTGTGAAATGGAGGGGAAAAAAGCATTTTTACAAGGAGTAGTAGCAATGGAAACAATCAAAACTCACGAGGAAAGTCCTTGGCTTCTGCAGTGTTCAGGTAAAGTTTCACAAAAGAACCTGAAGTTTTCCCTTTGAATTTATCTGCATAGTGACCCATGCTGGGGCATCCGCCACTTGGGCATGGGAAACAGCCTTCCTAGTGAGCAGAAATATATCCATTAATAAAATCATCCAGACAGCTTAGAAAAATTATTAGTGATAACACTTATTTTTAACTGGTCATGAATCACAGCAAGAGTGAGTTTCAAGGAACCATTTATGTGACTAGAGAAAGACTGTGTAAGCTAGTCAGATTTCTGAAAGGCTCTGATTTGTCAGGACTCCATGTTCTTTCTCATGCCATCTAGCTCACTCCAGCTGCACAAGTGACATCCTTGAGTACTGAACAGGGAGGAGTGTCACTCTTTCTGAGCAGCAGATGAGAAAGAGTGATGTCTCTTTTTACCTCCAGATTGGTTCAAGAAAGGCTTTGTACTGGAAACAAAGATCATTTTTGTCTTGAAAGTAGCTTTGTATCCTGGTGACAGAAACAGGTGGTTGCCTTTTCCCAAAGTGATGTGAAAAGCCTCTATCATCTACTCAGAAAGTATGGTGATCAATTTTATTCCTCTTATATACTTGTTCCTTGCTCTCCTCCCTTCTTTCTGTGCTGCCTGTGGGATATGATGAGCCTACTGCCTCACTGCTATACTTACGTAGTTCAAAATCTCCCATTCTGAGACAGGGAAAGGTTCCCTGCTCTTGGTCCATAACTAATGTGCTTTGTCCTTGTAGCCATCTTAAGTCACCAAAGTACTTTCACCATAGACTGCCCCATCAGGGCCATTACATATTATTATAATTCTTGTGATTTTGAAAGCTTACCTACTACAGTATGAAATCCCTCTTGCTGCTGTTTAACAAATAGACTTAGTGATGCTTGGGGCAGGCTCTCCTTCCTACCTGTTCCCTGTTTGATGTACCAGAATAGGCTTGGGGGAGCCACACAGTTCCAGTAATACCTTAGGGCGGCAGCAGCAGTGTACCAGGGCTATCCCTGGTTTGTTGTTACCTTTTCCTACTTTAGCTCATGTCACCAAAGCCACTGTAAGATGTCTGTCACTTATCTTACATATGCAACCACTGGGTGAAAGTTAGTGTAAATAGAGTTTCAGATGTATTGACAAGTGCACTGCTTTTGAAATGGCCCATAGCGAGGCTTTGAAAAACACTTACTTTAAAAGCATCATATGAACCACAAGCATAGCCCAGAAATCCATCAGGGTAGACAATACTGTCAGAGTAGTACTTGTAGCTGCGGAGGTGATTGCAGGCCACAAAGTCCCTAGTTCCTGTGAAAACATGCTCTCAGGTTAGTTCTTAATTTCTGATGAAAGAGACCCACAGTGTGCTTGCTGTGCTGTTGGAATGGGTCATTCCTCCTCAGAAGCCTCATCACTACTCTTGAAGCTGTGAACCTGAGATGTGAACCTTGCTGTTGAAATGAGTTGATGTTCTGAGGAAAGTCGTTGATCCAGCAGGTGCAAGGTGTGAACCTGAAATGCTTTGCAAAGACTAATTTTGCAGCCCAGGCCCTCTTCCCCCTCCCAGGAACTTATTGAAATAAGCTGAGCAGGTTTCACAATAGAAACGAGAGCTACATAGAGCAGATCTTTTGTCGGCAACGCTATATTACCATGACAAAAGAAAAACAAATGCCAAGTGTCTAACAGTGAACTTTCTAGGGCAGTGCTGATTTACTCCACCTGAGCAACTACTGTTATTTGAAGGTGTTTAAAGAAGAGAAACTCTTAAAATAATTAATGTATTATTTTCCTTTGTTTTTGTTTTTCTTTTTGATTTTCCTCAATTTAGGTTAAAAAGAAGATATATAATTTCTTTGTACCTTAATTCCCTATTATTAATAACAAATTTACTCTTTGGAGGGAAAAAAGAAAAAAAAAGCTTCCAGCTGCTTTGAATAAAACCTAGAGAAAAGGGCCAGGTGTCACAAATAAGTTGATGGGTTTCTAGAATTCAAGGTGCTTGCAGCAATGTAAGACAGAGCTTGGCTCATAAATTGAAAAGTTTCTACAGGTGAATTATCTTTTTAAATGTTCTGATGTGTGCAGTTTATGTTTATACTGTAAAAAAAAATTTAAAATAGATTTTTTAAAATTAAATCTGTAGAAAACAACAATGGAAAATGTATTAGAGCAGCCACTTGCTAATCTTTATTTAGGTGACTGAAAATAGACACAGTAACATTGCTTCAGTGCAACCCAGATTTGTAATAGCTAATTAAAATAATAATAATTAAATGTTCTGCTCTACACTGAAGAATTGTATCTGAAGATCCCAAACCAGAAGTGAGAGTCTGAATGTCCCTCTCCACCAGCAAAGATCTGTGTGTTGTTACAGACCCTTTACAATTTTTAGGAAGGTTTAAGTAGTGTTTGTCTCTACTTCTAACTACTTTAAAGGAGTTTTCCAGATCAAACCCTTTGTCTTATTTGTTATTTGATCCATGGATGAAAATAATTACAGGAAAGTGGTATGTTTGAACACGCTAACAATTTCACTGCACTGGGTATTTGCCACTGATGGTGCACACAACAAAAGCTAATACAAAACACCTGAATGAAGGAATGTTAAGTCATTACATATTGAAGCTGACCTTCCTCTGAATTTGTAATGTAATCAACATCCTTACCTTCCCAGATGCCATCAAGGTCTATAATCTGTGAAAGAGGATTCTTATCACATCCTGGCATTTCCACTCCTCCGTTTGGATAAAAGTCAAGATGTCCTATTGCTTGGGCCATTCCAAAACCTGGAGAATTTAAAGCAGAGGTAAGTACATTTAAAATCTGTCTTGTCTCATACGTGTCTCATACAGTTCTTCGAACTGTTGGCTTAAAGTTTATCTGATGTTTTCAGACTTAAGTTCTCAGTAATTGTAATGGTGTGTTTTTCTGTCTACGCCCTGATCGACACACTAGAGTCTTGACTAGGACTCTCAAGCGTACAGAGCACAGATGATGAGGTCCTAATACAGTAAAGCTGAATACTCACCTAAGTTGGGAATTATGGGAGCTGTATCTGTGTGGATAACATCAACAAACTCTGCATCGCTTTTATCCAGCCTGACTTCAATTGGAGTGTCTTGAAAATAAGGTTGGGCAGGGTCCAGTCCTGAAAGGAAAATGTTTGTGTCATGTACAGAAGAAGAGATCTAGGTGTGTTATATAAAATAACAGTAAGATTGTATACAATTAATGCTGCATGTAGAAACGTCTTTGTCTCCTTAAGTCTAAGTGGCGTAGGCCACTTAAAATGATGGGACACATGCTCGCATACCAGATGTATTGGGATTGAACCCTGGGTAGGAGAGGTTACCTGTGAGAAACCTATTGAATTTTATTGACTTGTTTCAATGACGAGTTCTGGCATCTGGATTCTGGTCCTTATTTTTAAAGGAAGATATGTTGTTCAAATTGAGGTTTTGGTATCTGTATCCCACATTGTTCTGTGTGGTTACTCGAGCACTAAGTGTACTGAAATAGGAGTTGATGCTGAAGGCACCTCCATGTGCTTGGAACTGTTGAAATAAATGTTCCTACTTCTGGATTTTGGAAAAGCATCTAGTTTCAAAGTCACGATCTTTGCTTTTGATTCTAGCAGAAAATAACACTCATTTGCCTTTCAGATTGCTGCAGCAATTTTAGGAGCCTGTACTACGCAACTTTTATAATCCTATACTTGCATCTCTGGTTTTTGCTTGAGAAGCAGTTTTGGTTTTGCTTTTAGACTAAATTTTATAGACGACTAGTCCAAGGTTCACCAAGCCTGAAATCCCTGAGGAAATGTAACAAAAGAAAAGGGCTGCATAAATAGCTCATCCAATACAATCCTATGGAAAAGGTGAATCTTTTTTCTTGCCTTACCAAGCACGATATAGGGTAACCCAGGGCTGTCAGCCAAACATTTAGAGCATTTGGAGGGTTCATATATACATGGAGCCATTGCGTGCTGAATTTCCAAGAGGGTCATATTTCAACAGACATGGCTTTAGATGTTGAATTTCCTATAGAGGAAGTCCTTAGATGTAGAAGCACACTCAGAACTACTTAAAAAAGGACCTGCAAGCAATGATTGTGATGTTATGCATCAGATGTGCTGCTGTATTAGAGGCCAGATGAAATGTAATGAAAGATGAAAATAGCAGCAGAAGGGCTTCCAGGACAAGGAAGGGTTTACTCTCTTGGTCTGTTTTATTGTAGGAGTGCTGGAGAATTATTTTTTTTAAATAACATCCAATAACCATAGCTACAGCTGCTTCTGATTGTACATTCATTATTGTGAGCTCATTTATAGCAATGACTGTGGAGTGCTGCTGCGTTACAGCGTTGCTCCTGTGCTGTTCGTTAAGCAGTGGTGTCTTTAGTACAAGCTGAAACTCAGATCCCTTCCTTACCAGTTATTCTTCCAACCCCTGGCCTCCTCTTGCCAGCCTCTCCTGCCACGTGTGCTCCAAGGCTGTGACCAATGATGTGGACATTGGCTGAAGAGTATGAATATTGATCCTGAGGAAATAAATATTTAGAAAATAATTTACTACTTCAGTTTTCATCAGCAACAGAGAGAATTAAAAAGGGGCTGGAAACCAAATCTTACTTTGACTACAGCCTAATCCAGTAGAGGCTCCTATAGGATTTTGGCACACTTTTGCCAGTTTAGGTACTTAAACCCAAAATACAGATTTTTTTTTTTTAATTTTTATTTTTCCCAAAGCTTCTAATTTATCTGCTGTCCTCATTTGGATATTCTTAAAACTCTAGACAGCTCTAGCATCAAGTCCTGAGAGGCTCAACATCCTTTTTACATCCTAGACCCATGAAGAGTAATTTAAAATTCTCTTATGGGGAATATGTGTCAAAAGCACTTGGATTAAAAGAAGGCTTCAAACCAATCTTTGCTTCCCACGTGAAGCTGGCTGAGAAGGGGGCATGTGGCACCTCCTGCACATTCAGGCTCTGCATGGTGGCTTCCCTGGAGGCAGCTGGGAGGGTCCCAGTTGGCCTGGGGTAGTCCTGCTCACCTGAGAGCAGTTTTTCTGCAGTCACTGCTGACCACAGCTGTTTTTCAGAGCTGTTCTATAGATTTTTGTCTTCATGAAAAGGCAATTTACTGCTTATTATTTCTGCATATTTAAAACTACACAGCTCTTTACACCTGTTAACATCCACGGAATAACTGTTCGGCTGTCTTGGAGAACTTCAAACCTCTAAGCTCACTAACCCTTCTGTCATCACATAGTTCTCCAACTCAGAAATAAATCTGTTGTTTCCATTAGAACTTCTAAAATAACCACTGAGTAGAAAAAAATAATTTTGCTGGTTACATTCGCATTCATGGAAGTTTCCAGATCAGCTTTATATATGTAGTTATATGGTTAGGAGGTTCTTACCGCGAGCACGCTGATAAAATATGCAATTTCAGCACCTACAACACGGACGTTGTTCGAAGCCTGAGAGTACTGACACCTTGCACCTTTTTTCCAGTCTACAGCAATACAGTTCACATCTTCCACTGTAAGCATCCTCTGTTTTGTAAGAAACAAACAAACAAAAAAAACCCCACAATTAAAAAAACACGTAAAAATAGTCCTACAGGAGTACAATCTGAAATGGATTCATAGTGCTTAATACAGCCACATTCATAAATGCTGCATGAATGTATATGGGAACATTTTCAGAATCAAAACCTTAGTAAGTTATTAAAAGAACAAACTATTTCTGTTAGTTGGAACAAATTGTTAACCTAACAGGTCCAACAGTCAACCTGAAAGTGATAATCAACATAGATATTTTCCATCAAGGAGCTGTCAAATAAATTTAATTTCTTTTGAGCTAGTAACAAAGAGAAGCAGGCAATAGGGATGCAATAAATGTGAAAAACTTGATTTTAGTGGAATTTAACTATATTACTTATAATGTTCATGTAAGTAAAATAGGAATATCTAATTTAAAGAAAATTGGAGTTGTGTGAATACTTGATTAAAAGCATTGTCCAAATAGCGTCATGTGCCATGATCTGCTATTTTGCTTTGTGCACTGTATGACTAGCAGCTTTCTTTAGCAGCTGCAATAGAA
Source organism: Gallus gallus (assembly GCF_016699485.2). Taxonomy (NCBI): domain Eukaryota; kingdom Metazoa; phylum Chordata; class Aves; order Galliformes; family Phasianidae; genus Gallus; species Gallus gallus. The sequence goes on along the minus strand of NC_052537.1, from coordinate 29,637,116 downwards.
ACCATGTTTAGAGGATTTGAGAAGACTGCAAATTTGAATTGCAGCTCTGTTTTGGGGCAGGATTAAGAAACATGTTGAGAAACTGTAGAGTTGGTGCAAAGATCAATAGAAAGCAAAGAGCTCCAGGTTTTGAGCTGTTTTGAGCAGGAAAAAGGCACTGAGACAAATCCTGTTGTCACTCACTTCACTAAAGTGAAGAATTTCATGCATTTCCCCTAATCTTTTTCCTCAGCGTACTGAATGACGTATTTCCAAATTATTAGCACCTTAAATATGTCCCCTGTTTTCCCTTTCTTATCGCTGAGTAGTATGAAATATAGTGATTAGAAATAGAGAAAGCAAACCAATGTAGAGCAGTATATTTATAAATGACAACTAAGGAACTTCCTAGGGACAGGATTTCCCTGCGTTACATACCTTGCACAGATCTGAGGTCCAGCCTTCTTCTCCTTCATCTATAAATCCATGAACAACAAATCTTGTCTTCCTGCTTGTTTTGAAGTTTGAGCTCCCAATTGTTGAGGGATTAACTGCAGATATCTCCTGTTGTATATATTACATTATTAACATTTTAAAACCCTTTTCTGTAAAGAGTGCTTCAAAATTGTGCAGAGCTGAACTGTGTTCATTTGTGTAGACGTGTAAAAGTTTTGTAATTTACCAGTATTTAAACCACATTAGTTCTTACCTGATTGCTATTACCATTTTCTCTTGTGTGTAAGAGGAACTGGGTACCTATCTTCTCTGGGCTCCAGGGTAACCTATAAATTGGTCTCTCTGCAGTTCCAGACCATGGCATATCATCTGTGAAACATCCCAGCCTGTCATAGCAAACTTCAGAGCCTGTAGCAGACAGATCAGACAAAGAATATGTAAATGAGTAAAGAGCAGACTAGTGGTCATAACATATGGACTCTTTTCTCTAGATGTCTCTCAGCCTGCTGAAAATCCTACAGTTTAAATAGTGCAAAGTCCAGCTGTTACCTTGTCTCAGTTCTCAGTCTACAGTTTTCCCCAAGGAAAGAAGCCACCCAGTTGCTCACCCATTCTGCACGAGTGCAGAAAAATATCTCACAAGGTCAAGCATCATAGAAAGGCTTTACAAACAATAACCCCATATACTTACCTCTGGCTGTGCAGAGAAGAAATAGCGCGAATATCCCAATTCGAAGCATCTAAAACAGCAGAAAAAAGAAGCAGCTAGGATTTGTGAACCCGCTTGATTGCCAAGCCCACCTGTCTTTCTGGTGCTGATTTTTCTCATGGTGAAAAGGGCCATGAGATCTTTCTTCCCTGAAAACCTATGACTGCATACAACTGCCACATGTGAGACATGAGTCAGCTTTATGCTACCTGGCTCCAGCAGAGCTTGTGGTGCTGCAAAATCTACTAGTGGCATTCAAGTCCTGAGTGATTTATTTGTCCTGCTACTAGGTTGTATGCCAGCTAATTTAGAGCTAGCGTAAGGATACCTACATTTGCTACCGTTCCCCTTCAAGCCATTCACCTGACAAGATAAAGAAATCTCCACCAAACCTGACTACTTACTGTGCAGCCTAGAAAGTTCGTGCTCTAATGGGCAAACTTCGCATGTACTTTATACTTTGCTGTATCCTTGGAAGTGTTCCTAGAAAGATAGTAAAATTTGTTTGTTTCAGATTATAGTTTATATCTAAACTGGAAAATGTCTTTAGTGGCTCATTTATCTGTGAAATCCAGAACCGACGGATGTAGATTTCTTGACTTGATGTGCTGGAACCCGGAATGGGATTGTTGCTCCAGGGCAATTCACAAGCAGTAGTTTATGTTGTGAAGAACTGGATTCTCTTAGCCGGGAAGGCTTTTGTTTTTAGTGTTGTGTAGCTGGGATGTGGGGGTCTACTAGGTGGTAAATTTTTAAGACTGCTTCTCTAACCCATATTAAGTGATGGTGTGTTTGGAATGCCCCTGTCCTTCTGGGCTTTATGTGCCTGCTTTCTGATATCAACTCTGTTCAGGGAAGCCTTGTTCCATCAGGAATATTTGTCTGTAGGTCTTCTCCTAATGAAAGAGTCTGATCTTCTCCTGATGTCTGTTTTGTTTCCATGTTGAAGTTCTTGGATGTAAAAGGATGGGCATCAGCCCCTTTGGATGCTTCATATACTTCCATTATAACCCAAGTTTTGAGAAAACGTCTATCTAAGTAATGAACATCCAGAAACCATCCTGCAAATATTTACTAATAACACACAAAATTCACCCAGAATTGTGAACAGCTTTGTGTTTTGTAGCAGTATTAAAAGATTCAGGAGGTCAATCTCCTAAAGACATCAACTAAGGGGTGAAAAACAGCCTGTGCAAATGTGCACTCCTGGATCTGGGAACCCCTTAGGCTTGTTCATTGTTCATCCATAGGAAAAGGGCATAAGTGGACAAAAACAAACAAACAAAAAAGCAGAGCAACTTTTCACCTAGCAAGTGTCCTTTTTTTTTTTTTTTTTTATTCTTATGTTACCACATGTCTTTCAAGAACAGATATTCCCTAATCTCTGTCTCAGGGAAAGACCAAATGCATACCAGCTGTGTGCATGTGTATCAAGTGTTGTCCATGCGAGAGGAAGCCCTGTCCCTGGAGATATTCAAGGTCAGGTTGGATGCAGGTCTAAGCACCTGATCAAGCTATGTGTGTTCATATTCATTGCAGGGGAGCTGGACTTCCAACTCAAATTATTCTATGGTTCCATTTCTTTAAAAGTTTTTATTTGTTTTTCCAAATTACTTCTGATGCTCATTTAGATCTCAGTGTTTAATAGTTGATTGAAGAAGCAATTTTTTGTTAAGTATGTTCCTATCAGTGATGCAGAAGAATCATCAAATGTCCTGCTAGAATTAAATAATTGTTCAAAATGAGGTGGGAAGTCTTTCCAATATAATGTAAATAGGAAGAGGGCCTGAAGCAGATTCATGAGAGGAATGGATTTCACGTGCTGCAGGAAGGCCACAGCTCGCTCCTGGAACGTGATGTGGGCCTTCCTGGCATTGTTCATGCTTCCTTTGCTGCCTGCTAGGCCTGAGGAATTGCAGCACTGACAGCTGCAGATCTGTTTTGGCTGAACAACAGACTTGTGTTTAACTGGACTTTTAAGTTTGGTTAGTGTTTAGGCAAGAATACTATACTGAGTGTTGTTGGGTTGTGTTTGGTTGTTTTTTTTTTCAAGTTTTCATTCAAATATTTATACTCATTACAAACGTTCAAAATACTGTATTTCTATTGACGTTTAATGGAAGTCTATGTAGCTTGTGCGTTGCTTCTCAAAATGGGGAAATGGGAGGGAATAAAAGATTAACTCGTTTTCTTCTAGTCATTAACTTTGAACTTGGTTTTTGTACTGGAAAAACTGGAAAAACCAACTGCCTTGGTCTCCTAAAGTCCCAGGTGGCTCATGCACACTGTGCTTTGCAGAACTGCTGTGTTTTCTTCAATGTGAAATCATCCCAGTGTTTACATAGCCTGGAGTTATTTAAAGTCTTGTTACTCAAAACCTACTTCTTAGGTCTGGGTACTTTTCAAGTTAAAAATGGCTTGGTCAAACATATCATGCTAAATATAAAACTTTCTGGAAGAAATAATGTATTCCCTCTCTCTATTTATATGTATAAATACATGCAGGAATCTGAACTAGCTCATCTGTTATTCTCAAACATTTGACCACAGAAAAGTATCATAAAAACCTAAATTCAAATTAATGGATACTGTACTTTGTCATAGCCAAAAATCTGAGAAGCAGTCCCCATTCCTGGAGGCACTGCTGTACCAGGGTGCTTACAGCACGGATGGAGTAAGCTCCTACTCCCTCTCCAAACCAGCAAAATACATTTAAAATGAAGTCCTAACCTACTTTTCTGGGGATACTATTAAAGTAGGACTGTGTTGGTGTTAGAAGTATACATGATTTTAGTTGCTTCCATACTTAGAGGTGCAATAAACTTGAATTTGACTTGAAAAAAATTCAGAATTTTCAAATGCATTTGTCGAAATTAAAGAAGCAAGTCAGCTTAAGAATTTGCTTTAATAGCCTTGTACACTGTCATTGCCACGCACACCGGTCGTTTACTCAGCTGTGGTGTACAGAACAGCTGCACTTGGTGACCTCTAGCAAGGTGTAAGTAGCTGGGGAACTCCATATGTCACTGTTCCGTGGCCACAGAAAGTTGACCTGGGAAGGAAAAAAAGCTTTGATCAAGGAAAAGACAGAGAAAAGACGTCAGCTCTCACCTTGAGGTTAATTTGCTCTATAATCCCATGTAAGCCTTCCTAAAAGCCTGTTGGCATTCACATACTAGCAGTGACAAGGTGAATTTCCTTCTTCTGGGGAAAAGCTGTAAAATTTGGGTTTTGGTAGAAAGATGTAATTCATCTTTAGATTCACAAAAGTAGAGCTCTAGGTAAGGTAAGAAAACCTCCTTGTTAAGCCCCATCTACTGAGACCACCTGTTTCACTAGATTGCCCCAGCCACAGCTTTGCAGCTTTTTGGGGGCCCTTATCTAAATAATCCATGCCAAGGCCAAATGATAAGAAAGATTTTTCCCAACATATAACATTTATTTTTTTTTCTGGTGTAAAGTATACCAATCGATTACTGACCTAAACACATAGCCATGTGAAACAGTAGACTGTGCTTTTCCACAACTTGTCCATCTGTCTCTATGCCCCACTCTCTGCTTCATTTTCTTGAGGTGTACACTTCCTCCACCTGTTCTATGCAGATTGTCTTTTCTAAATCTCTTCCTCTTGCTCTTTATCTGAACTTCAATCTGTGTGCATCATACATGATCCTACTCCTGGTTACGCTCTCAGCCCCCCCCCAATTAAATTAGAATAATTACTCTCTGGATCCTCTATATGGTGTAGTAATGCACCTGTGAATGAGACTTGCTGGTTGGTAATTGTTTTGCTGTGGCACAGCATACTCCTTACTATGTGCACTGATGGATTCCTTTCCAGACAGTTATCCACTCTTTTGCTTTGCAACATTTCACTTTCTGTCCAAAATGTAGTGTCTTGTCCTTGAAAGTACTGAAATTTGTGCTGTTGACTGCAAACCATGTGTCCTATTTATCAAGACCATTTTTTAAATCCTGTTTCTCAGAGTTTTGAGCTCCTTTCCTATTCTTTCTGGTCTGTTAAAAGGACATACTTACCAACGTCCATCTTCTCCATGAATTATATTGACTGTTTCTGCTCCCATTCTTGCCCAGAGCAGAGTGAATATGGTTTTATTCCAGAGAAATTCAACTTTTTTAGTTTTTTGGGGGTCAATTTCAACATCAAGGTATTTTGTATAAACCTTGTCATCAGAGAGGACTCCGCTGGAAAAAATGCAGACAGCAATGATGTAATCATGTAGGACCTACCAGACTAAAATGAACTTGCCACATAATTAGCCTTTCCCCTTTGTTACAAAGAAATTTGCATGTTTGCTCTTCTTTTCAGCAACGCAGGGACTGGACCAGGACTCTGTGGCATGCTTTGAGCAGGGACAGGACAAAAAGCAATACTGGAAAGCTTCAATGGGCACGTGGCAGGAGACCACCAAGATGTGATCCAGGCAGGGATGGCTGTAGTGGTCTGCATATCCTCAGCACTGTGCAGCCCACATAAATGTGGCATTTGTATCAGAGTGAAAGTGATAGTCTTTAGTAAATCCTAGGGAGGAAGGGCACCTCCACCATGTGCATCTGATGAGCTCAGGCACAGTTTTGCTCTGTGTGAGATTGTGCAGCAAGCTACTGGCAGTGCGGGGAGTCTTTTACTGGCACATGGGGGAACACATCAGTGTGTGATGCAGTGCAAGCGAGCGTGGGAGCTGTTGTGCTAACGTGAGTATGAAACTGGTGATCACAACCAGAATGACAGAAGTAGAAAAGGCACGGTCTTTCTTCTTTTCATGAGCCATTCAGAGAAATGCGACCCTTCTCCTGACAGGTCGGGTTCCTATTGTACTGTAAAATCACAGAACTCATAAAAAAGAAAGTGAATTCTTGTCACAGCTGTCCTTCTGCCCTTATAGACCTTATCTACATGAAAGCTTATTTTCATACTGAATGTTAACAAGACTGCAACAAATAAGGGTTTGCACTGCTTAGATATTAATGTTAGTAGCGTTCAATGCTATAGAGGCGTATTAACTTATCCTACCTGGCAACTTCATATTCTTTTGTATTCCCCTCTGTGTCGTGGAATATCAGGTTTATGTCCCCCCTCATTTTTTTTACGCCAGACAGTTTGATAAATACTTTTTGTCTCCAACCTGCATTAAAATAATAATAATAAAATAAGCAGAATAAAACTGGATTGTCATCGATAGGAGAGATCTAAAATTGCTAGCATCCTGGAAAGTTCCATTCTCCTAATCAGAATTCATTCATGTCAGCAAATGAAAGTCTTGAATTTTGATAAAACAGCTTTTTTTTTTTTTTCAGTCAGAGGTCTCAGCCAATGTTTATGGAAGTGACAGAGCATGACCATGAATCATGCCAAGGCAATCGCTTTTCCAACATGAGTAACTGTAACAAATGTCCCGCACTTACTAGCAAAAGGCGGGTCTGCTGCTGTGTTTAAAAAATACTTCTGGTTTACTCTCTTCAGTTTATATGGAAACCTGTCAGCGTAGTGCCCCATCATTGGGCAGCCCTGTTTGGGACATGGGAAACAGACTCCCTAGGAAAAATAAGAGCAGCAGTTAATGAGGAGTACATCTTTCATTCTGGCTGTGACAAAATTAAGGGTCAAGATTGTGTTTTGACCTCGCAAAGCTGGGGCACTGCTGTATGTTGTTGTAACCTGATAAAACCAAATGACATGCTCTGCACTTGCACACACATGAGGGGAACGTGGAATAAGTAGATATTCTTGTGTGCGTGATGGTCTGAATGTTTCAGGGAGTTAATTTTTCAGCTAGAATATAGAACAAAATATAAGCCTTATTTCTGTTTTCCAGTAGAAGGGAACCCATCTGCTATGCTATATGGGGGGTAAAAGGATCAGATGTATGAGGGCTGCTCTGAAAGTAATGCCTACTATTGTATTGTGTTGGCCCATGATGCCAGAGGAGGATGTTGGTGGTATGGCAGCAGAGGCTGAATCTTCCCACCAATATTCCGTTATATTTGTTGCCGTGCAACAAATGGCAGCAGGGAGGCAGTCTGACACAATGGTTTCTGCTATGGAAGTGCACAGGAGACAAAGGAGTGGAAGTGAAACCCTCCACGCAGAAAAGATGGCAGGCACTGACATTTATCAACACTTGCTGAATGCTACTGGAGACCAAACAGTGGATGTGAGCACAGTGAGGAGTGGTGGTGCATTTCAGCTGTGGTGACAGTGACATGAAAGACAAGCCACGTTCCAGATGGCCGTGCACAGCTGTCACACCACAGAATAAAGAGCATCTCCATATGCTCATGTGTGTGAACTGGCTAGTGGTGCTGTGTTGAAAAATATTGTTTTTCAGCTGCAAATTTTCTCTATCAGATAGTGTGATTGTGCTCCTTGTATGTGTTGTAGATTCCATGGAGATAGATAGGCATTATTTTCAGAACAACCTATGTATTTAGCCTCTATGCTGTTTGCATATAGGGTGAGAATTGCATAGAGTTTATTTTTTTCCCCTGTTTCAGTGGTATCAGCTATACTTTGAGATTAATTCTCCAAAGGGGAAGAGCTGATAGAGCTGCTGTGTGCTGTGCCTCCTCCTACTGGCCTTCACTGCTCAAGCTGGTGTTTGAGTTCAGGTTTTCTTTTAGCTAAGTGACACAAGAGCAGAATTATTCACATACAGGTGTGCTGTGTGTGATGTATCTTGATAATTTTCTTTACATGTCATCTGTTCCCAGGCTGCTATACTTACTGATTTAAAGTCTTCATCCGTCTCACAGGGATATCCAACGAATCCGGTGGGATAGAGGATACTCTTAAAATAATACTCATGGCTGCGTGAGTGATGGCAGCTCCCAAAGATTGTAGTATCTGTTGGGACAAAATCTATGAGCATCCACAAAATAACTTCCTGTTATCCTGTACAACACTTGTACTTGCCTCGCCATGAGGTGTGGAATAGAACAACAGTGTGGGCTAGTAATGTATACATGTCTATTTATACATGTATTTTATAAATTCATATCTATATAGTCTGTTTGTATGATGTTGCAGCAAGTTACATTAAGTACAATTTAAAAAAGCTTTGTAGAAGAAAGAAAATTCCTCTGCCCATCACTCAAAAGCCTGACGGAGTCTCAGACAGTCACAATGCAGGTTCAGCCATGCCGCCTCCCTCGGCCTTGGATGCATCTCATGGAAACATCATCAGGGTGCTGGATTTGTGTACTCCACTCCCTAATCCCTACTTTTACATGCTCTGCAGGTCTCATTTCAAACTGCAGAAGCAAAACCCTGGCCTGTGTGATACCTCTGACTACTCTTGCCTTGCAGGGTTCCCTGAGTAGCATCATTCTGATCTAGCTTTTATTTCTTATTTCCTCTCCTTACTTATGAGTAAACAGGCAAAAAAAAAAAAATCAATTTGGTTCAATTTTGTTTTCTCCCAGAAGAATACAGGCTTTCACAGTTCATGAAAATAGAATACTGAGTGTGTTGGGAATGCATGCTCACCTGCAATTAGAGCTTCAAAATCACTTCGTTTCATTTCTAGAAGTAAATCATTGCATCCAGGCATTTGAGTTCCTCCATTTGGGTAAAAGTCAAGGTGACCAGTGGTGTTATACATTCCAAACCCTAAGAAGCACACATGGTGTCAGTGTCTCAGGGTATCTCTGTGGTATTCCTATCTCTGCAGCTACTTACACGTGTGCACTTACTTACCTGTGGCAGGAAAGTGAGCAGCATTGCTGTGAATAACATCAACAAAGTTGGCATCTGTAGGATCCAGTCTCACCTCGGGAGGAGTGCCTTCAAAATAGGGCCCAGCAGGGTCCAAGCCTAAAAGCACCCCACATTTATTGCAAGAGAGATATTGCATGTTAATGTTTTTTGACAATTTACAATGTCAGACATTCAGCCTTACACAAGGCATGTTGAGTAATAATAATGTGAATTGTAAGCTTGACTGAGCCATCTGTGCAGTAACACGGGTTTGTAAACCTTCCTGCAAACTTATCCCAGTAAAAGCAAAATGTTTTCCAACAGAATATATAATGGCATCATATTACTACAAAGGCAGCATTCAATTACCAGTGGTTTTATTCCTGGCTTGTCAAGCATACTGAATAGGAAGACTAAAGATTTTTGATGTGGTGCTTGTCTCTGTGTGGTGCTGGATGCAGCCTGCTGGATGGATGACAGTAATGCTGCAAACATACTAAAAAGAGCCCTTCTCCTAAAGAGCTTTAAACCTCACTAAGAAAAATAATATTTACCCTTGTTTTTGAGAGGCATAAATTCTGCTTACTCACATATGGTGTCTGCAGCACTACGGATGATTTCATTCTGGTCTGTAGAGCAGTGTGCTACAAGCTTCTCTCTATCAAAAGTGTACCCTGTGAGGTGTGCATCCCAAGGAACAGCCTACCTGAGATCCGGCGGATACCTCGGACCCTTCTGCCCGCCTCTCCGGCTGTGTGTGCACCCAGGCTGTGCCCAATTAGGTGGATCTCACGAGGGGAGTATCTGAAGAGTTTCTGATCAGTAAGGTGATGGTGGTGGGGAGACAAGAACACAGGCTTTTAATAGCAAGTAAAGAGGTGTCTGACACTGTGGGCCTTTGGGAACTTGTAGGTTCACTTCCTGCTTAGCCAACAGTCTGAGAATTCCTTGAGATGATTACTGTTTTAATTACCGTAAGACTTACTAGAAAAAGGTCCACTCTAGAATTTTAAATGCCTAGTGATGATGGATTCACTATCATAGCCTTAGTATATGGTTTCATGTTCAGTTACCCTTGATAAAAAATACAAACCTTTCTCATGTGGATTAACCCCTAATTTTAAGTTCCATCGCTATGATCTTGCTTTCTCTTCAGTGAGTTGGTTATGGAGTGGTTTCTCATTAAATGTCTGTTCTCTGGTGTGTCTGCTTAGAAAATGGGATCGTATCGCTCAGAGGGATTTTTACTGACCAGCTTAGGGGATTGATGAGCATTCTCCCCTTTGCCGAGTGTCACCTGTGCAGGACTTGCAATTCTGATGTATTACATGTGCTTTGGAGATAGAAACAGAAGCTAATCAGCGTGTTTGCTGCCTGCAGGGAACACATGTCATACAGGCATATGCTGGGTTTGTAATGTTCAAAGTCAACAAGTGTTGGCTGCTTAACTGCATGAGCTTGTTACGCTGTTTTGTTTTGTAATGTATGTACTGATCTAAAAACAGATCTTTAGTATCAGTCCATCTATGATTATCAACAGATGACAGAATCCTTTGAATGCTCATCACTGCAGTTCATATATTTACAATCCAGCTTAAATTTTCTTAAGTTTCCAGAAGTTTGTAAATTTAGGAAAAGAGCTAGGGATCAGTTATGCAGTCTTTTGATGGGAGAAAAAGAGGTCTAGCCTGCAAGTTGGTGCAGTAATGGAGATCTTAAATGAAAAGAGATGGATGGAGAGATCTCATGAGAAACTGGATCCATCTTCAAGAGAGCTGGGACTTTACACCAGGAAGGGAGACTAAGAAACACAGGTGTGAGGCTAGTTATTAGAGCTCCCTACGTAGAAACAGTAGATTGTCTGTCGGTGGCTTCTGGAGAAGTGTTCTGTGATACTGAGGTGTTCTTAAAGTTAATACTTTGCCTTCAGTCTCTGGAATATCCCTTACAACGTAAGATTGCAAGCCTGCTGACTAGCATCAAGTCTGCAGCCAAGCAGGGGTCTGATCTCAGCAATCCTAAGTCTATTTGAAGTCAGAGGGAAATGCTGGTGTTCTTAAACTTTGCAATTGAGCAGTTCTGTGCTGTGTGTGTAAAAGTGAACATGAAGTTCACAACTAGAAAGCAACAGGACAATTTACCGTGCCTGTAGACAGTTAATATGGCATTAGCACGTGGTTCTCTGTGGTGCTCCAGCTCATTTCAGCGCTGTTGAGATGCTGATTTACCTATAACCAAGTGTATTATTCTGACGTAACCTCTTGCAAACACTGAACGTATCTTGCCACTGCATGCTCTTACCTGTATCATCGTGTGGAAATGGGGAGATATTGCCACCTACTGGTCCTTAATCATTTGGCACCACTTTTCAACCGCATTAAGCTTGAATGCAGACTTCTGCGGCTGTGAGAATTCCTTACGGGGTTGACAATGAGCAGAATTAGCTAGATCTGAACTGTGTGCATTGTACAGCTCTTCCTGAAGCGCTGTCTGGCCATGCTATACAAAGTTCGAAATCAATGTAAAGGCGTCTTCGCCCCACTGCATCTACTTAAGTATTGTAGCTTGTAAAGCTGTATCTCTTACCTGTAAAGTTTTTATGAAATAAGCAACCTCAGCCCCAATCACACGGATGTTGTTCACTGCACAGACATAGGTGCCTTTTGCACCCTCTTTCCAATCGACAGCAATGCAGTTCATGTTTTCTACTTCCAGTAACAGCTGATGTGGGAGCACACAGAGCAAAGTATTTAAAGAAATACAAAATAGCAAACAAGGATTAAGCTTATATCAGAATAAACATCAAGTGGTAATATATTCACACAATTTCTCAATCTTTACTGAGCAGAATTATTCACTGTTGCCTATGAGACACTGAAATGATTCTTCTTATAAAACAATATAATAAGCCATTCATTCCCAAAGTCTCAATTTTGGAAGAGTATAATCAAAAATGTTTTACTTTATGAGCTACTGATATAAATAATTTAAATAACTTGGAAAAGCCACACAACTACACAGTAGCTGCTATGTGCAATTTTTTGAGGGTCATCTGTATCTTAACTAAATAGTATCGGAAGTCAACTTCTTTACCAAATGTATTTAGCACTGAGAAAGGGATGTCAGACTGGAATGGGTCAGAGCAAACTAGAAAGTTTCTAATTCAGCAGACAGTTAATGCACTGCTCACTTCTGCAGTGGCCACAATCTTGCAGAAATGGTTGATTTTTTTCCACTATAAGAATCTTGTATTGAAGTCTGCAGTTGTAGATTTCTATGATTAAGGCTTACTTGAAGTTTTAGAAAGAATAAGGAGCAGAAACAAAAATTAATCCATGCTAAATGGTTAAAGGTGAATGACAAGAAAAGCAGAACCTTGGAGTAGTAGGACATTCATTCCTGGACTCTGTCCTCTCCTCTAGGCATACCATGAAATGGTTTCTAGTGAGGCAGATGGAATTAGTTTATTTTCTACAGGAAAATTTGGAAATGTGGTATTCTGGATTAAAAGTTTTCATAGATTTATGAACAAAATAGTGCTGCAGAGCTGTGACTTAGCATTCAGTAGTGGTCTTTTTCTATGTTATCCTTTTCTCTGCTAATGCTAAGAAAGGAGCGTCTTCTGTAAGTCAGAGCCAAGGCTGACTGTATTCTCTGTATCCTCTAACACTGTACCCTCTGCTGGCCAGGCTGCAGCAGCTCTGGTTTGTTGTAGCTTCCACATTTCATATTTGAAATATGAAATATGCTGCTTTTCCTTCTTTCCCGTTCTTTCTTTTACTGTCAGCTGAATATATCTGAACCAGAAGACTGCTTGTAGACTGAAACTTGAGGAGTACAAGAATTTAGGAAGGTCTTTTGGCTGAAAGATGGTTCAGTGGTTCCCAACAGGAGACGCAGTGAATTAGCCTGTCTAATCTGATTGTGACACCAGTGTAGAGGCTGAGGACATCTGCATCCAGTTTGTTGCTTTGATCTCATTTGTAGGGCATGGAGGATGAAAATTCTCTGGAGTAGCATAAAATGCCGCAGATGACCAAGAAGCTTTGACAGTGCAGCACCACCCAGAATGGGAGCACTTTGGCTTTGGTTGGTAATTTCTTTGTTGGTATCCACTACTATTTAATGACTTTCAAAACAGGAGGTAAACCTTAGCATCTAAGCCATAATGACAGAATGTAAATACGACCACTGATAGAAAAGAGAGAATGCAGTCTCATACCAAGCACATTTCTACCACCCATCCTTTTTTTCCTGTGCTGCTAAATCCATGAATGATGAAGGAGGTTCTCCTACGTGAGGAAAAATGTGAGTTTTGGATGGTCGAGGAGTTTATTGCCGAGATCACCTGTGTGTAAACAAGCAAACAAAAAAATCAAGCTCTTATATCTACTTACGCTTTTAAATATTTTTAAAATACCACCTAAGCCATGCTTAGTAGGATTCACATCTGCTTTGAATGTGCAGAGTCCCAGGGATCTCCTATCTCATCTTTCTCAGTCCCACTACATTTCCGAAGAAACTGTGCCCATGTGGTTTCTGTTACTCTAATCTGTTCCCCTTAGTGCAGCAATAACCTCCATATTGGGCACGTGAAACAGCCCAAATGTGCTATGGTATCTCATGATGTCTGCTGGCCTGAGTTGGTTGAGCATCTCTGAAAAGCTCCATGCATTCTGGTTCTGTTTATGACCTGAGTTTTGGCTTCCATGTGCTGCTCTACACTTAGGAAACAGCTTGTTTCTCTGTGCAGGTGGTATTTATTTATTTATTTATTTATTTATTTTCTGTCAATTGAGGAAAGCTGAAACAATATCATGCAAGTGCTGCATGCAGTAGTGGTGAAACTGACCTTGGCCCCCATAAATTGCTGCCAGTTGCTTAATTATACACCTTCTTTTTTTGCTCTGAATGATCTCTGACCATCTGTATTGTATCCAAACAAATGCAGCATCTGTGGTGTGAGCTCAGGGAGCCTGGGTGTGGAAGGGCTGTGCCCTAGATCAGAGATACGTTGAAGTTCAGTGGCTGGCAAGTAGTACAAGGTATATTTTTGACTTATTTTATCAACAGCCAAGATGCATGAGTAACCATTGCTGAGCGCGTGCTGTGTGCTCACGCGTCCCTACTCTGCAAGTCGTAAAAATTTACGACAGGTTTAACTTCTTTCCTTTAGAGAAGCTGAGCTGGATTCTTGGCATGACAACCAGGATTGCTGAGAGCTGTGGTGCCTGAGGCAGTTCTGCCCTTGTAGTTCATGGCAGAGGAATCGTAAATATTCCTACACAGCACAAGGGATGTGTGCTCTGGGAGCCTGCAAGGGATTCAGCAGCTTTGCATGCATTGGCTGAATTGATGTGATCCTAGCCCCACTTCTTATAATTCCTACACATTGCTTAGATCAGATTTTCAGGGCACAGACAATTTGAGTGGTTCTGTCTTAACTTCAGCATAGAGAGGGGGGGTAAGGGTGTACAGTCACTCAGACTTCAAGGAAGAATGTGGCACTGTACAAAAATTGCCACATCCTCATGCAAGAAAATACCAGGAAAGCTGTTTGACTTCTGAGTTCCTTCACCACATTTTGTTTTCATGCTTTATCCCCAAAAACTTCTGTGTTTATTCATTAGTACACCTTCAGACTATTTTTCATTTTGGCTCATTTTCCTATGTTGAGTGCTGTAGACTTTTTAACAAGTTAATAAACATTTGTAGCTTTAGACAGTTCTTGATGTTAAGAAATAAATGTCACCTGTGAGTTATTTCCTGTTTCCCTGGTGTAGAGAGAGAAGCTGATGTTCATTTCTTCAGGAGGTTCGGGCAAACCTGTCAGAAGCCTCCCTGGTATCCCAGACCAGGGTGGGTCATTTGAGAAACAGCCAAGCCTGGGGTAGCAAACTTCTTCACCTAGAGTAGAAGAAAGAACTGCTTTGTGTTTTGGACACTTACAGGCAGATGATGTAGAATCATAGAAACATTCTGGTTGGAAAAGACCTCTAAGATCATCAAGTCCAACTATGGACCCATCCCCAATATGCCCACTAACATCCCTCAGTGCCACATCTACTCATTACGTGAACACCTCCAGGGATGGTGACTCCACTGTCTGTGTTTTTTGAGTCTGTTACAATCTGAAGAGTGGGAAACTGAAGATTTCACTTTATGATTCATTTTGAAACTGAGATACTTTTTGTTTGTTTGTTTCCTTTATGTGGCTGTAGCCTGAGGTGTGCAACGCAAGGGAGTTAAGTAATTTGAAGCTAATCCAACTAAGGATCCAAATACTGTTTAAACACCATTTTCATAGTATCATAGAATCCTTAGAAATGGAAGGGGCCTTTGAAGGTCATCAAGTCCAACAGATTTTCTTGTCTTGTAAAAGATTAAATAAAAAAATTTAAAAAAAATTTAAAAAACCCAATATTTTAAGGAATATGTGTTAAAATTGCCCCTTGCATCATTCTTGCCCAGAAGCACTGTTCTTCATTGTAGGAATAGATATCTATGCAGCAGCCTTGTATAATGAATGAGATGATTGTTTCTTTCAATGTGTTAGCATTTTCTTGATTGAACAGGTCTCTTGCTCCCTTAAGCTCAGCTTTTCTCCTTTAGCACTGTCTGTTGTGTTAAGCACCTTGTTGCTGAGCCTTTCTTTGTTAACAGCTGTAACCTGTAGAGGCAACTTGTGCACTGACCTGTTAGAATGAGGGCACTGAGGGCACATGACTGTGCAATTCTACTCTGTGAAATTTGGGCACAAAGTTTTATGTACTTTATTCTAAATAAATTGAAATAAGGTGGAGCCTTTAGCATCTGTTCCATGCGTAGTAATAGACATTGCCATACAATGACAGATAAATCATACTACAACTTAATTTTAAACGAAGACCTTAGTAATTATCTCTTATTAATTATCTCCTATTTATTATTTTGTCAAAAATAATCTTCTAGTGAGAATGTTTATAGAAAACGTATCTCACCTGCTACTGTGCCAAGGAGATAAAATGCAATAATCCATGTTCCAACCACCTAAAGCAAGTTGAATATACAAGTTAGGCATTTTATTTAGTTATTTGTCTTGCAAAGACAAATAGTTATTTGTAACACAAAAAGTAACACAGAGACCTGTGGCTGAAGAGGAGTAACCCAGTACCAATGGGGGACAATCAGCTGGAAAGCAGCTTTGCAAAAAGAGATCTGGGTGTTCTGAGCTTGACCGTGAGCTAGCAATGTGCTTTGGGGTCTACTGGTATTCTAGGCTGCATTAAGAGGAGGTAACATGAGGCAGCTGAACTTTGCTACTCATTCAGTTTTCTGTTCTTTGCATTTCTTGTACATCCACTGGTGGATGTAGGTTGCTGAGAGAGTGACCTCAGTAGTGACTACCAGCCAATAGCAGATAGGTAGGAGATGTGGCCAAACAAACACTGGTCCATGTAACTTGATTGGGTCTGTGTACCTGGTAGATTCTTTGGGCTGTTTTTCTACTTTTACCCCAGGTCCCTTGCAATTCTGCACTTTCATGTTCCTTCTTTATTCAGATTTCTTTCCTCTGCACTTTCCTTCCTTGGCTTTCCTATGGCAGGCACCCCATGTGTTTCACCATTCTCCTCCCCACATTTGCCTCCTTCACTGTTTCCTCTTCCAGGTGTACTATATGGCACCCAATTCACATTTTCCACATTCTACTTTTCTTATGAAGCAAACATTTTGAGATGTAGTTCTTTTTTTAGACCTGAAATCTGAAAGGCAGCTTGGAAATTAATAAGCTTATGAAGATGAATGAGTAGTGACTAATGATTTTAAATAATGTGGGAGGTTGTTGCCAAACAAGTGTGATCAATTTCTCTTCAGAGATTCTATCTTTGAAAGCAGAAAGTGGAAACAAACAGGTAGCTAGGGAAGTAATGGAAGACACAGAAAACTTTTGTTTAGTGTCTGTGTGTGGAAAGCTGATTCATTCTGTTAGGTGTGTAGTTTGAATAGTGGTAATATTTTAGCAGTTAGGTTTTTGTTATTGGTTTATCTTAACCTAATAGCAAAAGAATTGGAAGAATATTAAGATATTACCTCCTTCTAAAAGAGTTGGAGCAGTATACAATTTAATGGGGGAAAATTCCCTCACTGGGCACTTGAGAGCCTTAGAGCTGAACCAGATGAACAGGAATGACTTGTTTGTGCACGTATACTTAGCCCAGCACTGCTGGCAGAAAGGTCCTTGAATGCTCAACTCAGCTGTTTTACTCAGAGCAATGGGATGTGCACTGCCAAAAACAGCAGTAGCCATTTCCAAACAGCTGTTCAGCTCAGAGGCAAAGAAGAAAAAAAAAAAAGGAATGTTTTATAGGTTGAGATTGTAATCTATAAAATGTATGCTGGTTGAGTAGGTATCCTTCACAATGGCTTCACCTTCTGGGTGCTGTTGCTCAACCTGTGATTCATGAGCCACCAGTGGATGGCTTGTGAGATATGAAAAAGTCTGAATAATGGCTGTCCCACACATGTACCCACACACCTCCCAGGACGTGTGCACAAACAGACACACGGTCCATTCAAAGGGGACAAGCCCAATTGTCAGGTTTTTAATTAGCAGCAATTTTAACTTAATAATTTCACTGTAGAAAATGGTTTTTAATTTAAAACAAAATATGTTGTTTGTGTAATTGCTAAGAGATTTACTCACCATTCTTTTATCACACATATTATATCCTTCAGTGCTTAGCAGTTACACGGCCCAAAAAGGTTTCTGTTTCCTTTGGTGTCGATTTGGTAGTTACATGCTTAAAAAAATAGAAAAGATGGAGGTTAACCATCTATAGGTGAGCTTGGTAAAGTGAAAGAATGCAAGACAACAAAAACGAGGAATGTGGGCAACTGGGAATTAGAAGTTAAATCACACAAATTTTGTAGGAAAGCAGCAATACCAACATATACGTTTATGCGCAGTAGAATTAAGACATGAATTAAGAAAGAATATTGCATGTATGGAGGAAGTAAAAAGATGCCCTGATTTTGATTCATTACTAGGAAACTTTGGGCAAGATACAGTGATGCAGCTGAACTGAAATGTTTATGCTTTCCTTTTTCTCTGTTTACCAAACCAGCTGGTGTTCTTCACAGCAGAAGAAAAGTGTTGATGTTGATATTATGTTCAGACAAGAACTCCAGACCTGTAGAACAGCTGCTAGTGCTATATAATTTGAAATCATTGGATTTTGGTAGCACATAGCTGCCAGATAGCTACCATAGCACGTACCTATGCGATTTGAAGAAATATGATATCCTAACAGGTAAAATAATAATAATAAGAGTGACCTGAGGACTTTCAGATCCCAGATTGGTGGAGTTTCAGTCCAGCATCAGCCGGAGGCAGAATAATGGGATTTTCCGCTGAATACTCAGGGAAGAAAATGCTAATAAAAATATTAGAAGATTTAAGCTGTGTAATGGAATTCCATTATATGATATGACAATCTAATACAACATTCTTATGAGATCAATATTAGTGGTCTCGTGATACTTGAATCCCAATATGATGCTCTGCTACTTGATACTTTAGTTAAGAAATTAAGATGATATACGTATGTTATTACAACAGTTAAGTAGATTAAAAGTTGAATGTGTGGATTAACTAGATTAAAATTTGAGTAATTATTGCGACGCAGAATATAACGGGGAATAACCAGAAGTCAGTTCCTGGATTCGCAGATACAGTTCTTGTTCCTGTGCATGATCTCATAACATCACGGTCAAAATATGTTCGTGTTTTTTAGCTGTGGCTTTTGACACTAGAGTTACTGAATGCTCCTGATGATTCATTACTAATTAGGGTTTTATGAGAATTAGCTCTTGGCATTACGTTGCATGTGAACATTTAACACTGGTATTACCACTGGCTGTGAATGCAGTGCTGAAAGAGCAGCAGTGGTGGAACGAGAACTACCCATAGTAATAATGAAGTCTACTGTGTTGTCCTGAAATAGCATCCAGCTGGAGTGAAAAACAAAACAAAACGAAAAAGAGTCAAAAAGCACATCTGCCTTTAGGTTAGAGTTTTATCAGATTTTAATGTGACAGTGAGAAGTGGCACAGCTCTAGAGAATACATTACACTTCTTCATCCTATGGCCAAACAGAAAGTTAAAGTCTGTGCTGAGCTGGGGAGCAGCTTTTGCTAATGTCACTGCTTTTCAGGCAAGCAGAGCCAGAGCAGGAACAGCTCTGCAGTGACAGTCTGCAGTGCTGGCTCGTTCTCATCTGCAGACAGAGCCAACTGCAGCATCCTCTCTCCATTTAGTAACACGCTGTCTTTCCAATTTATTTGCTTTTTTCACCTTCTGCATTTATATCTTCTTTCAACTCATTTTAATGTTCACCATTTGTGTTTCTATTTTTCCACCTTTCCCGCCTTACCACAGCAGTCATGCTTCCTATACACTGTCATTAGCCTTAAACAGGGAATATTTTTTTTAATTTCTCTCTTTCCAGTGTTTTATTTTAGCCTTGCATATATTCTGGTAGTTTGGTGCACTGATCAGCTGATAATGCAAAGGCAACATCCAGAATTTTGCTTGCAAGCCCTGACTGTAGGAAATTCATGTTAAATTTCTGCATGGATTTGAGGCATATAGATAGCATTTGCTAATTGCACTCCTGAACGTTGTAACGTTACACAAATGGATAAAAGAAGTAGAGGATAAAATGTTGCAGTATTATCTGTAGACCTGATAAGAGGGATCATGTATGTATTTGACCGTATGTAAATACCAGAAAGTGTGCTTTTTCTTTGTAATTTAATATGTATTTTGTAGAGATGGTCTTTGTACAAGTATAGAAAGAATCCCACCTTCAGGCTCAGTCCCTGTTCAGCAGCTCACACGCAGCAGAGTGTTTCTTGTGCCTCTCACATGCTGAAAGCCTGTGTGAGCAGCACTGGGCAAAGTGCTGGTGGTGCAGTGAACTTACTGAGGTGAGCAACTCAATTGGCATAATTGGTAGAAGACTTAATTTCATCTCTGTCTCCTCCCCATCCCTCAGTTGTGGTTGTTAATTGCTCCTAGCTGGGTTCCAGATGAAGACTCTTTGGCTCTGCTACAGTACAAACAAGTAACAATAAGTAAAAGAGCATCTGGGCAATTAGCCAGCCTCCTTTCCAGCTGGCTCACCAGCTTTTAGGTTCAGCTAAGTTCTCTGTGAGGAAACTGATTCTAAATGAGTAGCTCTGAAACCCACACATCTAACATCATAGTAGAGAAAGAATGTCCAAGAACCTTTTCACTCCTCCAGATCACTGGACAGCAGCAATTGAGGCAATGTGGGGTTCACATACGTCATCTGGTCTGGGTAGTAGAGTTATGTGAGTATCTACTGACCTCTTAAAATGAATCTGAGACAGCAAACTAGGGCATCAGCCTCAAACAATGACACAGAATGCTGATGCCTGTTATTTTCTTAAGTCATTAAATGTGGAAAGCACTTCATTAAAGGGAAGTATATACACAAAGTTGTACACAGATTTGTTCATCGCTAGCAACTGCAGCAAGATTTGCATTTCCAGGGTGCTTTTGTCAGTCACTTAGAAATAGTGTACGATCCAAAGAAATGGCAGGATAAAAATAAAGAAAACCTATTAAAAACACTCTCACAGTACAGCATCTGCTTTGACTTCCTTGTCATTCTTCCCAGTCATTCTCACCTCGTCCCTAAACTGGTGTTCAGACAGTAAAACACACAGAGACAAAACTATGATTCAGTTTGGGGAGATGACTGTGCCAAATCTATGCTAACTAGGGAGCCTCCAGCTGACTGCCAGCCACTTGCATGTCTTTCCAGGACTTCACTGTTCTTCATAAGCAGGTTACTGTTATATCAGTCAGCTTAATGACCAACACCAGTGGCCTTTGGCCATTTCCAAGGTGCAGAATAATTTTTGCTGATAACAACTTACTCCGTACCTGTTTGTCCAAGCATGTCTTATCTGCCTCGTTCTTCCATACAATAGTTCTGTAATTCTTCGTCACTTCCCTTCTCCCTCTTAGGAGTATTTAGAATACTACGAATAATACTTATTATTTTCAGCTATTATTTGTATTCTCATGTATTTTTCCTTTAAAAAGAAAAAAGAAGTCCACATTCCATGTACAAATGCCATAATTTGATCTCTCTTTAAAAACACAGGGATACATTATCTGTTACATTACCTTAGCTCTGCTGACCCTACTGAGTTTTCTTAGCTGCCCAGAAACGATCATGTCCCTTTGGGATTTCCTAGAACTGAAAAGTTTTCAGCTTCGTAGCTACCTCCAGGGTCACCTCAGGATCTCTCTGAGGACTGCTGCTTAAGCCACTCAGTCTTTTTGTAAGCGTGAGCCCCAAGCAGCTGTTAGTAAGTTGCCCCAAATCCTACACATTTCTCAGTCACTTACCACTCTGGCTTGCACACCATGTTCCTGCTTTGTATGCAGTGTTCAGATGGCTCCTGCCAAGCCCTGACTGTTCCCAGCTCTTTTCACCTGGACTCTGTCCCACCACCACGGGTGCGGACCTGCCCACACGGTGCCTAATTACTGGTTTGATGTGGATGAGCAAGAAGCTCTGTCAGGGTGATACTCTTATTGCTGGATGTAATAAATGTTCCCTTTTCTTGGCTCTTCAGCTCTCTCATCATTTCTAATTCATCAAAATTTTGCCTCTAAAGGTTTTGCTATGGATTTGAATAAATGAAACATGAGGCCATTTTGCCACTTAAAAGTGACGTATGGTATAGGACATTCATAATAGACAACCTCTCAGCCTAGAGAAGAGGAGACTGAGGGGAAACCTCATCACAGCCTACGTCTTCCTCATGAGAGGGAACACAGCATCAGGTACTGATCTTCTCTCTTTAGTGACCAGTGATAGTTGAGATGGACAGGTTCAGGTTGTATATCAGGAAAAGGTTCTTTACAGAGAAGGTGGTCAAGCACTGGAACGCGCTCTCCAGGGCAGTGGTCACATCACCGAGCTGCTAAAATTCAAGAAGTGTTTGGATAGTTCTCTCAGTCTTGTGGTCTGATTTTCATGTGATCAGCTGTGGAACCAAGAGTTGGACTTGATGATCTCAATGGATCTCCTCCAACTTGGGATATCCTACGATTCCACAAAAAGGCTGGCTGTCAGAGAATGCTGTTGTAGGCAACAGACCAAGCCTCCGTTGTGGAGCATTTCAGAGTAGGAGCTTAATTTTGATGTTCTGTGTTACCCACTGGAAGTAAACAGCCATCTGTTATCCAGCTGATATTCATACTCAGTGAAACAAACCCTTGTGCATTTTTGTATAAGCAAGCCTGCTGATGGTTTTTACAGAGAGAGGCATAGCTGCTTCTCAGTAGGGGAAGGTAGAAAAGGTTGTCATACGCTTTAGGGAGAATATAGGTGCCTGACAGTTTTTTAGCTTTTGCTAGTAAAGTTACTCGAGCTTTGTCTACCCACTGCCATTCTGACTAATCTGTGTCCTTCTAGAACACGTGGGGTTTACAAAATAGGCACCAAACTTCCTCATCTGTTGGTGTGCTTTGAACAAAACTGGCACATATTGACACCACTGAGAAATCACAGGCACTTTCATTCAGTGTTGTGTCAGGAGAAAGAGAGGATGGTGATAATCATGCGTATCTGTTTCTTTGCAATGGCTTAGTGACTAGATGCCTTGTCCATCATGTAAGTCCCAGTTTCTCTTCTTGCCCTGGAGGCTGCGGATCTGAATGAGTTCAGTCAAAGGAGTGTGTCACAACCCAGGTCTCTCAGCTCCTGGGCAAGACCTCAAGTTGCTGTACTGCTACCTACAGGATGAGTGCTGCAATAGTCACCTACCTGTTCACACAACTGAAATGGTGACATTCATCCTCATACAGGGAGTGATTCAGCAAAATGCTTAGGGGCAGGAAGTAACTTGGGTTGAACTTATACAGGGAGTGATTCAACAAAATGCTTAGGGGCAGGAAGTAACTTGGGTTGAACCTAAGGATTATGTGAAAGACCATTTTGTGGTCTTGAGATAGGTGCGTTGTTTGAGAGATGATATAAATACAGAAATATCACCAAAGGTGCATTTTTTCTATACGATAACATGCCTGACGTTCATTATAAAAAACGTGTTGTGAGTGTGTGTCACTCTTTGCAGAGCCTACGTGAAGGTTTGGATTGTGGTTTGATTCTTGTTTGTTGGGGAAGTGGTGCAAACCAACGCCATGTGTATGATAAATATTAGAAAGAATTATCAGAGGAATTTTGAGGAAGCAGTGGCTGGTTGGTGCTGGGATCTCATATGTAATTACCACTCAGACTGAAGGCAAGTATGTAATTTCAGATAAGAAATTAGCTAGAAGAGATCTAGCTAATAAGAAATGATTTACAGTCTAATTTATACACATTGACTGGAAGATAGAAATTAGGCAGCACTTACAGGACCTGTATCAGACAGATATAGCTCTTTAGATAAGTCTGGGAAGGCATAAGGCTGAGGAGCCACATAAAAGAGATAAGGACTGTCATGTGCCCCATTTGTCATTGTATTGGCATGTAGGTTATATGGAAAGCAGCCAGTGCACCTAGTGCTTCTATTAGTGATGAAAGATCTTCCAAAATTACTGATCATCTTTGTGAAAACCAGGCCCCTTTGAGGTGTTTGTTAGGGGACCATGACTGCAGGATATGCTCAGATATTTAGCTGCAATTTCCACAAAGTGGGCACTTTGAGTGCGTTAACCAGTGCTGCAGAGCCCCCCAGCACCACAGTTACCAATGGGCAGAGGTATGGGCTCATAAGAAGCTGGAAATACAATTCCTCCTGAGACAAATGTACACAAATAACCGTGAACAGCATTTGGCAGGAATTTAAGTTCATTAACTGCATTCTTCAGTATGCTTTTTCATCTGTTTTGTGTGTAAAGAAGAGGTAGCCTGGCTAATATGGGAGAGCCACACACATTTTCCTCATGGTCTCACTATCAGTGAATTTCAGAGGCCATATGCAGTGGTACAGATAAAATTAATGTGGCCCAGAATGACAAGCTGGAGTTAATACCAGAAGAATTTATAGCCCATGTTACAGCATTTTGGAGATCAATCATGTTTTAGGAATGGCCAGTTTTTCTTGGTCTATTTTTATGACTTAAGAGGAACAGCAGATTTTTATGGATGGTAAGAAAATTCTGGCTTCTGCAGGTGCTTCTGACAGCATGTAAGTGAATGCATCCAGGTGATTTTATAAATGTCAGCCTGAAAATTATCAAGGACATTTATTCTGATAGTAGTGGCCTTCACATTAGTAGGAATCAAAACACTCTCAGAGAATCACGTTCTCCAAAGGAAACTCAGCATCTGTGCTTCAAGTGCAGTGATGTATAAATTACCAAGGCTTTCATAGCAAGATAAGTGAATAAAATTCTAAAAGCAACATTTTTCTCTCTTATTTCAATTTTAGATTGAAGCTGGTTAATGAATTTCTTAGCTTGAAAGGGGGTCACCTGGAAGTACTTTGTTACTGCAAACCCTAGAGAATTGCTAATATGTATAGACAAAAACCACTCTACTTGGAGAATCTTACCTTTAGTCTCTGAGTGGCAGAGCCATGAATAAAAGAATTTCTTGATATTTCTATTGTTTAACTTTGATGTGCTCATTCTGGTCAAGTGAACAAACTTTATATTGAATAGCTGCAAAACCAATTTCCCTTAGTTCATCCCCTTCGGTGATCCATGGCAGCAATAAAAGGAATATTTTGGAGATGATAAATATTTATGAACTTCCATAATACATGCTCTCTCATCACTGAATCACTCGAAGCAAGCAGAGAGAATGTTAACTTCTGTGTTTGTTAGATGAAGAGTTAGGGACTATATTATCTTGTTAAGAAAATAGCAACTGGGGAGAATTTTAGAGATGGAGATGGAAGTAACCAAGAATAGAGGAGGGGGGGGGGGGGGTGGTCAGTAGGGAAAGAGAGCCTTTCTTTCCATCTAATGGGCAGAACTAAAAGAGAAAAGAGTGAAGTCATTTTTTTTTTTGAATGCTTGATTTCCTATTAACACTGAAACATCTAAATTATTTGATCGAAGCAGCAGAAATAAGAGAATGGCTGTAGGTTTTGTCTTGTACTCTACATATTAGATCCCAAGATTCCCTAGTGACAAAAATGTATGGGATGAAAGAGGACTGGCACCAATGCCAACCTGTATTTTCAGACATTGCTTATGTTTCCGGTGTTGCAAGGTGCTTGCCCCATCCAATCTTGTGGCAGCTGGGAGGAGAGGTATGTTTTCCGGTAACACAGCAATGTAGGTGTGCTCTGTTCTTGTCAAAGCTGGCGATGATGCATGCTCCTTCTGGAATATTTTAGACCCTTGATTCAGAAGGATAAAGAACATATTCCTGGCTCTGTTTTACAATGGATAAATGCTATCAAAGGTAGATAAGGGTGTGCTATCAACATCTGCTCCTTAATGATTGGAATGAGCGTAACTTGAAGCTGCCTGGAGCCCATTTGAAATTGCCAAGCCCTTGATACTGTCTTGACACAAAGGAAGAAGTCTGTCTACAGTCTGTGTAGGCAAACTTGGCAGTGAGTCAGTTAACAATTGTTTATGCTCCCAGTGGCAATTTCAATTCCAGCCAGCTTTGGTTTTGGAAGGATAACCGAAATAAGTGTCGGGAATGCACATTTAAAGATTTGTGCTTTGGTTCCAGAACAATGTCAAATGTCCCCATTAGAGCCATGGGTTGCACAGAAAGTCTCAGCAAAATCCTGCTCCACAGATTTTATTTTGCCTCCTGTGTAACTAGCACATCTTTGGCAGTTGGAGCCTATTTTAGGAGAAAAAATATTCATTAATTATCATGGAGGGGAGTGTAGGGGGGGAGTGAGGATAAATAAACCCACTATAAAAATGTTCATGAGGCATTGCAAGAGAAGGGAATGAGGTGATGGACCTTCAGGAATGCAATCTGGGAAGACAGATGTACCAGGATATAAGAGCACCTATATTATGGGTGGGTTAGTAACTGATGTAACACAACCAGGAGTGTAGACATAACCTGAGGAAGGGAACAGACAGGTCTAAGAACTACCAACAAGTCCCTTCAGGAAGCAAGTTCCCAAGTACTGAGCCAGTGAAATCATTCATTCATTTCTGATATGTCAAAAATAAAAAAATGCAGTCTGACTTGATTACTATCAAGAGATAGGGTAATTAATATAGTAGCATTATTAGAGAGAAATCAGAAAAATCTATCGAAGCACAAATATGTTGAACTGTATTTAGTTGTCTTTTTTGGGGGAAAAAACAAGCCTAAAGAGAGCAACAAAAACAGATAAAAAGAATGTGAGAACAAGTGAAATACAGATCTTGCAGACTATTTAGTGGGAAAAAAAAAAGAAAATTAAGAAATTTCCCATGCAGTTTCTAAAAGGAAAGATTATGGCAAGTGGCAGGGCTATGAAGTGATGAAATCAGAAGGAAGATGGTCTTAAAGGCAGTATGAAGGCACTGGGGAGACTTTCTGTTTAAGAGCCATGTCAAGCTTCATCTCTAACAAAGAGAAAAGACTGAAAAAATGTCTTGAACAAAATGATGCAATAGGTTTTAATAAATTTCCTGCAAATTTGTGGTTCAATATCAAGGGTTTTATAAACATATTCTACGATATCAAGCTAGCATGAAAAAATCTAAATAGTCAGAGAAATATTAAAAATAGGATCAGAAGTGGGAAGAGAGATGGCTGCATAAATTAAACATTGAGATCTCCACCTGATAGTTCTCTTTAACTAATTTTTATTATTCTTTTTTTTTTTTTATTGTAAACTGAATTTTATTATTACTTATTATTCATCTGGTTCTGAGCTCACAAATACAAGGGCTGCTCCAAAAGTAATACCTCCTATTTATGATGTTGCCTGTTTATATGGCCCACGATATGAGAGGCAGATGTTGGTGGTATGGAAGTAGAAGTTGAACCTTCCCACCAATATCCTGTAACTTTTTGTTGTTGTGTGACTGACAGATGTCAGCAGAGGGGCAGTCTGACACAGTGGCATCTGACATGGAAGTGCATAGAAAAATGGCACCCATTGATATTCATCAATGTTTGCTGAAAGCTTATAGAGACCAAACAGTGAATGTGAGCACAGTGAGTGGTGCATTTCAGCAATGGTGACAGTGACGTGAAAGACAAGTCAAATTTTGGACAGCAATGCAGATGTTAACAAGAGCATCATGAAGCTTCTTGTTCATCGCTGGTGAAAATGCATAGCTAATAGTGTTCTGAAAAATAGTGTTTTGTAGATGAGAATTTGGTCTATCAAATAGTGTGATTGTGTTCTTTGTACCTGTTTCATTGATGGAAATAAATAGGAGTCATTACTTTTGTAGTGACCTATGTATTTATGGGGGACTTTTGGATGAACTCAACTTTTTGGAAAGAGGAATTATGCTGTACTTGAAACAGAGGACACAAGGCAAGATCAAGTTGCACTAGGGAAAGTTTAGACTGGTTATAAGGAAGAATTTCTTCAGAGAAAGTGTGCTTAGCCATTGGAATGGAGTGCCCGGGGAGTTGGTGGAGTCCCCATCCCTGGAGATATGTAGGAGATGTGTATCCACATATGCTGCTTAAGGGCATGGATTAGTGGTGGATTTGTAGCATTAGGTGTGTTTGGACTTGATCTTAAAGGTCTTTACCAACCTGAATGACTCTATGATTTTATTGTATTCCTTTTAATGGAGAACTCTGATACAAACTGCTCGTTTTCATCACTTTTTGAAAAGCATAGTTTCTCCTAAAATTATTTTTCTTTCTCACATTAATTATAAGGCAAATGCACAAGATATAAGTGGAGCTGAGAGTTAGTATTATGGACTACATGCTTTTCTCTGTAAAAGATCTAAGAGATTTGTTGGATTTATTTCTTTGGCATTACTCCTGTGACAAAAGATGGACCAAGGCTGAGTGCTTTACAATGGCTTTGTTAATAGTGTACCTTTGGCATAGTTTTTGTAGTGAACGAACACTTAAAGAGAATTAAATTAAATTAAATTTCTATTGTAATTCTGAATCACTCACAGTTCTACAGAATATTTAAATAATTTAAAAGACTGAATGGTTACCATCACATGTCCTTAAAAGCCCTAGACAAAGTACATTTGATTAAAGAAGTCCACCTTTCAGACTGACAGTCAAACATTTCAAACTGCACATCTCACTTGACATTTTAAAGATGCAGTTTAAGTTGTTATAAAAAGTTGGCTTACTTTGTTGTGAAGACATGAAACAATTAACCTCTCCCAGTTGTTTCTAAAGGCAGAGTGTTTTGTGAAATATCAAGTCCTTGCATTATGTTGGCCGGCTCCAACAACACAAAGTAACTATCAAAATTTTTCATACAAAGCAATAATTTTCATTTTTTATTACAAAAAGAAATGGAGGGAAGGAAGACTAGATGCTAAACTAAACCAGCAACACACAGCTGTTTTTCACCTTTACCTCATAAAAATAAACCTTTCTTGCTCTGCTTACAGATGTGTTAGGAAAAATGTACGGTACTGCTGTTTACCATACCAAAGAGTGAAAATTAACTCAAGATAGAGTTTATAATATAAATACAAAGTGGTGCAACACAAGGAGAGGAAAGTAATGTCTTTTATTTTTATCTCTACTGATCGGGTGAGAAAATGCCTATTTTTAAGTGGCCTAATCAGCCCATATGAGAATCATAGAATCATAGAATCACTCAGGTTAGAAAAGACCTTAAAGATCATCAAGTCCAACGATGACCTAACCATACTACCCTAACTCTAACAACCCTCCACTAAATCATGTTCCTGAGCACCACATCCAAACCGTTTTTTAAACACATCCAGGGATGGTGACTCAACCACCTCCCTGGCGAGCCCATTCCAGTGCTTAACAACCTTTTCTGTAAAGAAGTTTTTCCTGATAGCCAACCTAAACTTACCCTGGCACAACCTAAGGCCATTTCACCTCGTCCTACCCACCCAGTGAGAAGAGACCAACCCCACTCTTGCTGTAAGCACCTCTCAGATATTGGATGAGAGCAGTGAGGTCTCCCCTCAGCCTCCTATTCCCCAGACTAAACAGCCCCAGTTCCTTCAGTCTCTCCTTGTAGGGCATATTCTCCAAGCCCACAGCACGTAGCATGCGTTGCTATGTTTCATCAGAAAGCTGTTGAAATCGACAGCTAAAATTAAACAAAATGAAAGGTTGTATTCTATTAAAGGAAGAATCTGTTTTATTATTCATAAAAACATCTAATTAATGTTTAGAACTGCTAGGAAGGCACAGCCAAGTATGGAGGCAGAAGGGGAAAGGCTTGTGCTTCACAAACTCTTGAATTCAACAGGATATTGTCGTCTTCTTGTGAGAAGCCATGGTCCTCATTAAACAAGATGATCCTGTGTGGCTCCTGGCCCTGCTGTACACACTTTTTGTGACCCCAGGAAAAATATTTACATTTCTTTTGCTTAAGGTCCTGAGTGTAAGAAGGGGATAATAAATATTCCTTTCCCCCTCCCTCCATCTGCTTTGTTTGTGAAACTTGGGCAGAGAGCCATGCCTGATTTATGACAGATGTCCAAGATGGTGTAATTATTGACAATAGCTATTTCCCAGCTATGTACAAGTACCTGTGGGGTTGTTTTGTACTTCTCCAGGGAAGAGCAAAGGAGGAGAGTCCCCACACAGAGCAGAAGGGGATTTTGCCTGGGTAGTTTGCCTAACGGGAGGAGAGGAATGAGTTCCCTGCATGGATAGTTTCTGCATCCTATTTGCCATGTGGGTGGAGACGGTGAGTGTACTGAGGCAGGGAGCCTGAGAAGGTGGGCAGATGATTTGTGAACTTTGCCACAAACCTCCTAAGCAATCTCCTCTGGCAAATCTCAGGAGAGGTGACTGGATTCTGTTATCTCAAAATTATTGCTCCTTAATTTAAAACACACCTGTTTATCACTCATGTTTAGCCTTGTGTAACTCATCTCATTAACACCTTCTGGTGAACCTCATTGGAACTATTCTGGAATAGCCAGTTGTTGGGATGGGACAGAGCAGCATTGCCCAACATGATTCTCATATAGGATTTCTGTGCCCAAATGACAAACCTATTACAAAGTTTAACAATTAGCTGTATTTCTTAAACCACAGCGGGTAACAAAATCCAAAAGGAATTTTGTGGGAAGCTTACACTGAACCAAAAATAGTCTTGGTAGCCTGATTTTGTTAAATAATCTAATCAAGACATTCCCAAATTTGGGAGGGCAATATTATATGCAAACACTGCAGCTCAGGCTTAACTTCAGCATCAACAGAATTCCCACATGGGGAAGTTTTGTATCTCAGAAAAGGATATAGTATGTTCCTTACACAGGGAGAATAACTGTGATCCTAAATATTTTTCCAAGATAATTTCCCTAAAACCGTGGGAGGTCTTAAAGGTCTTGGCCCTTTTGAAGGGCGAAGTACAGCTGGAAAATTCAGCTTCATTGGTAAAAAGAAAACTGTTAATTTGAAGGCTGCCAGAAAATTCAGTATCCTTAATAGTACCTTATTAGTAGTACGTAAAGGTGGTACCTATTCCAGGTACAGAGAAAGAGCCTCAGCTCATCAGCAGAGCTCAGTAGAGCAGGTGACTGAAAATGGCAATCATCAAATGTTTTGCTGTGCATTCAGCTGTCCTACTTGACAGGTGGCAATCTGTGATGGTTGCGTTTCTCAGAGGATACTGTGCAACCTGGTACGCAGTTCCAGCTCCTAAGCAGTCTTTTGGATGTGTTGCTAAAATGATGTTCTTCAGGGAGGAAAGGCAGTGTAGCTCCCCTGTTTGGATACAAGCGGACAACACTGATTTTGAAATACAGATTTTGTATTAGGAACTGTAAATTTTCAATCTGTGCTGGAGGAGCTTCAAAAGTCTGGCTGAAGTAACATGGTTTTCTATAGCCAGTGCCGTGCCGTTTGTCCCCCAGCCCTAGCAAAGCATCAGGGTCTGCCATGTGCTCGGCTGCACGGATCCACGGCCACAGAATGCAGACCTGGCAATGGGAGAAAAATGTGAGGAAATGGTTGTCAGCACAATAGGACTTTTCTATTTCTTTTTTTTTCTTTTTTTTTTTTCCCAGAGCCACAGAACAAAACACGATTAGACTATATACTCACACGTTTCCATCTCCCCCAGATATTATTATGACTTCTTCTGCTCCCATGCAGCCTTGGTGTACATGACCTAGATGCTTATTCCACCGAAACTCAACTTTTGAAATGTTCCCAGAAATGTCTGTATCAATATAGTTCAAGTATGTGTTCCCTGGCTTGAAAGTTCCCCTGCCAAAAGAAAAGCACAAAAATGAAGCATGCAAATGAGTCAGTTGTTTAAATTCCTGTGCCTTTCTGGATGCTAACATGTAATGATAACATGATTGTACATTGTTCAGCTTTGCCATCTTTGATTTGTGAAGACATGTCTGAGACCAGCAGTAGCCTCCCCTCGGGCCACAGAACTCTTTGCTCTCACCCTTTGTGCTGTGCTAACCTTTGACTAGAAAGAAAAGAAAACACAGAGAGGAAGAGAGCAGCGAGCACATCTTGATCACAAGTCTGTAGCACAGGGACTTCTCACTGCTTATCAGCTACTTTTATTACCAGTGTAGGTCACAGATCACAAAGAACAAGGTGAGACATAAAAAGAGATATTATAAACTCTGTATAATAACAAGTTTTTCACCAGTCATGTTGCACTTACTTGTCAATTGTGTATTTTCTCCTGATCCCATTAGTTCCAGTCAAGGCTACATCTATATTTCCCTTCATGGTTTCTGTTGCAGATAGTTTGACACGTATCTCTTTTCGCCAGCCTTTGAAAACAAAAACAAATGGATGGTGGTTGTGAAGAGACTTCTTTCTCTCATATGTTTCAGTGTTTTTCAGGGAGAGGAGAGGTTTGCACAAATGTGCTTGTAAGCAGACAAAATACCTGTCTTTCTTAAGGCAAATGTTAGTTCTGTGTGATTTTGGTGATATTAACTACAGTTCTAACCTTTACTGGCCTCCTGGCCATGCTAAGTATTGAATTTGCTTTGGGCTACACTCCATGCAGCCTCAGTTTTCAATTTGTAATTGCTTGCACTTTGGAGAATTTGGGTGGGGGTCTCACAGGTAGCTCTTTAGCTCTGAAATAGGAAGAATTATACATTTTCTTAAATCATCTTAACCTCGGTTAGAAGATCCTGTCTTCCCAAGGCAGAAGCATAGTCTCACATACAGTAGTGCACATTGATTGCAAGTAACCACATTTGGAAAGTTCTTGTACTCGCTTTAGCCTGCGCTAGTAAAGGAGGATCTCTTCATCCACTTTGGGCCGTGGTTTCTATAAACCCAACAGTGTAGATGTTGGATTTCTGTAGTAGTGTAAAGTGTTTCTTACTGTAGACTTCACTGCCACTCCTAATTCATCACCCAAACTCCAGCACTTACGAGCAAATGGAGAGTGGGGTCCTGTGTTTAAATAAACCTTTTGATGTTCTTTTTCAGTTTTGTGAGAAAACACATCAGCATAATGACCCATCAGTGGGCATCCTCCCTTCGGGCATGGGAAGCAGGCTCCCTGGAGAAAAATAAGTGTGTGTTACAAGATGTTATCCATTTTAATTCCAAAGCTTAAAGTTCAATAAAATAGGGTATTTCAGCCCTTTTCCCCAGTTTGTTTGAAAAGGTGCTTGTTTCTGAGTTCTTAATATATTTTCAGTATTTATCAGAGTAGTGGAAAAAGGAGTTGAGGTGGTCAGTCTGCACATTTCATCATGCCAAAAACAAAAAACAAACAAAAAAAACCCTGAAAAAAAAAAGAGTTGCTAATCTGGCCTAATTATGTTTTTGTAGAGATCATGAGTAAATGCCTTACTTTATGCAGCACCTCACTGCCTGATCTGTGACACAGGGAGCGTTTTTATCTGCCGTAGGGTCCACTGAGGTGGCCTCATAATTGTTGTGGGGTGGGTATCACACTGGCAAGGAGGTTCCAGCTGAGTGTCTCATTCAAATGGCAATGATATTTAAGCATATGAACATTGAAGATTGGGGCTGCACTTTATTTGCTCTGTCTGCTTTTTTTTTCTGTAAAATTAATCAGACTATGTGGATTGAACATTGAGATGAGGGCAAGCATGTATTCAATTTCAGCTGAAAAAAAAATCGTTGTGATATTCAGTTACTTAGAGGTTCAGTAAGAAGTGGGATGTGTGTATCCTTGGCTATTTGGGCATTAGATGAATAAAAGGCTAAACGAGCTTCATCGGTTTTCTATTCTTCTGTTGACAAAATCATTTCCCTCTCACTGCTAAATTGCACAGGGTTCTGGTTTTTGTTCAAGTCCTGAATTACATCAGACTTTCAAGTTATGTGGCAAAATCACTACAAGCAACGGCAGCTTCTCAGCATGTCCTGGTTTCATCTGGGATAGCGTTGATTTTCTTCCTAGTAGCTGGTAATGGTTCTGTGTTTTGGATTTAGGATGAGAAGAATGTTGATAGCGCTGACGTTGGCATTGCTGCTGAGCAGTGCTTATACAGAGCCATGGATGTTTCAGCTTCTTGTGCTGCCCTGCCAGCAGGGGTACACAGGGAGCTGAAGGGAGCACAGCCAGGAATGACCAAAGAGATGTCCCATACCATATCCGTACTGTTTGGTGTCATGCTGAACGATAGGACTGGAGGAACTGGCTGTAGGGCTGCTGCTGTTTGGGGACATCTGGTGGTAACTAATTCCATTGTGCATCATTTGGGGTTGTTTTGTGTGTGGCACTGCTGCGCTGTATAAATATTTGTTTCCTCTGCTCTAAATGCTGTGGGTGTTTATTGTTGTTGACAGATGTTTAGACATTGATAAAATCCAGTACCTGTCCTCTTGATGATGGGTTTCAGCAGGTTTAAGTGGGCTGCCTACAGCAAGCCCACGCCCCTCACTGTAAACCTACACAGCTGAATCCAGCCCTTGCTAGCTTTCTTAAATCTTCATGTCTTTTTGTAACTGCTTAGAGCGCGGACATTTACTGTCTTTATTTTCTTCTGGATCTGTTTGGGGGTTTGCTGCTTTTATATTTTGCCTATTTTTTGGCTGTGAGGATGAGGGCAGTCAGTAGGTCTGCAGAGCCACCCTTGATTCTATCACCTGGAGTCCAGAAGCCGTCTCAGAAATTACTAGGGAAAGAAGAGCAGGGCTGTAACCTTACCTCCTTCATAAACACGTACCCAATACTCACCGATATAAAAGCTCGGTATGTTTCACACTGGTAGCCAACAAATCCATTTGGAGTGATAATACTTTCAGCATAATACCGGAGGCTTCTTTTGTGTCCACATCCAAGAGATCTATATGCTGGGAAAAACCCCATGTAGAAAAGATTAAAGATACACATCAACCATAAAATCCATGCCAGAACAGCATATGTGGGTCTTTATGGCACAAAACACTCTTGTGTCTACATCTGTATTTCTGATGGAGAAGAGCAAGGTGTTGCCCATGTGTGTGCCATGTGGAAGCCCGTGGAGGTGGAGATGCACCTGGCAGCCCTCTCACAGCTCCCAGTCCTGCAATGCACACACTCGACTGCCTGAACTTTACATGAGAACAGAGGAGGATTTAGCAGAATTTCCCTTTCATATTCCGAAGACTGGAATAATTCATAGTTGCAGCATTTGCAAAACATATAGTAGTTGCTATGAAGTAGTTTTCATTTGCTTACCATTATCACAACGTGGTAATTTGTAAAACCACAGTTTCCACTCACTTCTAGAATTAAAGATAATTACAGTAATTATTTTAACTTCAGTGGCTTTCAGTGTTTTTAAGCTCTGAAAAATCTGCGGTCATTTGACATTGGTGATTCTGTGAAATGCTCAGAAAAGCAAGATGCTTGGCAGTGTGTCCTCGATTTTGTCAGAATTATTTGAAATAAGTGCATTTTGCCCTCAGAGCGAAATTTGTGAGCTGTTAATGCAGAGCAGAAGAAAGTGCAATTTGTATTCCTTGTTATAAGTACTGTCTTTATTAGCTTTGAAGCCTCTCCTTTATCGAAGCACAATATACCAATGTTAAGCTATAAAAATAGACTCCACTCTGCTGCAGCACGGGGGGACTTTGCCCAATTATAGGGTGATGTCGTGGAGGCACTGAAGTAATTGCAAGGAGGCACAGCTTGTAGTGAAATCAAAATTTCACCTATAGTTGCTCATCAATATTTATGCATCTTAAAGACGTACTGGTTGATGTTGACCAGGTATCAACCAGTCAACCCTTTGTTCTTTACACAGAGGGAAAGAAAAAACAAACAGAAATGTATTTTCATCAGTGTTTCTCAAAAACAACCTGGATCATCAAGGTTTCCTGAGTTTCCAGAGGATGTTTTCTTTATAGTTCCTTCTTTCAAACTAACTCAAAAGAGTCTGTGCTTTAAATTTAAAAATCTCAGCCCTTATGGTAAGCTTACTTTGTGCTAGTGCCAAATTCACTTAACATCTATACAAGGGGAACATAATACCCCTCTCCTTCCTGCATCAAAAGCTGTAGAAAGAACTTACTAAAGAGCATTTCTAAAGCACTTTTTTACATAAAAGTACTGCATACATGTAAATATTATCAAACAGAAGAGAGATGCACAAAGCAAGGTTTATATGAGAGGCAGGAGTTAGCACTGTCTCTATTTTTAGGAGCTGCATGAACAACCCACTCCATCTGCTTGTGTTCAGTACAGCTGGGTTTGAATTTTACCACAAAACATGGCAAGAAGCCTAGTGAAATACTTAATTTTTGCTGAAAATTGAGATGTTTTTGTGTTGTCACTTTTGAAGGTGTTTTGGATCCAAATAATTTTGTGTGTAGCAGCTTTCCATCTTGGTTACTAACTTTTCAAACCAGTTGATACCAAGCATTTTTGAGAGCCAGCTACTAGTGGTTGAGATTTCAAAATAAGTAGCTATGAGTAACAGGTATTCTTATTTCTATACGGCAGGGTCAGGAGACAGGATTTGGAGCATCTATTTTGCTTTATCCCAGAATAGCTCTCATTAGCTGCCCAGCTATCTTTGGAGAGCATCAGCTATCAGTTCAGTAGTCATCTGATCATCATCTCTGTTTTCAAGCTTGTGCTGTACCCTTTGAAGACACTAAAACTGCTAATGATGAGTATGTTTGATAGCAGTAATACTGGGATGAAAACAGTCATTTTTGGATTATCCAAATCTAAGATATATAAGTAATAGATGCATTCATCTAGCTTTAGCTCAGCCTGCAGACTCGCCTTTCAAGCTGCAGCTGTAATGAGGCATTACTTCTTTACAACATACGTACTTCTCATAAGGTCATTGATGTTCCGAACTGCTGGAGGTACACGAAGCTGCCTGCATCCTGGCATTTTCTTCCCACCATTTGGGTAGAAATCCAGGTGGCCACAAGTCTGAAGAATCCCAGGAGCTGAAATATGTAAAATCATAGAATCATGGAATGGCTTAGGTTGGAAGGAACTGGTAGCCTCCCATCAGATCAGCTGCCCAGGGCCCCATCCAACGTGGCCTCGAGCACCTCCAGGGATGGAACATCCACAATCAATGGAGATTGATCACCTTATGATATGCTGTGGTCCGCCTCTGAGTGTGCATTGGCCTTTATGCAAAAACTTACCAAAGTCAAAGAAGAGATGGCCAGCATGAGTGTGAATTATATCAACAAATTTTGCATCTGAAGGATCCAGCCTAACCATTGGGGGAGTGTACTGGAAAAGAGGTCCAGCTGGATCCAAACCTAAATGAAAGGAGATGAGATAGGAATAATAACGTAAACAATAACTTATTTACAAAATGTGTCTTCACATTTCTACCTTAACTCCTCAGGTAAAAATCTATTTTGTGCTGATGTGTATATGTGACAGCCAGAAAAATAACAAGCCAGGTTTTAATAGAACGGTGTCTAGAGGCATTGCAGTGCAGTAAAAATTGGATGGATGGTTGGCTTACTATTGGGGAATAATATCTCAAGAGGAGACATGGTGGTTGTTGGGTTTTTTGGTGTTTTTTTTTTTTTCATATTGCTGAAAGATGTTAAATTTTGATATGTTACTCCAAGCTTGAATGTTTGTCTGAGAACTCTTATCTGGTCAAAAAGCTATTGTTATTTGCAATAATGACAGTGGCATACAGTGAATACATAGACATGCATAGTGACATATAGTGAATGCAGGGGGTTTCATATTTCATTTCAGATTTTCAATCTTACCTACTGAGATATTATGTTAGAGTGGACTTTTAAATCCAAATATGATAAAGAGTTGCTAATGTTTTACAGGTCTGTTATTTCACGTGTTGTAGAGTATCTTCTTCCTGCTTTTTGGTATTGCTAAAGACTACATGCAGTGTGCTCTGGGGACCTGTGCAAAGTAACATATATTTAGCTCCAGTAGGGAGAGATCAACCTTCCTGTTGCAGTTCAGCCTTTCTCAGTGATGTGACTGGTGACATGAAATGAGTGGCATGGGATAGTATGTGTAATGGCTTCCTTTGAGTGATTTTGTGCTGGCTGTACAGTTACAGGAAAGCAGCACAGTGTCTGTAACATATTTGTTAGGTAGCAGTGACTCTTTCGTTCTTTTTTAAGTAGCATTAAAATAGAAATCTTCTACAGTTGAAATAGCTTCGGTACCTGTTATTCTTCCAATGCCAGGTTTTCGTCTCCCTGCCTCTCCTGCAGCATGTGCTCCAAGACTATGGCCAATGAAATGAATGTTGGCAGGAGAGTATCCATAGTCTTTCTGTGACGATGTAAGGAAATTAAAAAAAAAAACAAACAAGGGTGATAAATGGGAGATACAAGCCAAAGGCATTGCAGCATGCCCTCGTGACCAGAGCGCCACTGAGATCTGTAT
Organism: Gallus gallus; assembly: GCF_016699485.2. Lineage (NCBI taxonomy): Eukaryota > Metazoa > Chordata > Aves > Galliformes > Phasianidae > Gallus > Gallus gallus. The sequence goes on along the minus strand of NC_052537.1, from coordinate 29,599,302 downwards.
GCACTGGGGAGGGCAGGTGATGAGGGAGAGCGCTGTAGGTGGGAAGTTACTGCTGTGGGAGGTGGATTTGTACCAAGGTATGGAAGAGAAGTTGTTCCCAACTCATTCCTACCCCTCTGGAGACAGTAACTTCCACTAGGATTGGGCTGTTTTGATAGAAATTAGGAAAAGGGAAATTACTGAATCACAGAATGACTTGGGTTGGAAAGAACCTTATAACCAACCTAGTTTCAACTCCCTGCCATTGGCAGGGTTGCCCCCTCACCCAAACTGGCCTTGAATGCTTTCAGGGATGGGGCATCCACAGCTTTTCTGGGCAGTGCTGCCAGTGCCTCATCACCCTCTGAGTAAAGAATGTCTTCCTAACATCTAACCTAAATCTTCCCTTTTCTAGTTTAAAGCTATCCCCCCTTGTCCTGAACACAGCTCCCATAAGTAGCATTATGCCTATCCAAAAGGTGAATGACTCCTCTGACTCTTCACATCCAGCCTATACCCCTCATCCTGAACCTGTCTGTTCAGTGGCTACAGTGTTTTATGGTTTTCAGTGCTTTTTTCTATGCCATGCCCTCTGGATGAGTATAGTGGCCTTTGTGCTATCCAGGTTCTCCACCACCCAGATCATGAGGAGCATTTCAGTTTGTGCAGGATTAGAGAGACCTTTTATAATATTTTCAGCAGTGGTACTGAGTTCTGTACTTTCTGACTGTGTTGTATCAAGTCTAAAGATGACACCAATCCACTGTCATTCATGTTCCACTTGTACCTCAAGCAAGTTCACAAGATAGACCAGCTCAGCCCCCACAATGCGGACATTGTTGACTGCGTCCGTGTACAAACCACTGGAACCATCTCTCCAGTCAGTCAGAATGCAGTTCACATCTTCAACATGAAGCATGAACTGTCAGGGATGGAAACAAAAGGAAACAATCACGAAGTACAACACTTTCAGGTTACACACAAATAATAATTAGTTTTACTATATGTAGCGATCTCCCTTTAGTTCTGTGAGTTCTGATTGTTGCATCTCACCCTCGCAGAACTGGCATACCACTCCTTTCAGGTCTTTCCTTGCTCTCCTGCTCCCTTTCTAGTGCTGGCTTTACAGAAGCCTGTGAAGCATAAGTGGGCTCCTGCCTGCAGGGCCAGAGAGCAGTGATTGCTCTTGTCAGTGGGGCTGAATTCCACTGGTGAGCAGTGAGGATAAATTGAATCATAGACTATCCTGAGTTCAGAAGGATCCATAAGGATCATCGATTCTAATTCCTATTGAGGATAGGCACAGCTGAGTATAGGTTTATCCTCAGGACTTGGCTGGTGATTAATTTTGAAAGAAAAGAAAATTATATTGCTCTTAGGGGATTCTATTTAGCAGCGTGTTTTTCTAACAGTGTCCTAGAAACTCAAATCTTGCTTTTATTCAGAAAGTTGTACTGCAAAATTATGCCATATGCACCTGCTATGTTTGTGTGACTGGTAAAGATGCACCTTTTTTTTCTATTACTGCTACAGAATGAACACAAGGAGGCAGAATGGAGGTAGATTTGAATGCTGCAGATTTGATGCACAGCAGTTTCAGTTGTTCTCCATCTCAGCTGCTGTAATTAGTTATAGGGGATCAGCTTATCTTAGAGCCTCAGTTAGAAAAAGAGGATAGAATGATTTCTTTTTATTGTTCAAGCTCTGGTCTTGAAAATGTATACATTTGGATCATCTAATGGGATTCACAAATTTGAGCTCATGTGCTTGAATTGTTCTGCCTCCAAATCCATTTTAAACAAACTATTCTATTTAGGTGCCTCAGGCAAGGGAATTTTCTGATGGCTCATTCTGAAGCAATTTCATTTTTGAAGTACACCTAAATAAAACCAAATCCATCTGCTGAACAGAGCATTGTGGCTTTGGTAGATCAAATGCCTCACTCAATCTGAAATGTTTATTTTGAACTTTTTGCTGAGGTGAGAAAGTGACTTTTCCCCTGTTATTATTGTCAAGGAATTGAAAAATAATCAATTACAGTTTTCACCATGGGGGTGAATGCAGCAAAAGGGCATTTAACAAGAGCCTAAAGTGCACTGTGCTCATAGCTCGGAACAGGAGGGCGGTCTTGAGAAGCTGAAATTGTTTCTAAGGTTTTGATTCATGTATTCCCAGAATTAACAAAATAAACAGAGAAGTTTTAGATGGGAATCATAAGGCAGTTAATTGGGAGTGTGTATGGATCTTTGCACTTTCAAGTACAAGTATGATGGCACCATACTCTGCACATGCTTGCTATCCAGGGCAGGTCTGCTCCAGCAAGGTGGCCATGAATAACGAAGCGAGTTTTCCTGTATGCTTGAAAGTTTGAAGTTTTGATAGTTGAGGGATTTGAAGCAGAAATTTTCTGTGTCAAAACAAACAAACAAAAAAAAAACATCATCAACGTGAATGGTCTGTGCCAGTGCACACCGATACAGGGCAAAGTAACCCCGTGGTTCAGACTTAGATCTCAAATCTGAACAGATGGGTCCTGTTCCTGATCCTAAACTGCTTTGCTTGGGAATGTCGGTTAATGGCTTCAATAACATTAACTCCTAGTTAATTGAACTAATGATACTGACTTTTCTCAGTGCTTTGAGATATATTGGCACAACGTGTTGTGTAATTATAAGATTTTTTCAAAATTGGTCACAAAAGTAGAAATCTTCTGCAAGGTTGACTTGGAATCTGTACACGTTTATCTTTCTTCCTGCCTTCCTGTCTTTCTTACGTAGGACTTTCATCTTATTCATATCTTATCTTAACGATAACCCAGACAACATGAGGCAGGCCATCAGGTGTACATCAGAGATTGTGGGTGTTTGGGGCTTTATCGGGAGGGAAGGCATTATTTTCCTTAGCAACAAAATTCTGAATAATGTGGTGTTTTGAAACTTTGTATTTTCTGTTATAGTTCAGTAAGTTTAAAAAGATTGTCATGCACAAGTTAGCACACGTGACCTTCAGCAAAAGATTGTTTTAAGTTAAAACTTCACAGGTTCTCTTTAGTTGGAGATGTTGGGCTTGTTCTGAGCTGACTCAAAGAGTTATTAATGCCTCCATTATTTGTGACTGCCATTTATGAAAAAAAATAATAATAAGTAAACAAAGTAACTGTAAAGTTTTCTTCAAGACAAAAACAGCAAAGCAGCCCCTTCTCATTTTTTAATATTAAATTACTTCATTTATCCTTATGCTTTGTCCAAGTCAATTTTGCAGTGATGGTCATTCCCTTCTTCATTTTTTCCTTTAGTTTTCTTTTCTCCTTTCTAATCCTTTCTTTAATTTTTCATCCAATTTTCCTTTCCATCTCTGATGAACACTGTTACTTTCTCTTCCAATCTTCTATATTATCTTCCCTACCTGCTCTTAGGGCTCAGTGTTGACCTTGACATGAGCAGATTCTCTGAGACCAACCACATATTGTTAAAAGGATGTGTGTGGGCCTGAAATACATTTTTCAGCTGAGACATATGGGACCAAAACTGAGCTTTCCTTTTATACTGCCTTGCCTGCCTCTGGATTTATAATGATAAAACTGAAACTGAATTTGGGCCATGTACGTATTGTAGAATATGGATCAGGGCCTCTCCTGGGAGAATTATGAGTAAAGGTGTAGGAGAGAAGAAAGAGTTTCTTACTTGGTAGTTCCTGATGTTGTCCCTAGTGTAAAGGTGGAAATTAGTGTTCACAGCTGCTGGAGAGCTGGGCACGCCTGCCAGCTCTCTGCCCGGGATCCCGGACCAAGGGGGATTGTCAGTAAAGCATCCAAGCCTGTTGTAGCACACCTCCCTTCCTGGGTAACATAAAGAACAGCGTCAGTGCTCTAGGAATGCAGCAGGCCAGGCTGCTGACCCTTGACAAGAAGCTGACAGGACGGTGTTTATAGCAAGGAAGTGGAAAATGGCTGGTTCAGATCAGCATGGCACCTGTGTTCATTTTCATTATGGGCTCTCTTGTGTTCCAGTGCATCATGCACAGCCTAGAACTCAGCTTGGTGAGCTCAGGAGAAAGCATGATTAATTTGTCTAATATATTGTTAAAAGAGCCACCAGAAAAAAAGACAGAAAGTTCTGGATCCTTTCTGCGTCCTGAGAACAAACCAGCTTCTGCTGCCACCTCAGAGTAGTCCTCCATTTTGTGCTCATGCTCCGGGGTTTATGTAAATTGTTTCTTCTTGTGCAAGAATTAAAGACAGAATTTTTTTTTAAAGCTCAAAACATTAAAACACACACTACTAGTTGCTCTACCACTTATGTAAACCAGCTCCCTTAAATTTTATCATCATAAGGATTCAGTGGAAGCGATGATGTCAATAGGATGAGAGGAAATGACCTCATGTTTTGCCAGAGGAGGTTCAGGTTGGACATAAGGAAAAACTTTTTCTCTGAAAGAGTGATAATACATTGGAACAGGCTGCCCAGGGAGGTGGTGGAGTCACCAAGGGTACATGTGGCACTGAGGGACACGATACAGTGGGCAATACTGGTGGTAGGTGGAAGGTTGGACATGATGATCTTAAAGGTCTTTTTCAACCTTAATGATTCTATGAGTCTATTCTACGATTCTGTGAATCTAAGTGCAAGCTTAGAGCATAGCACAGCCCAGGGAATTGTCATCTACTCCTGTATGGCAAGAGTTTCCCAATTTCTGTGGTGGCTTTAATAAAATAATAATGTAAATATGACATATGGGTGTTGCCATTAAATGCCATCCTTATCCACCATGATAGCACACCAGTTGTGGAATGGTTATTAAGAAGACAATGATGACAAAGAGAAGCTATTGTTACTGTGAGTGGGTGACAGAACCAGAATGCATCAGACCATGACTATTTGTAACTTGGTACAAAATGCAGGGTAGGGCACTATATTGGAAATACTTTCAGAGGAGGAAACTTGATTGTAGAGTTGTAATTTAGGGCTTCACTAGAGATTCTGTCGTTTTCAAAGGTTCTTTTCCTCTGATGCTAGGGAACTCCTGGATTGTGTTTCACTGTTTCTCCTTTTTGTCCCTGTGCATCCACCCCAATGTAATTATACTTTCCTATTGGTAAGGAGAGGTTTGAGACCAGGACTATTTCCTTGTTCTGTGTGTAGTGCTGTGCAGTGTATGTGCCTTGGTGGGCATTGCAAGTGTTGTAGTTGCCATAAATGCTCCTGGGTGGTTGGTGTGGGTAGAGAACAGTTCTGGAAGAATTTTAGAATCCATTATTATATATACCTTTCTAGTTCCCTTTCTTTTTTGCTGCAAAACCCTTTAAAGAATTAGAATGATAGGTTAAATGTGTCAAAGGCATGACAGAATTCATTACTGCTAATGAAGAAATCTATGATATCCATTCTAAAGCATATTCTTTTTCTAAAATGTAGTTATTCTGGTGTAAGCTGCACACAACAATTTTTGCTGTTTATGGACTTTATCAGCTATGTGTCTTACCTTTGGCTGCATCAAGAAGAAAAAGAGTAGTGATCCATACTGCAAGCATCTAAAGCACAAAACAAACAAACAAAAACCCTAAAACAACACATTTCAAGCCTAATTGAAAATAAATCCAGAATTCACCTAGGAGTTTCCTTGATCCATTAATAAAAGTAACAGTGGCCACAGGAGAACTTCAGGCATTTAAAGAACTGGAACCAAAAGAATAAACATTTCCTTAAAGATAGAGAAGTTTCAAGAAAATACCTTTGAGATTCCTCATTTGCCATGCAGTTATTGAGTATAGAAGATATCCTCTCAGCATCTCTTAGAGAGATCCTGACCTTGACAAATAGAAGTTTTTTCCTTGTAGAACTGCAACTCGTGTGCAAGCAAATGAATTTTGTAAGGGATTTGCTACAACATTTTTTAACAGAGTAAAGTTTCTTCTAGGCTTTAATAGAAAAATTACTCGTAGAAGTGCTAATCAGTGATTGTGTTTTAAAAGAACGGAGGCGCAAAATCTGCATTTCCAAACCATGCCAATAGCAAAGATCAAAACAAGTTTTCAAGACTATCAGCCTTGTACACTTATCAGTACTTGATGGCTTAATCACTAGCTGATATGTAACCATCAGAGTACATGGAACCAGCCATGTACTTTCAGGTAAAATAGGGCATGTACTTTACGTGTAGTCTTACTACTAGTAACTTAGCTTTAAAGGAAAGATGAGGAATTACTGAGGTACCATTAGTCAGTGAGATAACACATATACAGTTTGACTTTATAACTTGTTTTCTACACACTGCATATTAACAAGGTGTGCAGAATACAACATGGGCAAAAGAAGAAAAGTAAGAAGTATGTGCTTACTATGCTGTGGATGTTAACAGCTCATCCTTTGAAAACTCTAATATCAGGCTCTGATCGTACAATAAGTCCTGAATCTCCTCCCACCACAGTCCCCTGGAGTTGGTAATTTGCTGTTAGGAGCCAAGAATTCGTCCCTGTAGGACTCGCTGCAGATTCATACATGTCCTCCTTACACCTCCTCTACTCCACCACTCACAAAATACCCCATGCTCACCGTGATTCGAGTCCCTCAGATACTCTTGGCTCCAGTGTATCCCATTTACCTTGGCAAGGCTCAGGTGAGTTCTTGGAGTCCACCGTGGCTGACTGCAGCAATTGTAGGAGCCTTTTGGAGCAGCCTGTGGAAAGCAGGACAGCTCTGGGCCCACCGTCTGAGAGGACACTCACCCTCCCACCACCGTGCAGCATCTGTGGCTTCACTGCCTGGTGCCAACAGTGCTATCGTTGTGTCAGAAATGCTAAGATGTCAGGAACCAGGTTAGACCAGTTGCTGCAAGACTCCGCCTGTTTAATGCAAAGTTTCAAATAGGGTGTTACTGTCGTTTGTCAGTAATTTAAAGCTAAAATGTACAGGGAAGTGGGATGCAACCAGTGAACAAGCATGCAGCCTTTCAGCATCAGGAGTGGGGTTCCTATCATCAGCTAGGTGCCCCATGTCCATGCAACGCTGAGTTGGGCTTCAGGTGACTTTGCTACAACCTTCTGCATGATGCTAAGTCCCAATATTTAGGATCCTGTTCCAAACTTTTAAAAGCAAAACCATCCCACTTGGACCTCTTCCCTGCCTTAAATATTTCAGTCTTAAGCAAGCTTTTCACATTTGTATTTGACAGATGATTACATCAGCACACAAAGAAATGTGTTGAGATCAGCTAGCACGTATGTTTGCAAAGTATAAGCTGTTACTTGAGAAAAATCAGAGACGTATGAAAAAGGGTTAAAAATGTAATTCCATGCTCTGTCTTCTGTTATTTGTTCACCTTATCGTTATCTCATATGTAATTTTGATAGTGGATGCATTACCTGACTCTTCTTTGAGAAGATGACAGGAATGCTCTCCAAGAGAGAACAGTTCCTTGGACAGATTGTCACCACATCCAATTGCCAGGGATCATCATAATTAAATTGTATTAATTGCAGTCAATTTGGTTTTTAGTGTTTAGATTTATAACATCTTTTCACAGAGAACTGTACTGTCATACTATTATGTTAACATTTCTGATCAGACCTTCCTAGAAATCTTTGTTCCTGTATGTAAATGCCAGTAAGTAACTCACATCTCAGCACGATAATGCAAAACCCTTTACTGGGTTACTATGGCACCTCCTAAGCAAAGGGTGTACAGCAAGGGGAGACACCCTTTTTTGTAATCCTTTCCACTGACTGATGACTCTTATCTCCTATCTAACGTATAGATACATGACAGGGGCTTAGGTAATTATAAGGGATACTAGGATCAAAAATTGATTTTATTTATATATATATATATATTTTGTTTACTTGGTTAGCCTAGACAGGTTAATTACTTTAGGTACGGATTGTAGAAGCAAGTAGACCCTCAATACCTGTGCCCCATAACCTTAGCAGAAAATTGAGAAGGCAGGTTGTTATGTAGCTGATGTTTTCTCATTTCAGGCCCAAGTTACTCCAGCAAAGTGTTAAATGATTCTTGTTAATATTTGAGTTATCTTTACGCAATTAAAGACTATTGATAGGGTATCATCAGGTCTGTTAATTACTCATCGATAGGGTTCAGCAGGCAAACATGCCAACCAGTCTTTTAGAAGAAATGGCTAAATAAAGCCTACATACAAAAAATCTACATCTAAGTTATCCCGGGTCATCTTGGCAGAAACTGGATTTGGTGATAGCTTAAGTGCTCAGATCTGTGATGCTACAGTGTATGGTATTTTCAGATGTGTTATATAACTTCAAATTAAGGAGAGTGGATGTTTGTGTTTTTTTCTGTAAGCATTTACAGACAAACTCGGAAAAGCTGATTCACTAGACCCCACAAAGCACCTCCCCCCCCCAAAAAAATTAGTATTTAATATATATACCCTGCTTCTGATTTAACTCTACTACCTATAATAATTTACCTATACCTATTCACCAATCACCTATAATAGTATCAAACCAAATCCTCACTTCATTCTATCCTTGCAATTTCTTCCCACTTCAGAAGTTTACTGCAGGAGTAGGTCACTCAGACTTTTAAATTAGTCTATTTAGGAGGTAAAGAAAATTGAATTATTCATTACATTAAGAAGCCTTTCTGGAACCAAAACCTACCTCAACCCCCTGCTATTATGTGGACTTTAACACAAGTCTGATGAGGAAAATTTCATATCACTTACAAGATTTAGTGACTTTGCCAAATTAACACTAGAATGATAAGATGTGTAGGTCTCTTGGTTTTACCTAAGATGGCAGCATCACTATTGCACTCCTAGATGCAAAGCTGCACACCACAAAGTCCATGTAGATCATTCCAGTTAGCATTGAGCATCAATGGGAGCTTCATTGTTATAGGCTTTGCTCAAAACACGAAGTTGATGTTTAACAAAGTTCATCTGCCTTTTTGCAGGCAGTCAGATGTGACAGTTCTCCTCTGGTGTTTGAGAAGAGGTTGCAGGGAGGGCAAGGCATCTTCATATTTGTATCCAGCAGACAAGCATGAAATGGGTTTTTCATGCTCATTTGCTAATGCCAGGAAAGCTCATAGCTCAGCAAGATTGCTAGTTGTCAGCACTTCCCTGTCAGCTTCTAGAAGACTTTTCACTGTAATTGGGTTAAGTACTTCAATATTATTTGCCTTAGTTTTGTAGAACTCATTCATGCACCCATCTTATTTCTGAGAGAACGTATTTTTTCCCCCTCCCATTCCAGAGGAGCTGGGAAACAAACTTCTCGTTCCACTTAGCCAGAGTAGATGGACATCTGTCTTTTGCCTTCCATTACCAAAACCAGTAAGGAAAATTCTTTCTGTCACAAAGTTTTATCCATTCATTTTTGATTTCTTGAGGGAACAGTTGGCCAAATATTCTTTTCTCAGCTGAAATCTGGCTTTGTGCAGCTTCCTGAAAGCTCCCTTCTGTCGCAACATGTGGAAGAGGGAAACTTCTGTGGTTAGGGCATTGCATATAGTATGACTTTAAAGATAGAACTGAAGGGATAAATCCTTCAAATCATTGTGCAGAGCTGCTTAAGCCATTTTTTTTCTTTTTAATTCTTGAATTGCAATTGCACCCACTTGTCATGTCTTAGCCTAGGGAGTAAGCTTTCTGGGCAGGAACCTACCTGTCTACCTCTGCACACTGGGGAGTGTATGAATAGTTTTTATTTTTAGTGGTAATAGTAAAGTAAAGATCACCTTTTTCTAGTACGTCTGCTGTAGGAGTCTCCCTAAGGAAGTAACACTTTTACATAAAAACTTAAATACCACTAAGAATTCTTCTATTCTTCCCTATTCTGCTTGCCTGCTGAAATAGAAGTGGATTACTGTTCTTATTATCTACTGTTCCTTCACTACAATACGGTTTCTAATACCTTTATTAATGCTAATCTCATCGTGATCATTCAAAGAATAAATACTTCTTAAATAGAGGAAGAGCACCAAATGTTGTTTGACTTCCTTCATATTTAAATGCCATTTAAGCCAGCAGTTGTATGGTTTGTTTATACTTCCAATGGAAGCTCACATTTTTTTCCGTTGAATTTCTCCATGTGAGCCTAGAGATACCATAAGATTTGATATGTAATGCTTCTGAGTTTTGTTCCGTTTTGTCAATGTCAGGGAGTAGAGTACTGTTTAAATTTCTTTTGGCAAAATTAAATCACATCAAATTTAGACTGAAAAAAAAAAGGCAAAAAAGAATCATACTTTCAAAAGGTTGATTAGCTGTCTATAGTGCAAAAAGTAGTGAAAGACATCTGTAACTTTTGTGATTTTCCCTAACAGGCATTTCTTTCTTTCTCTCATCAGCCATTTACCTTGAAATTATTGTATTTGTACTTTTTGAAGTTGGAAATTAGTTCAAGAAAAGACAGTTAAATGCCATATAAAATGGATCTCACAGATTAATGGAAAAGCCATAGCTGTTCTCGACAACCCTGTTGTAGAAGGCTATGCTAAATGAATTGTAATTGATCATGATGAATTTTGTTACATGCTTTAAGAATCACGTGAAGTGGTGAAATAGATGCTCTAGCTGAAGGTCTTTCAATTTATATTTCTGAATTTTAAAATGTCTTAATTAAATTGGATGGTTATTAGTAGCATAGAAGGCTATCCTTGATGAGATAACTGGGACAACTCTATCTGCACTCACAATCACTGAAACACCATGCCTCTAGACTTTTTTATTTCTTAATTGCTGTTTGCTTGAAATGAAGGAAGTCATATTAAATAACAATAGCTTATAGGTTGGCTGACATATTTTCTGTATCTCGATGAAATTCTTATCTATTTATTTCTGGAAGTCCAAAGACTAAAGGTAAAGACACAATCAATCTGTATTTTCTAGCGTCCCACCAGATTTCTGTATATTTCAATGTTAGTTGGATGTTTAAATATCCTTACTCACTTTTCTCAGTGTTTGCAATTTTTGGAGCAGAGCACTCCATGCTGAAAAATGAATGATAGTGCCAAACAGTGATGTTAACTTATACAAGCCGTTAGCTGCTCTTAAATAGAAACAACTAGTATTATAATTATGTGGCTTCATAACAGGCTTTTTATGATGTATGCGGCCTTGTTTATGTGGGTTTGGTTGCTATTTCACAAGCGCTGTTTTTGTTCCTCTGCCCTTCCTCTAACTTTGGTCCAGTACAGGTTGACGTAAAGGTGTTGCTATGTTCATCTCACTATCTTTAGGCTCTTAACTACTTGTGGTTTGGAAACCCATGTAATGATTTAATAAAACTGTGCAGTGTTTTTGTCGGCATCCTTTATCCTGCACCATGGGTTTGTGCATGTCCCTGTTTTGCCTCTCTTCTGGAGAGGAAGTTTGGACTGGGAGCACTATTAGAATTAAATCAGGTTTCAACAGAAGCATTCCTGCCTTCTGCTGTCTTTGGAACAGCGCTCATTGCTTATTTGAGAGAGGCCAGCCAATGCACGGAGGGCTGTGAAGAAAACTAAGTAATATGCACTATCTTCCTGTAAATGCATTGAGTGAGCTGCAGGATGGCATCTTTATGCCTGACAGGCCAGCTGGATCAATGTCTCGTTCAGTAGAATTTCAGAAAAGCTGAGCATTGCCATTTAAATTTTTAGCCTTCTGATTTTGAAGCCATGAGGATCAGAGAAAATTGTTGTTTAAACATGGGGTTGAAAAAGGCTATCCCAAATGAGAGTGGCATGCGGCATGATCACAAACTCATTTTATGTGTAATGAATGTGGGAGTAGAATGCTGCAATCAGCCCAGCATGCAATATATAGAGGCATTACCACAACGATTAGATCTAAATAAGTTTAACTGGAATATTTCATAACGTGAGCCCAGCTCCGCCTCTTTTTGCTGTCAGCTGAAGTTCCTACCATTGCTTTCAATAAGTGAGGGCAGACCCAGCATTTCAGCATCGATTTCAGTGCGTGCACAGTTGTGGTTTGTATTTGAGGTGCACAGAAATGTCTGAAAAAAATGTCAGATATGAACATCTTTTCAGAGATCTGTTACTCTAAATATCAAGTGTGAAGAACTGAGGATTAAAAGCGCCCAGGGCTGGTCTGTGTGTGGGTTCATACTGCCGAGGACAAGAGGTAATGGCCTTAAGTTGTGCCAGTGGAGGTTCAGGTTGGATATTAAGAAAAATTTCCTCTCAGATGGAGTGGTGAGGCAGTGGCACAGCCTGCCCAGGGAGATGGGGGAGGCACCGTCCCTGGGAGTTCAAGAGCTGTGGAGATGTGGCACTAATGGACATGGTCAGTGGGCATGGTGGGGCTGGGCTGATGGTTAGGCTGGATGACCTTAGTTGTCTCTTCCTTAATGATTCCATTATTCTGTTCTATGAGTCTATGAAACCAGTTGGGCAGTCTGTGAATGTTTGTAAATGACTGCAGTCTTCAGGCCTTGGTTTTCATTAGAGAAGTGTCTGATTTAATTTTATTTGACTGTTAATATTATGAAAAAAAATAGCTACATAGACATTTTTATAAACTACTTTTTAACAATTGTGTGTTAGATTAAATCTTCCAGTGGCAAAGAAGGCCTCCTAAGCCCTCAGTTGTCCTGTCTTGTGATGGACATAGCTCAGGTGTTCTGGACATTCCATGTCCTAGAGGCGTTGGTCACCTGGGATGTGTCGCTACCAGCCCAACTGCTGTTTGGGTTGGGTAAGGTTAATGTAAAACATCCAATGGCCAAAGCTGGAATTATCAACAGACATAAGAGGGCAGAGCTGTGCAGGACGAGCCATGGGAGCTTAGAGCCTTTGATTTGTCCTTTATAGATCTTCTCGGCTGCGCCCTTTATTCCATTGGGATTTCATCACTGCAGCTATTATCATATCCCACTTTGCAATGTAGCTTTAAGAACTACTGAAATTTAATGATTGAAGTTATTATTTATTTTACACTGCAGTTCTGCCTGTGTCTGCTATAAACATTCATACACCACAAACTGAAGCAATATATACTTTCAGGGAATTGATAATGATAATATATTTCAAAAATGATTCCTTCATGAACAGAATTATGGCCTCATTTTCTTAGAGGGCCCCTTGAACGGCTGAGATATCCACCCAAAATTAGCTGGGTTGATGTCTGAATACCAGCATCTTTATCCACAGTTGCAGTTGATTTGCGAAGACACTGTGATCCCTAATTGGACATAATGATTCATCTTTATTATCAGCCCCAAGGACGTGTCCTGGTTCCCGTACTGGGGTCTGTGCTCTGGCAACATGCTCCTTCTATACAAGGATGAGATCCAACATGCACTAGCCTTCTTAATCATAAATAAATAAATAAATAAATAAATAAATAAATTTGGGTCTTGAAATGGGTTGGACGTTTCCTGTGAAGCTAATAAGCATGATTACAGTAGTAGAAACACCTCCTGGTGTAGAAACAAATGCCTGTATGTGTTTATACAGAGAGAAACTCAGAAGGTAATACAGAGGGCCAAAACTGAGGGTAATTTTGCACTCACCTTTCAGCTCCAATTCATAACATCGTATCCATCATCCCATTGCCAGTTATTGGCATCACAGCAGCACCTAGAGGCCAGCTCTACTCAGACACGGGAAGGAAAGATCTTGATGCTGGTGTATCACATTAAAAACATGTGAAAAGTGGTTGAATTTTTTTGAGAGTTACTAGTCGACTTCAAGTAGGTGAGTAATACTTTTCCTCTCGCAAAGATTGAATAATAAAACTATGATGCCTTATTTCCTTGGAGAAATTACAGCGAGGAACTATATTTGAAGTGAGGAGAAGAGAAATCCCTGAAACCTACCTTTCTAGTAGTGGAACACAGCCTGATAGAAAACAAAACAGCGCCATTCAACAGAGATCTATCAGAGCTCCATATTAGAAATAAAATGAAATCTAGGAATTTTGGCAAGTAAATAGCAGTATTTGCACACAGACATGAGTTATATATTTACAAATGGCTGTTGTATGTTGCTATTAGGGTTTAGGATAGAAACCTGCATCAGTAGATTTGAGCTTTTTGCTGTGGCATATGAAAGTGGCACACACCAGTACCTTCTATCCAAGTAGAAAATTACAATTTATGTTACTTGAATTCTCAAAGGGTTTGAAAAGCTCTATTTATGTGCATTCATTTCGACAGGAATAAATCATACTCAGGGTAACATGATTTTCAAATATGTCTGTTTTCTTATATTTGCTTGAGTATTTTCTGAGAAGCACTAGGATGAATCACTTGGTTTACATAATTGCATTGCAGATATATTTGGAGACAACTGTGTTAAAAGGGTTTTCATTAACCCATTGGTTAAGGTAGTTTCCCTGGAAACTTGAGAAGGATCCTTCTCTCTGCAGTCTTTTATTTTATTTTATTATTTTTTTTAGTGTTTGTGCTATTTTGTTAGATAAAATGTATAAGAGTGTATGCTAATTGGATGAGTGCTTATTTTCTCTGCTTCTGGCATAGCTGCAGCCAGAGCCAGACTTACGGTTTACATCTCTGAGTGTGACACAGAGATGGATGACAGTTGGTAATCATAAATATCTCCCGGCAATAGTCTGCAGGTATTTTTGAATTAATGATTTTCCTTACAGCTGGTATCCTAAGAGAGGCAAATTAACATAGCTCTTCACCTGTTTTCAGAGCGCTCTTTATGCTGCCCCAGACACTCCTGAGCCAGTAACTTCAGCTGTGATCTGTTTGTCAATCCTGCTGCGGTGTCCTTCCTCCTACTAAGCCACTCCTATGCTTAGGGCTCGATGTCTGCTCCCATAACCTGCCTCCCTCCTACACAGCTCCTGCAAAACCATCATGTGCAAGCATCGTAAGGATGCCCTCAGCTCTGCTCTGAGTACCTGCAGCCTCCTTGCAGGAGCATCTCTTTTCCTCCTCCCTCCCCTCAATGCAGTTTTTCATGCTTTTGCCTGAAATGAGATTTTTAGCTCTCCTGTGATGATATGTGCCACAAGGCAACAATTCACTTCCAGGTGCCGTAAAGAAATAAATATGAGTGCTCTCATTTTACAGGCAATAATTTTTGCATGAAGATTACATCTCTGCCTATCGATCTAAGTCCGCCCCTGTTCCAGTGGAGCACCCTGGCTGCCATATGCATGGGGGGAGGCATCCGAGGTTCTGCTTTAAAGCCTCTGGGCCTCACAGGAGTGCTGCCATAATGAGGGAGGGAAATTGGAGCCTTATTGGTGATCATACAGGTTTTCAAAATCTGGTGTGTCCTTCTGAACCTGAAGCTGGTGCTCTCTGCTGGGTGAGTTTGAAAAAGCAGTTAGCAGGAGCTGTGAGTTGCACAGAAAAACTCTTAAAAACTCTTGTAAATAGGCAAGGCAAAGATCTCTAAAATAAATGGACAAATTAAGACATTTCAGTATGAAAAAATCTTTGTGAAGAGGCAAAAAAAAAAAAAAAAAAGATTAAGAGGCTGGAGGAAAAAGAAAAGGAATACAACTTGTTTATATTTTGGTCTCCTCCTTGTGTATTTAGCTTAGAATCTTACCGGTATTTGGGAAGCATTAAGATACACCTTATGTATCTGGTTATAGATGTACAGTCATGAATAGGAAACAAGGCTGTGTTGTTTTTGGAAGCTAACTTCTTATACTCAGTATTCTTTTAGGCAGAATATTTCTGGTTAAACAAAAAAGCACTGCAGATTTTTTTAATGACTATCACAGCTATTCGAGTTAATCCTAAGCCACTTTCTGAAGATGTGCATGCTCACACTACCACCTACTGCAATTTGTGTCTGAACACATCAGCATTATACAGTGTCTTTATTATTAATGAATTTCTCTAAATTATTAGTCTAGCTGATGTACTTATTGATTATAATAATAACTCATTTAACAGCAGAAACAAAATATACATAGGTCATTCTGATAGTAATGGCTCCTACTTATTTCCATGGAAACTACAACAGATACAAAGAGCACAGTATCACTGTTTAATAGAGCAAATTCTCAGCTGCAAAACACTATTTTTCAACAGTCACCACCGTTAGCTTTGCTTTCTGAGCAACGATGAACCAGAGCCTGCATGCTGCCCTCATAAAAATCTGCCCCAGAGGACATGACTGCTATCCCTGATACTGCTACACCACCCACCATCTCATTGTGCTCACATCCACTGTTTGGTCTCCGTATACCTTCTGTAAACATCAGTGAATGTCAGTGGGTGGCATTTTTCTACATGGAGGGATTCAGTGGTTGCTTCCTGCACACTACCATGTCACACGGTGTTTTGTCAGACTGCCCCTCTGCTGCCATCTGTCACACGGCAACAAAACGTAACAGGATAGTGGTGGGAAGGCTCAACCTCTACTGCCATACCACCAACATCTGCCTCTTATGTCATGGGTCAACATAATAAAATGGGAGGTATTACTTTCGGAGCAGCCCTTGTAGTAATTCTGCCTCTAAGCCCTTTCTAAATAGTGTACTGACTTCCCTGCTGTATCTGCCAATTTTTCTCATGTGTACATAGTAATTTTGAGATAGTAACCATTCCCCTAGGACAGCGATACCCACCTACACTGAACTGAACTACACAGCTATGGGTTTGTATGAATGAAAAGTGGCTGGATTGTGTGAGAACCCTGTCAGTAGTGGTAACGTTATTTGGAAAGACAGAGTAGGTTGCCTTGATCCCATGTGCTATGGTATGCAAAACCACAGTAAATCTCTAAGATCTCCAGTGTGCGTTTACTACCTTGGTGTCATTTGAGTTCTGAAATACGATTTTTCTGAAATAAGCAGCACCATAGCAAATACAGCTGTAATCAGTGACTGAAATCTGAAACTGATGGTTTTGAGAAATAATTGCAGAGATGAATAATCATCCAGTGTGGCTGTTTGCAATTATCTTCCAAAGAAGAGTGCTCAAGCCAAGGTAATGCTACGGCTTTTTGTGTAACCTGGATCTAAATATAGCCTTACTGCTGACACAATATGCAGATGATGCTGAGATTGACATCAGGATTGGAAAAGGTGGTCACAGAATAACACGGAGAGCTCGGCAAGCAGAACCCATGCTAACGTGGTAATATAGTCCCACACAGAGCTGCACATCTGACAAAAATCCAGGTTATAAGTATTGAGGAGGTAAGGAATTCAGGAAAGCAGCAACTTTGAACAGTGCTTATAAATCAGTCTGAGCAACTGAGTCAACGCAAACTTGAAATGTGACGTCTGAGGTAAAAACGATTAATGGGAATCTGGAAATCTATTCAGGAAAGCAGTGTGTAGGAGTGGGAAGGCAATTTTACGTTTATATAAGCATTGATGAAATGGGTACTAGAATATTGCTTGCAAGTCGGATGTCAGTGTTTCTAACAGTGTAAGAAATGGGTGCAGGAAGAAAGCTGCAGAGATTATTTGAGCACTGGAAAAATGCCTTACTCTGAAAGAAAGGAAGAATGCAATTTGTTGAGCTTATCAAAAGAGCCCGAAACGTAACTTGATTGCAGCACAGAAGTACTAGCACAAGGGGAATATACTTGATATTAAAAGGCTTTCTAATCTCACAAGCAAAAGCTTACGAAAAAACAAGCTCTAGAAGCAACAGCCGACACATTTGAACTGTAAATTATACGAAGATTACTGTGCAAATTAGTCAGCGGAATAGGTCTGATGCATCTCCCCTTCTGAAATCCTCAAACCGAAGCTGCACCCCTTTCCAAAAGGTGTCTTTTTAGCCTGAGTAGGTATTAATAGCCTCACAGCGGGATGTCTGCTCCTTGTATGTAATGTAGTTTGGCACGTTCCTGCTCTGCATGGTATTTATGTGATTTTCGCACAGAAGTGGTATACATACATGGAGTCAATAGAATTATTTTAAAGCTGATGTGTCCAACATCATAATGTACAAATGATGAGATAGGAAGTAAGCATCTGTCAGTAACAGTAAGCATTTTTTTAGTTGCAATACTAAAAATTGTTGCTCAGGAGAGAAAATGTATTAAAAAGTCCACTAGATGGCACTGGAATATCCCTCTATGAGTCTTCTCACTTAGGATGATCGCCTGATTATCCTTATTTTTTAATCAAGACCAAAAGGAATTTATGAACCGTAGTATGAAAAATGCAAGGGACATAACATTCTGATATTAGACAGGATGGATGTTCTTTGTTTCTGTTTGATGTACACAATATGTTGTTCACTGTTTTGTTTATGACTGAGTTAGCTTTATGCGCTTATTTGTTTGGAGTCTGTTTAAAAGAACTTAATCAGTATCAAATTATTTCAAATGTTCCCTTTAATAGAGAATTGAGCACCATTCCAATCCAATTTGATTGCTGGCTGGATCTTGTTCTCTTCTTGCTAGAATGAATTTAGTTAAATGAATTACAGTGCTCTATTCTAAAGGGAAAGAGAGGCTATGGTCTCCTTTCTCTCTAAGACATGATATCAGGACCACTTGGAAACTAGTACACAGTAACAGGAATTATTGTTTCAATCAAACACAACAAATGTTCTTTGTATTTATAAAGAGTCATTTCTGGCATTTCACCTATTGAATATATTGTTTTCATGTAAAAATTTATCACTCTAAGGCAATATTTTTCTAACAAGTATATGTGTCTTTAAACGCTCATGGTATCTAGCAGGAAGAAAGGATCAGCCCCCACTTTCATATTTCCAAAGAAACTTTTAGGCTTCTCAGCTATCCAGAGTGGCCAACGTGGGCTGATGGGAGCGATCAAAGGAATAGGGAAAGCTGGGAGTACCTGGGAATTCCTGCATAGGTCTGGCTGTAAAGAGATGCAGAAAGCGTATAGCTTAACATAATACATCCAGTGTTTTAGAAGATGCAAGTGATGTTGTATTTCACTTTCTGGTATGATTTTAGTCAAACAATAAATGAAATATAAGCTTTCTGCCAACAATTCCATGCTAACAAGACCATTAAATCCTACATGTATCAGCAGGGATCTCGAGGTGACTGTGAATCATTAGTGGTGCCTTGACTTTGGCCTGCTGGAGAATATACATTGCCTACTTGGAACATCAACTCTGTGGAAGTTTTTGCCAATCTGGTCTTTAGGATGTTTTCTCGTGAGACATTTGAAAACTGTTCTGTAGGTATTTCAAAACCTAATAATTTTAGCACAGACTATAGATATTTTCATACAAAAGGAGCTATTAATATTAGTCGGAAATCTATAATATTAAAGAAGCATATAGAAATTTGAAGAAATATATATTGATATTTATATTGATAGAAATATATATTGAATCTATAGTGATAGAAATCAGCCCCCCTCCCCATATTCACTGAAGGTAGAAGAACCAAATAATTAACATGTCATTTGTGTAAGAGGCTGACGAATCCCAGAAGATACAGCGAGAATGGTGGGAATTTGGAAGGCTGGGCTATTTCTGGGGTATATCAGCAATGCATCTCAGCTCTGATTAGTACAGTTCAAAAGACACAGAACAACTATTAAATACTCTATTGACAAGCAAGGCATAGATCATTAGACGTTGAATCTGATCCTTTACCCAGATAACGTACTGTAGTGCCACATCTCTTCAGAGCAGAGAACTGGAACTGCTTTGCTAGTTCTCTTCACCCAATAGCTGCTTATTGCATTGTCAACTTTACAAAATGGGCATGCAGCATACCTGCTAAATCCGTCATCTTCTCACAGAAATCTCCTAGGGCTGTTTTCTGTTGCTAAAAGCTTCTGGACACTACTTCAGATCAGGCTGTCATAAGCCCGTTGGCTCACTCTTCTCTTTCTGTTCTTTCCAATCATTACTGCAGGAATTTTGACTCTCTCTCACACCTGCCTGTTGTCTCTTCTGTGCTTTTCATCAAAGTGAAATGCTGTATGAATTTAGATATATATTCTTTCTTACGACGCGAACCCAATTCTCAGTGCTCCAGCTCTTTATTGACCTGCACTCATGTTCCTCACTATGCCCTTGTGGCAGGGGTTGGCCTTGCAGGTACTTTTCCTACCCTTTTTTGATCTATACATATAATTCAGTCGCAGATGTTAAATACAAATACTCCTTTCACTTGGGACATTAATTGGCATTTTGCCCCATGCCATATATATGATTTTTTGCTCACCAACTCGGTGTGTCACTCTGCTATATGTACTTTTTATGTATGTGTATTCATGACGTATTCTTTATTTCTTGTTTGTCTTCAGTTTATAATGTTAATTTGGCAGTACTGTGAATTCAATTGTATTTACATCAACCAATTAGAGAAAATTGGTGTGGGTGCTGTTGCATTAGCTAACTGTAATTTTACTCTGTGGTCAGATATTTTAGTGGTTTCCATTTATATACAGTCTTTGATTTGGGCTGTTAATCAACAAAGAACAGGAAAATGTGGTGGTTTAACTCCTTGTTATAAGGATCAAAATAGGTGCATTGTTTAGTTTTTCTCTCTCTTTTCTCCCAGTTGCACCTGTTTAAAAATAGGGACATATCTGGGTGAGTAACACGGGGAGCTTTTGGTATAGTTGTAATCTTCCCTGTGGATTCTGTTCTATTTTCTGGCTTGCTGGGTATTTTGTTCTTTGAGTCTCCTGCTCCTGAGCGTGGTCCCATGTGCTGACAACTTCCTGGTCAGGTTTCCCCAACAGCCAGTCGTGTAGATTTAGTTGTACATCAAGTCCCAGGTCTATATCCTGGCATAACTAGTTTACTGTTGGATTATTTTTCCCCGAAGATTCTCCACTGGAATCACCTGTTTGCATTGGGCTGTTACTTGGAAGTGCCTTTTAGAAAGTATGACTGGGATCTGTGATTTTATAAAATTTCAGTCTTCTCAGCTGTATCTGAAGGGGAAGTGGTCACAGAGCAGAGGTGCTGTGATGCCAGCATGTAAGCCTGAGATAAAGCTGGAGTTCATCTTCATAAAGCATGTAGGACATGACTCTTGTTGTATCTCAATCCCTATCAGGTAAATATATTAATCTTCAGCATTTCTTTAGCCACTGTAAAAAACAAGGGAGAATTTCTCTGTTCCCCTAAAAATTGCTGTTCTCAAGTCAATATGTAATCTATACTTAAAAAACTAATATTTATTACAGTGTCATCTGTGAAATAATTGATTTATTCCAAATAACTCTATCTATCTTTTCATGGTAGTTTGGCAATGTTCTGTTCTTTGACAAATTAATTAACTGTAACAAGAGTTCTGGTTCTTTTGCACTCTTTATTTTAAAGATTAGTCACTCCTGGATTGGAGAATTTTGAAGATAATCCACAAAGCACATTTTTTACTGAACTTTTTGCTTGAATTTTCAAGACAGAAACATTATATTGGTCCCAGATTATATTAATCATGAGACAGTGATGACAAATGTATTTTTATACTTGGAGGAATCAGTATGTTTAACTTCTACCCTCTAACAGCCGGGTGAGTCCAACAATACGCATTTTATTAAAGCTGTTGAGGGATTTGTTCAGCCCAATGGGATTTATATTGATTTGTTTCACTTTTTTTTTCTTTCTTTTTTTTGTGAGCTTTATTCCTAGTTTGTTGTCCTATTGATTCTGAGAGGTTTAGTCATTTGAGTTGTTACAAATGTTGCTATACTTATGCTATAATTCTGCTGAAATAATGAAAAATTTAGAGTTTCACAACTATTTAAAAAAGCAAATAAATAAATATGAAGGTGCAACTAGTTTTGTTGAATCAGAAATATCTCTGAAAAGAGCATGCTGTATTTCTTTTCCCCAGATGCATTTTCAGGCCACTTAGGGACATAAATTTATCATATTTATGGATCTAATATGGTTATTGGACGCTACTGCTCATTTCATTTACCCATAAGTTATACATCTGCAATTCTGATCTAAGGCATTGAGTTCTGTTTTATGTAATACCTGAGGGTTTGATCTGCTGTGGTTTTTTTCTCCCGTATATGGGCTGCATAACCATATAGATATTGGCTCATTCCAATGAAATGCAAAGGATTCTTGTACATAAAGCAACCATAAGTGGAAAAAACTGAAGTTTAAAAGTAAGTTCTTCCTGGTTGATTAATCAGTATACTTAATGTAGTTGAGCTCACTTAGATTAATAAAATGACAAGGATAAACTTTGCTATACTAGCAAATCATGAATTTATAATTGCTTCCAGCATCTAAACCCCGAAATAGCATTGGTTTTACTGTCAGTAGACACTCTAATATGCAACTGTGCCACTTTGCAAATGTTCTGAATTTGACCAAACCCCACAAGCAGTAGCTGCCTAACTTACAGAGTCAGGCAGTCCCATAGGAGTGAGAGCACCTAAGTTGTTTAAAAATTAAGCACATCCTAGGAGGATCTCTTTAAGGGAAAAGACAAATTATAAGGAATTTTGCTCCAACAGCACTGGCAACTAGGAAGGATAGTTCCAACCTCTTGGAATTATCCCAGTTAACAAAAAGAATCAGAATACTCTTTGATCCCAATGCTGAGGATCAAACCTTGACAGAAATTTGAAAAGGCAACTGTGTCTGAACAGAAAAAACAACTCCCAACATCTCAGGCAGAATGTGGTCAACTTCCAAAAGAGATTGATTCCTACCCTCTTAATAAAACACTTCTTGCAGTTTTATGTGTAACAGAGCTCTGAAGGCTCTGAACGTAGAAAAACCAGTGCAGAACAGTTATTCATTTCACTGAGGTGAGAAAAATGTTGCATATTCCTGAGTGAAGAGGGTTCCTTACTTAATGGAATTTTTTCCCTGGTTCCCCAGAATTGTGGACTACTCATTTAAATAGAGTTCAGTCTGTTGTCAAGTGATAAAGTGTATTCAGTATTCATAGGTTGTAGGAGAAGAGAATAAGTTTTACGATACAACCAGAAAACAAATGCTAAGTAGCGGACTGGTTTACAATAACTGGAGACATCTACTGGTCAGTAGATTTGCAAGTTATTCTGCACAATCATCCTATATTACTAGAGTTGAGCTGTTTCTGAGAGCTTGTTAGAGAGCTGCATTGTCAAGTTATAAACTAAATAGCCACAGCTGTTTAATATAGTTTATTTATTGATGGTAATAGCAGTCCTCCTGTCAAGTAAGACCACATCACTAACTTAAAAGGAGAATTCTCCTTCTAAAAAAAGTACATAGAGAATGGAGTTTGTAATATGGGAACTTGGCTGTATGTGTAACAGATGAAGTGTTGTCCATTCATGAGCAACAGAGGAATCTAAGGATGGATAGCTGTTAATTTGAGGAAGGATAAACACGCAGAAAAAAAGAAAAGACAAACAAAAGCTACCCCCCCTCCCCCCTACTTTTAAATTAATAGAAATCAATCTTAATGTAAAATAAAGGCACATACAAACTGGTTTAACCAAACGAGAAACACAAAAAGCAATCCTGAGAGAGCCTGAGTGAAATTGTTTTACAATACTCAGACTAACTTCTATGACACTTCATAAGATGTGTCACACATTATTCACTTGTCTGAAGACTTTTTCTGTGATAGTTTCTGGAAAACAGAAAGAATTGAATTATAGAAAATCAAATTGAATGAGTTCACTGTGTTCTTTACAGAGAAGCTTTTAAACATTACACTGTTTTTGTTTCTGAAGTTTGACAGCCATAATAAAATTAATGGATGAAGCAGAAGAAAGTTACATTCCTCCAACAGGAATTTGAAAATGATCATGAGTCAGTAATACAAAATTTCCATGACTGATATTCTGCTATTGATGCAGAATAACAGCTGCATCTTCATACAACTCAATCAGGGGCTCCACAATGAACTTTTAAAAACCCTTTTGTTTTCAAAAATGAGACTTCAAAACATTTCTTCTCTGTGTGTTCTTACACAGACTGACAATCAAAAAATGTGAAGTTAGGACTGACATCTAGAGAAAAACATAATTTAAGAGATTTTTGTGAAGTACTTGTGAGTGGGCAAAATAAAATGTTTCCCTAAAAGGATGCAATTATGGTCTTATTTCTCCATATTCCCATCTTTCATTTAACTGACAGCTGGAGTTAAAGATTAACTTAGCTCCTAAACGCATAGTAGTGTGCAGCTTTCAAGAAATTAATGATTATTGCTATACCCCATAAAGATCTTTCTTGTGTAAACAATGTGTCTTTAAATTCTCTTTCTTTGCTTATATTCCTGGACACTTGGAAATAATAGGTTAAAACAGATGGGAATTGAGTGCACCTGCAATGCAAGGATGTTTGGCTTTGTACATAGTATAAAACGCTTATCTAAAACCACTGCTAATCATCTTAAATTACACCTTTATAAATATCAAGAACTTAAAATATGTAGTGAGAATAGCATACCATTTGCAGAATTTCAACTTCTGTTCGAAGAGTCTCATAAATGCTTTCCCAGTCATCATCTTTGTAATTTTCCAATTCTTTCTTAAGCCTGTGTCCAAAGAAATTAACAATTTTTTATAGCAGCCAATTGCTGCTTGGATTATTTTGTTCAGTTTTGGTCCCAGTTGTCAATTTGACTAATGTGAGAAAACTCTCATTGATTTGTTGCACGATCAGGATTTCAGTTTGCTAGTTCTTGTAACTGGCGAAGTGCCGCTCTCACACATTATCGCTGGATTTCATTCACCACTGCCAGTAATGGTGACAACGTGGAGAACTTCAGAAAATGGCAATTTGGGTTTTTAAAAAGTGTATCTTGACTGAATGCTTGATTAGACAAATTTCTAGACTATGCTGTTATAAACCATGAAAGATTTATGACCTCATTAATTATCATTTTCCTTATTTAAACTTGTGAGTATGAGTGTTGATACTTGGGAAACACCATATGTTGCTGATCTTGTTTACTTGAGCATCCACTCGTTGATGCCAGTGAAGAAGCACTGGATTAGATGAGCACTCTGCCTGACCCAGTGTGGCAATTCTGTGCAGTCTATTCCATACCCATCCACAGGTTCCTTCTCTACAATAAGGACTACTTTTAATGTAGTGATTTTTCCTATTGAAAAGAGCATGGCTTTTTTCCCCATTCTTTCAGGCCTACGTGATGATCCCCATAAAAATTTTCTGCTAAAAATATTAATTGAAATTATTTTTAATTAAAAACATTAGTAGCTTCCTAACTGGCTAAAATCTGTTAAGGAATCAAACAGTATGGAGTCAGTTAGAAAATCAGAGCTTTCTCTTATCTGCTTGAGGCATGAAATAGTATTTACAAACAGTGCCGAACTATTTTTACCATCAGTATGGAAGCAGTTTATAAAAACAAACAGCAACAGGATTCTCAGTTGCTGCAGCTACTGAGCCACTGCAGCTCTTCTCCAAATATCTTGAGAGAACAAAAAGAGACAGAAGACTTGGCTTATCTAACACTGCCTACAAACCAGGGTCACAGATCTTTTTTTTTTTTTTTTTTTTTTTGGAAAGCCAGAAAAATGTTCATCTGGGAGGAAAAAAAGACCTCTGTAGAAAGAGATTCCAAGGGGAACATCAGTGTTTAAGAAACCTGTAGGTCATTTGTTATTCTAAAAGTAGACACCGAAACTTTGCTCAGCAGTGCTACATTGGTTTAGATTACTGCTCAGCAGGCCAAGAAATATCTCTGCCAGAGCTTTTAGGAGTCTGATGAATACTTTACATTGAGCCTTTCCATGGCTGTTGGAAGGGAAGCATCACAAGAGAGCTGAAGCTGCTTACTCTTCATGCAGTTTCAGCAATTGATGCTGAGTACTGTGGGCCGTACAGACTGAAAAAAGGAGGAAAGGTACATGTTTTGGTTCTCATTAAATAGCTAATCTAATGCATCAAAGCAGAACACTTTTTCTACTGAGGTTGAAAGAAAAGGTAGCAACCTTTTATTGCCTCTTATAGTATATAAAAGAAAAAAGAAATCTAGTCCTGTTATATAAATAATGCCCTTCCCCACCTCTCCTAGTGCAGATAGACTTGAGATTCTTCACAAGATAATGTGTGTTTGACATATGAATGGCTTTGGTAATAGTAAAAGGTATAGCCCAATGTGAGAAAAATAGCTTAGTCACCACATGGCTTTAGAATAGTAGTGTAGGACTGAACCTCAAGCTTCTTCTGCTGTTTCTCTAGAAAACATAAATATCTTACCATCAATATGGAAGCTATGTCAGCCCTGTGTGCATGTTACAAAGCAGGAAATGCCTTCTCTTTTGGAAATACTTCTTCTGTATTCATAACACATACAAGTGTTTGAACAAAAGGAAATTCTGAACTCTGAGAAATTAAGTACTCGTGCTACTGTAGTACAGTGCTAGTTTACAGACCATGTCATTGAGAAAAGCTTAATTCAAGGTCTAAGTTAAGCTTTTGATGTTGATTAAAGCAGATTAACCTCATTGCCTTCCCTCCTCGTTTTTTTTTTTTCTCTGTGCTTTCTGCTAGTGGGATTGTACAACCTT
Source organism: Gallus gallus (assembly GCF_016699485.2). Lineage (NCBI taxonomy): Eukaryota > Metazoa > Chordata > Aves > Galliformes > Phasianidae > Gallus > Gallus gallus. The sequence goes on along the minus strand of NC_052537.1, from coordinate 29,572,947 downwards.
CATTTAAGAGAAACAAAAGCCCTACTTTACTGAATTTTCTATAAGGAAAGTTGTGGTCTATTCATCTCTGAGAGAAAGTTCTCTCATTGTCTTTGACGTTGCAGCACTGATGCACAGCCTGTTTGGTGGCTGTCAGCTAAGAGTGATACCCATCCATGTTAGGTGTACACTAAGGACAGAACAACCAGAAGATAAGCAGTAACAGGTGCTTATCTGTGTCTTGGGATTCTGGATGAATTACTACTGATGATGTGCTTTGAAACTGTTAAGCTTTGCATATGGACTTTTAAATTTCATTTAAAATATTTTAGAAAACTTTTAAATGTGGTGACAGCACAGCTCCTTGTAAAGCATTGGGTAGCAATGATAAAAGTCATTTATTCAAACGTGGTGTTTAATTTTTGCATTAATCAATTGATTCTGCATTCAGGTCTTCCTTTTTTTTTTTTTTCTTATTTAGAAGCTAGATAATTACAGTATGTGCCAGGAATATTATATTCACAAAACAAGGGCTGCCTGTTATGTTACAGTCTACACAATTAATGCATTGGAGACGCCTGAGTTACTGAATAAATGATGAAGTTTTACCAGAAGGAATGTGAGACAATGGAACTATTCAAAATAATGCTTAACCTGGAAGGAGACTTAGCTTTTTTCATTTTACATTTAAGATAAGCAGGATATTCATATTCATCTTTTCACTATCAGATTGAATGTGCAAACCAATTATTCATGGAAGTATACTGCCTAGATGTAGGACAGCTTTTCTGTCACCTTTGGAAATGGAAAGAGATGTACCTTTTGCCAGAACAAGGATTAATATGACAATTATACCCTCCTAACAACTATGATAAAAAAAACAAATCTATTGAAAAATCTGAGAAGATATTTTAGTTTAGGCCTTACGTGTCCTTTATTTTAGTTTTGAGCATTTTGATCTTCTAAAAGGCCATCAAGTATACTTTTTAAAAAATGTAATTGCACTGGGTTAACATTGTATTGTTAAATTACTGATTTTCAGGTAATGGGCTCTAATGAAAAGCTGGGCCGGAAGTGCCTGGTTTGTGAGAGGAGGTTTGAAAAGTTTAAGATAAATGGCAATAGTAAACCCTACCCTTAAATCAAGTAGGTGGGACAATAACATCAGAATGTTTTTTGAATGCTAGCTTGCCCAAGGCTGACCTCAGCTATCAATGGCCCATTTTCCATTACTCTGGAATACTAGAAGTGACAAAGAGATGAAGATGGAGATCACTGAAGATGATCGATTTTGCCGCTGTGAAATGAGCACATCTATTAAATATCATTGGCATTTGTGGTTGATACGCACTCTACTTGAATTTTAGCTGTATATGCAGAAGGCAAATAGGAAAAATAATTGTGAAATCAATAGATGTTGGTATTATGAATTGAAGTGTGATGAAAAAAACGTTACTGTCAGACAGATCTGTCTGAAAATCATCCACAGACTTGTAATACTGGATCAAGACTTGGTAGCCCAAACCTACAATTTAAGTATAATTTTATGTAAAGAGATCTCAAAAAAGAAATACTTTGTTCAAAGAGATGGATGAATATACATTTTAGAGGCTTTTTTGTCTAAGCGGAAGACAAAGACCTGATCTGGTTATTATTGGAACTGCAAAAGGAACAGACAGTTTCTCAGTTATATTTTAGTGAGACAAGAAAGAAAGTATTCTTCTTGTTCTTTCCTTCTGTCTCCAACTTGCATATGATTGCCATTCCATTTTTTAACTGTAAGTACAAGAGAAAACGTTAGAGTATTATAAATCAAATTGCTTGATGCTGGTGAAAAAGGATAGGATTTATGATACAAAACTGGGAGCTCTCTAAGAAGTTATATATAAACCCAAGAGTATGTATGTGGATTTTCCTGAATTTTTATCAGAAAGGTCAGAAGAAACATTTATCAAGGTTTTAAGATTTTATTTAAACTGAAGAAAAGAATAAAAGTCTGACTTACAGTCTCAGGCCAAAACCAAAGCTAATGTACTGGGGCCACTCAGTCTCACTTCAGTACTGGAACTAGATTAATGTGTATTGTAAGAGCAAAAAAGCGTGAACAAGATTTTGCTGGATATCTACAACTTGCTGACATGACTAAACCAAAAATACTATTGATACAACTGAAAAAGTCAATGAACTTCAGACTATTATTAATTAGTTGTGGAAGGGAGAAAATGAGTCCTAAATGGAATTTAGTATCCTGAAACAACAAATTCAAGCACTTGAGTTGAACAAATAAGTTATAAAAGTGCATGCTCAATGGATCAGAAAGAGCATAAAAATTAAGATGTAGAAATTATAATAAATGCTAGTAAGAAGACATAACAAAAGCAAACAGTATACTAGGCTATGAAACAATTGGAATCAAATGTAAATGAAAATAACACTGTCAAAGAACACTACGTATAAAAGCATAAAACTGGTGGTTTCTCTGGAAGAGCTTTAAGGAATGTACTATTATTATAATTGATTAAACGTGGAAAGTTTAAAACACATGAAATTAAGCTACGCATTTAGAATGAGATCATCTGCACAGGCAGCTGACCAAGGTTGTATGAACTGCTTAGCATTGGAACAGAGTGTAAGGAGAGGTTACAGCAGAAAAGAAAAACTGCTAAGCATCAAAACTGAAACGCTTATCCCAACGTCAATAAGATTCCTATTGAAAGGCATGGAAAATAAATAAATATGGGTCAAGGATCCTTCTAGTTCAAATATCTTGACTTTTGTACTGTACAAGTTAAATCAGGTTTTAGTCTAGGTGGATTAATACAACTATCCTATTACAGGAATTATTATTTCTATAGTGGGCTGCTGTGTTTTAAGAGAAATGTAATATTTTCTTAGAGCTAAAAAGACATATCCATATTTTCCTTTGCAATATGGGCTCTCCATTCCCCATGCACCTTCCAGGTTGAATGCATCTTTCTTGAAAAACAGGTGAAAGATTCCAAATGGAGTTGTCATGATCTGCAATGTCAAAATTTTCTTGGTTTTTGTCGTCGTTTATTTGTTTGTTTTTGTTTTTGTTGGAAATAGTTCCTGCTTTTATCTTTTCCACAGCTATATTTACTTTCAGTGTTTATAGGTGAGTTCTGTTAGCATAGTATGCTCAGACCTTTCTTCTTTACTTCAAAGTGTCCTGTATTTATCCTTAGTGTATCCTAATCCTTAGTTATGCACAAGTACATGAACTAGTATTGTATGTAAAGACATCCCTCCTCTCTTTGCTCTATAAGAACTAGAGTTCTTTCCTTTTCTTTAAAAGATTTATATGCCAAAGGCATTATAAAAAAATCTGAGTACGATCAGTTGTGACTGCAGTTACCTTCTTGCAGCTCTTTTTTTTTCAGTCCTATTAATGTTGTTGCTTCATTTCATTCAAGTCATTTCCTTGCTCAAAATTTTTAATATGAATTCTTCAGCTTAATTAATAGTGGGATATCAAATACTTTACTAACATCTATATGGATGACATTGCATTTTTTTTTTTTGCCTAACCAATTGCTGTCCTATGAAAGAAAGATATCATTAGTCACATTTGATCTATTTTTTGTAAATCCATACTGCAATTTATAATTGAAGCATTTTTAACATAATTCAAACTATAATAGTTTCACTGGACACTGCTATTAGAAGGAAAAGCTTAAAAAATCAATGAGAAGATTGTCATTAAAAAAACTCATTTTAAACCACATATATTACACCAGAGATTGATATCTCCTGATTATAAATTTAACGTAAAATTTAATTGCAAGATGTTTTTTTTCAAAACCACCAGAAACATGGCCTTAGGCAGTCCGTTCAGAATAGATATTCAGGTTTCAACAAAAAGCCTCCCTTTATACTACTGTGAAAATTTTAAGTAGAAATGGTATACTCTTAGTCTAAATAAATTCTGATGAAAATTATTTCTGCATTTCCTTACATAAGGCAGCACATTATTCTAAAATTAAAATGAGGAAGAAGACTAAAAAATTATCAAAAAAAATGCAATAAGTAATTACAGGTAATATATTAGTTCAGTGCCATAATTAGGAATTTCCTTATATCAGTTGAAGGCTCTGCTTGATTCTGTCTTATACCATTTAAGTGGTGCTATTTGCAACCAGCCCAGGAAATGGGACTCAATAGAGCTACTGCCGAAGTTTTCTCTTGCTGTTCTGTATGTGGGGTTGACACTGGCATTGCAAATAGTTAAAATAAGGCTTTTGATTTTTATTGCATGCCTTTCCTGAAAAAGACCACTTTTCTTGAAGATATCTCTGAATGATGTGTCCATACATGAGACCTATGATTTTTAGGGAGCCTACACTGAGGAAAATGCTGAAGTGTCTTGAATAGAGAGAACAAGAAACAGAAATTTGTATGCCTTTGTATTTTTGAACTGTTACTTTGTTTGTAGTGCTTTACATACATTACGTTCAGGTCAGCTTGAAAGCACATTGTGCTGTTAACAACTGCACGAAGAATGCTGACAAGTATGAAAAATTTAGCATCTGAGATTAACAATGGAGGTGTAATCACCACCAGAAACCTCAGAACTTCCTGAGTGAAAATTATGGACTGAATAAAATGAATTGAAATTACAAATTATTTTTGGTTTATGTATTGTTAACTGGAACAGGCTTTAATTACATAATTATTTTCTCAAGTATTGAGAAGATTCAGGTTGTTTAAATCTTGATTATTTATTGCTCTTTAAATTTTTATGATTGGCTTAAAGTATCTTATTTTTCTGGTCTTTTTTCCTCCCTCTCATTATCTTTACAGAAAGGAGCAGTAAACAAAATAGCAGAATTTCAATGTTTTGTGTTTTCTTTTCATGCTCAGTAACATTCTAGAACTTTTATGAAAAGAAGAATGGAAAAGAATTTAAAGAATAGAAAGACTCATTCATTTCAATTCAATAATAAATTAAGCAACACCAGAATGTAGTTCAGTACAAGAAAAAGCCTAACACTGGAGATTGCCCTAGGAAAATGTGAAATGCCCTATGAAATGATCATTTCTGATGAAGAACCCCACTTTTAATGAACCCCACTTTTAATGCTGCACATACAAGCCTATATATACAGCAGTCAGTATATTTCACATACATGCTTGGAATATAACTGGAAGTCAAAGTTTTGGTGTGTAAGTAATAATAAAATAAATTGAAAAATAAACTGAAGAACAGTAATCTGAACAAGAATACAAAAGTGAGCAATTCTGTGAAATAAAAACCGTATGCAAGATTCGGCTTCTCTTATATTTGTGGACATTTCCATCTTTTAAGAAAGGAGGGGAAGAGACAGTGTTGAAATAAATCATTTTGGAGCATATTAAATAGCAACAGCAACAAAAGAACATAAAATCAAAACTACTGAAGGATGTAGAACATTCCTAGTTGTGCTAGGGATGAGTACTTTAGGTACAGAATGTACATAATTCACCTGTTATGTATGGTTACTTTATGCAAGGCAGTACAAGTGAAATTTTGAGACTTCAGAAGTTAGTGATAGGCAGATTATAGCAGCAGATGTCAGGTAATGTGTTTTTCTGCCATTGGAATTACTGTTGACAGCAGTTTTCCTTCCCTAACAAGAAGTTGGAGCACTCTCAGGGATCTCAAGGAACATTACTGACTTGAAGTTTGGGTTTGCTGGTAGATTTGTTTCCCTCATTTTAGCTGTAGTGGTTCAATGATCCTTGCCTTAATTAATTTTACTATATTTTGGCATGAAGATTATCGCTGCCATATTTTAGAATCATTTCTGGTCATATGACACCTCCCAGCTTACATCAGCAGAAAAGGAAATCGTGTCTTTGGCAGCGTTGGGGCAGGAAAACATTCCCTCTAGGCAAGATATTAAAATGCTGCATTTTGAAAGTGTGATTTTCACTACAGTTGTATCACATAAAAACCATAATATCTAATACAATAATTTATATCTCATACAAACCATAATATATTTTTCATTATGATTCATTAATAATCATTAAGGTTGGAAAAGACCTCTACAATTATCTAGTCCAACCAACTAGTTGACCCATCCCCCCCATGCCCACCTTCTTGAAGCCCTGCAGTGACGGTAGCTTCACCACTTCCCTGGGCAGCCTGTTCCAGTGCCTGACCTCCATTTTTTCTCCAAATAAGACAATTTTTGGAAAGGTGCCTACCTTGCCCCCCCCAAATCCAAATTTTATTTTATATTTAGTCTTTATCCATAACTACGTCTGTGCTCAACATTCAAATTTTGCTTAGCTTTTTTCAGTATCACGTGTATTAGAACAAGCTGTAATTGCAGCACCAATAGTTGGAATGAACAGTGTGTGCTTCTCATGACCTTTTGTAATTCTTTGATGGATTTGGGAGAAATTGTATGAAACTGCAGATATGGTATAAGGCATTTTTCTCAGTTCAAAGATAAATTGCTGTAATTTGAATTAGCTGGCTACACTCTTCAGCTGAAATACAATTTACTTTAAGATATATACTTAATTGTAATGAAGACTCTTGCCTTGCCAGCTACTTTTGATATTGATTTTTAAACTGAGACTAGGTATGTGATACAATAACAGACTTACAGGGTGGCATGGGAGCTACATATATCAGGTTATTGATGCTGACTGTCTCTCACATTTGTTCTAAGAAAGCATTAAACACATTGGTATTTTTATCATTTAAAAAGTGGTGTGGTTTCCTACTCAGTAAAATAGAGAAAATCAAATTTTATTCTTATTTATCAGAAAAAAATAATTATTTTTGATCCACATTGTTTATCTTATGTCAAAGAATTTTTCTCTGGATAACGTATACTAAATGCAACGTTCAGTAAAAATGAAAAAATATATTCCTACAGCAGATTCCATAAGAAGGAAAAAAAAAAACAACCTTAATTAAAGAAAACACTTGTCTTATTAGGCTACAAAATATTGCTTCTCAAGCACAGTGGGTACAATCAATAGTGTATCTAAGATTGTATTAATTAGAACTTTGGCTGCAGAGGATCCTTCAAAAGAGCCAGAGGTGCAAAGAGGCTGTTGGGAAGGCCTCCTTGTTTGCCCCAGGTCCTGGGGTTCACTCCAGTTTGTCTTGCCACTGCTACAGAAATGCTTCTGTACTCTCAGGTTCCCCTAGTGAGGGCAGCTGGAGGAGTGAACAGGATGGTTCACTCGAGAATCTGCTGCAGAGGGACTATTGGCATTGACTGAGCATGTCCTGTGCTGCAGTAGTAACAGTAGTAGCACTTTATCTAGATTTTGCACTACGTGCAGCTATCAAATAGTGCCAGGTTATCCTGACCATAATATTAGGCATTTTATGAAGTAAAAAAATCTCACCATCCCTCTTTCTTTGGTTGTAAATTCAGAATATTTTATCCCCTGTTGTGTATTCCACCTACGTGATACTGAAGTACAGTTCCACAAAGAACTAAGTAGAAAGATAGGTGTGTATGGACGGGGATCTCATAGTGAATCAGTGGCAGAGCTGGGGATTTAAAGTAATCTAATGCCTGCTACTTCTGTAGCATAGGAAACCCGTTACAGAAAACTAATTATGGCAATTTGAATATTAAGTGGCATTACGGCAGTAAACTACTCCAAGGGAAATGTGTTACTTAGAAAGAAGTTGACAACCTCATGTATCACAAAACCTAACATACCATGATGGAATGAATAATGTAAGGGAATGAATTATAACAGGCTGTCTTACAACTGCAACAGAATTGCAACTGTTATTATTATTTACATTGTCCTTTATGTATATGTTGAATGCAAAGTTTTTGCCACTGTATGCAGAACTGTGAACTAATTAATTTTTATGTTGAAAGAAATTTGGCCATGTCTCAACACCATGTAAAAGGTTGAAGAGAGTTAGTAATGGGGCTGATATATCATTTTCTTTCAGAAACTGGTATTCAGCAAAATATAGACCTTTAACAAATCATTCAGAAAAACTTCCAGTGTTCCTTGCAACATTTTATTTCTCCACTGAAAGATTTCAGAGGAAAAGAAACCTTGCATTTATTCATTATAGTCAAGAACTTAAGAAATGTATAGAACAAAGTGTGATGTTAACAAAAGTTGGTTTTTTTTCTTAATAATTTCTTAGAGAAAAAATCGGGCCAACTCTTTTCTAGGAGTTTCTTTGCATTGAACATTACATTCTTTTGTGTATGGTGAAAATGCAAATGTCAACAGACAACAAAAGAGTCATGTCAGGTCAGTTCCTAGGAAGCAACATTCACTGCTAAGAGCATATGAAAGGTCTTCTGTCTTGTTTAAATTTACAAAATATTTTTCTAAACTAGCTCAACTAGAAGTCACGCTAGACCTGATGGTAGGGACAGTAGAGAAAATAAACCTGCATTTAGTAAGTTCTATATGCAAGACCCAGCTGAGCTGAAGAGGTTATTATGGCCCATCCATTCTATCACCACCAGGCTCCGTGGAAGGTTCAGTCACTTAGTGCATGTACCCTTTGGATAGTTCATTGATATTCTTTGTATCACTACTGTTTTTCCAAAAATGGAGGAGCTTGCGTACTGCCCAAGGAGTGGGCTTTTGCTCTTCCTCCAAGTTTGACTGGGACTTCCCTTCAACTGCTTTCAGTTTTTAGTTTATTGCAGCGTGCGTGTAAGGGTGGAGGTCTGTAACAAACAACAGGAATTTGTAGCTTGTGATAAACACAACTGATACTCCTGATTTCCAGTGAGTATTGTATAGGAAAGATAAAACAGTCACTGCCACCAGAACTGGTTTGTAATTATTGAGTTAAACTTAAATTTAAGCATCTACTAACACGAGACTCTTACCTTAAACATTCTGGATTGGTCTGAGGTTTTTCAGTCACTTGGACTTTTTCTGCTTCTAAAGCTTTCATTGTTCCTTCAGCCTCCTTGATTAATTTCTCAAGGTCTAAAAAAACAATCATGATCTTATAAATATATATTAATCATCCATATTCAAAGAGGGTCTGCATTCTTTAAATTTAGATAACATTTCTTGCTGTTAAACTGTAGGGAAAAGTCATCTGAATAAAGAACATGTGTTATTTTAGTATTGTAATTGATATACTCATTACAGTATTTTATAAAATCGTGTTCCTTTTCCCACACAGTCTGTGAACATGTATGTAGTCTTTCTTTCCTAACTCATTTACTATGATTTACATTTTTGTAAAGTAACCACCCTATTGCCTGTCAGCACTTTTGACACAGAACTTTTCTTTCCTCTGCACCTTTTTACTTGTTTTTTTAATAGGTGTTTTTGTTTATTCAACACGTTCTCCCCATCCTTGCATGTAGGCTCCTTTTTTACGCATTGCCTTTCATATAATAATGCACAAATGTCAGTAGAAAACAGCTATGGAGTTTACAGATCAGAGATGTATCACCACAGCCACATCCATCCCTATCAGCCTAAGTCATGTTGCTTGCTAAACATTTACATTTTAATAACTTTAATAATTCTTTAATTACAAGTTAATTGTATTTAAAAAAGACTTACGTTGATTTTAAGGTCACTCTGAAACACTTAATTCTCCATTCAAGTAAATATTTTACTAGCAAAAGTAGAATTTTATTTTTCATATTTATAGGTTATAATTCAGCAAAACTGTACATCTTGGTATCAGAGACATTCAACATAAATCTTAATGAAGTCCACTATATTTGTTATATGCATCCTAAAATGATTTATTACATAACGTAAAATATATACAATCTTATTTCTATGACTTTTTGCTGAGAAAAATAACTTGACAAAAAGGATATTTCGGAATCATTTGTCAAGGCAGAAATTATGATCATAACAACTGATTATAAAGCACACCTTTGAGTTCACTTTTGAGAGTAAATAATTCCTGTTTTAATTCATTCTTCTGCAGCTGGAGTGCATTTAAATGAACATTCTTATGTTCCATTGTCTCCATTTCTAAGGAAATAAACAATTATATTTTAAATTAAAAGGCATTGTATTTTAAGTCTCCATGATATAATTTTAAATATTCTTGACTTTTATCCATCTTTTCATGTGGACTGTGTCCAGCTAGTGCATGCTTTTTCTTGAAATGCAACATCTGTCTTAGCACCAGTTAAGAATTTAACTGCTCTAAATACAATGAAGGATTATTTTGCATATCTTAGAGGTTAGAATTGTGTTTGTATTGGATTGCTTCTCAATCTAACTCTCAGTTTTGGGAAACCTTGTATTCTCTATCTTAACACAAATAAACATGGTTGGAAATGTCTGAAAAGTTTGGACAGTAGAAGAGGCTTTAATAATCTTTATGTAATGTCGTATGCCAGGCCACTCTCTTCCAGTATTGTGTTTAGGGGTGGTTTCAGACAGCAGGAGAATGGGGTTAAAATTATTGTTTGTTAACAGAGTTATACTGTACTGATTTGCATTCTCCAGTAACATAAGATAATTTAATACAAGATTTACCATTTTTTAACACAGCAGCTTCTTTCTCTAAATCATTTATTTCAGTCTTGGCTTTTTTTTTAATTAGAAGTTCTCTATTGCTTGTTAGTCCATACTCATCATTAAACTCTGTTACTTCCCTAGTAAAATTATCTTCCTCTTCAGTCATTTTTCTCTTTGCATCTGTCTGAAAAAAAGAAATGGCAAATTCAATGCTTAAGTGGAAAAAATGAACGTTTTGTTAAGCTAGCAGATGGAAACATACTTGTTGCCTATGCTTAAAATTTATATATGTTGTGTATTCACTTTTCCTGACTTGGAAGAACATGAAGATGGCCTACAGCTCTACCATTTTGTCTGCTGTTCTAACCTTTTTTCCTTATAGAGTGAAGGATATATTCTTCCTTTAAAAAAATATTTTAAAAAATTCACTAAGTCAAGTTATATACTTGTGTAATTGGTTTTAAGTGCAACTCATTGTTGAAATTACTGCTAAGTTCTATTTAAAGTCCATAGTATACTGTGGCCACTATTTTTTAGTCTGCTGTTAAATAAAGTTGTAGTTTACTCCTGTGCAAAAGGCAGACTTGCTTTATTTCCCTAGATAACTATTAAGTCAGCTATGGTTGATAAGGAGTCGTTTCATTCCCTGGAAAAAAATAATCCTAAAGACAAGGGTAACAGTAAATAGTAAAGGGTAAATAGTAAAATAATAAAAGTAGAATTTAAAGTTCCTTTAAAAAATGCTGACTAAATTATATTAGAAGAAATAGCTTTATATACAGGAAGAAAGACACAATTATCTATATTTCAAAACTTCACAATTAAAATTAATCAAATTTCACAAATTTCTTCAGAGGATATTTTCTGCAGAGGAACTTTTCTATGATATTTTTACTACTTTTTCTTCCTTCCTTCCTACATTTAAGATAGGGAATATTTTGAATGTTGAAGTAATATGACTAAGTTAAAGTAAGAATTTAATGGTAATACTAGCGATCCATACTCAATGTTGAAAATTCAGATTTGCTGATTTGAGATATGAATACATATGCAGGGAAGACTACTCTTGTGTGACCTTACTTAAAGACTCAGGGATACACCATGCAGAAAGAGGAAGGCAATATTCGGGTTGGCATGGCAGTGAACTGAAAATGTTGTATGTTGCAATGACTACTTTTCAAAAGGGGGCTGAGTGTTTTTGGTTTAAAAGAGATTATGTGCAATGTCAGGATTCCTGAAATGTGGTGTTGGGCTTCCTGAGATTTTCCTCTGATACTTCTCAGTATATTTTACAGTGGTTGAGACAGTCCAATTGAAGGTGAGATTTTACTGCTTTTAGAAAGGAAATGTGTCATGATTGGAACTCAGTCACACAATAGCAGACGTTAGAAACTGAAATTAAGAATGTGAAATCAGCTTTGTAGGTCAACTGCAGTATATATTACCTTAGATCATTAAAGTGAGAATTAAATTGAAAATTCAAAGCAATAATCTAACTACATTTACATTTTTTAAGTATGCTGGTGTAAAAAGAAAAATTGATTATTCAGATTTATAATATTTTTTTCAAAATTTATGGCTGCATAAACTTGTACAGTACAAATGCACTACTTGAATACCATAGCTGGAAACATACTAAGTTTTTGAGAAGAATGCTTTTCTGGTTAATAAGTTCAGCTTTCTGTTTCTCCAAGCTGTCTTCACGTTTCTTCAAAATTTCTAAGAAGAACATTTTTTCAGACAGCTGTTGAACCTTCCAAGAGAAAACAAAAAGTTATGAAATAAGGTTATTGGTTTTTTATTTCATATACTTTTATATTGGACTTAAGGATCTTGGTCTGGTTGAAACACAGCTGGCATAGCTGCTGCTGCTGCTGGACTAGGAAAAGCATAGCAGCTCTTCCCCCCACTTTCACCCAAAATCTTCCAGTTTACCATTAAGCTTTGGGAAAGTATTCTCTCTTTAAAAGACAAATTTGCTGCTGATCAGTCTGTCTGAAATGGTATTTTTAAATCTATGCAGTTTATATAGAATAATCTCAGGTTAAAAACAGGAAAGACATTGATCACACAGAATCTTTTATCCAACCTTAACACAGTGGCCTACGTCTCACTGCACACAGGTCGTCTCATATCAAACCAGACAACATCAGAGGGATAGAGGTCCAACTTCATTGTTCTGACTGAGGTTATCGGGATGGCTGCATATGTGATTAGCTCTGCAATGCTAGTATTGCATAGGAGAAAGAATGAGAAAGGTGCTCATGTTTTTCTGAGGACAGTTGCTGAAATTCTTAGCGAAAGAAGTGTGATGGTAAAACTACTGATAGAATAAAGACAGTTTGGCTGTAAGATGCCCGAAAACTCACACTCTAATTTCGAATATGGCTTTAAACACATTTTTTCTACATTGTAATCAGTAGTTTATCTGATAGAAAAGTATGCCTTTCAACCACTGCATTTTCAGAATTTGCTGAAGAATTCCTCTCAATTTTCCATTGCATCTACTGTGTCATTATCTAACTAAAGTTGATATCAGATGAGAAAATATAACAGCAAATAAATGGGGAGCAGCTAAGAGTTGAAAAGTCGTAGAGGATGAGAATCAGTCATTTGACGTACTGGAGAAAAGGTGTTCAGAAAATGACTCGGACTGTGATACTCAGAACAACTAGGGAAAGGAAAATTAGCTGCAGAACTGCTAGCAGACCTTAGAGGCACAGGGTAAGTATCAGGAAGTAAACTAAATGGTCAAGGTGTCACATAAGTTTGTGCGTGCAGAAACTTATTAAAAAATAATACAGATGATTCTGGAGAGAGTACAGAGGAAATGCATCTGATATCAAAAGGAGGAGGATAGTGGAATCAAATGTGCTAAGACTGGAGTGAGACAATCAGACAGGAAAGGACCAGACTTCCTCATCCCTGATATGTCTGGCATGCTAAGCATCCAGGAGGTGCTTGCCTCAGCAGTATTTATGTTGCATACTAATTCTAAGAGAGTAGATGGTCTCATACCTCTGTAATTATATTACCGAACATAACTAACTGCAGTGTAGGTTCTCCATCTGTAAGATGCCTATTTAATCTATGCATTTGCAATAGATTTTTTTTTTTTTAAGAAATCATTGAGGCATGAAAGGCAAAATGCTATAATTCAGGTTCTAATTACATGCTCCCTGATTTTACTGAACAGAGAAAATAAATAGCATTTCCTGGGAACCTTTGATTGACCAAGGGCAGTCTCTGTGAAATAGATGTCAAAACATGTTTGAACTCGGGCTCATCTGCTTGCTCAGGCATAAGCCCCTGTGCATGTTCATGCTTGGATATCAGTGCTTTTAAAGTGCAGTTATTTGGTGTGGGACAAATTAAGCAGCATTACTGAACAGCATTATTTAATGCTATTTGAATTACATTAAATATTGTAGACACATGTAAACTTAACTCCTGTACTGAAAAATAAATTACTTTTAATAATATCAATATTTATATAATCTTTAAACCTAAATACAGTCTGATTGAAATGAATTTTTCCATTCCACTTATTTTCTGTATCGTGTCCTATTTAAAAATGAATCAATGTCAGAATAAACAGGCAAATAAAATATATTTTTGTGAACACCAGATAGAATATTAGGTGGCTAAGGCACTTAAGATTTAATTAGGAAGAGTTCTTCAGCTCTTCCCATTAGTCATTTACAATAATAGCTCTACTCTTGGGATGCTCTATACCTTCCACATAAATGTTGATTGTAAATCACACTGCATCAATAACAAATTAGCAGTATAAACATAAAATAGTGTTCATAAATAAATGTAGGAGCAATACTACAAAAGGCTTTACCTAGTAAACATCACTCAGATATAATGCGTTGGCTAAATAAGTTACTGTGTTAAAGGTCTTTCGTGGCATACATGACAATAGTCTCATCTTACAACCAGTGAATATTTGTTTATGAATTTCTTTATCTGATCCTGTCAGAGTAATGTCTATGTGTGTGTATATATTTATATGTATAAATAAAATATGCCTTAAAAATGACAGAAGAATCTGTTTTTGGAAGGATCAGATTATCCTCAAAACATCTGTGTGAGATAATCCCCAAAAGGTTCTTGAAGATGTTTATTTAAATGCACAACAGTTCTAACTTCAAAGGAGACTCCATAAGCTTTCCTGTTGTGCATACACATTCCATCTGCACAGATACTTAAGCACATGGGGATGATAACTAGATTTCATTTTTCAGGCACAAGCAAATGGATTTTTAAATCATTTGTACTTACAGGTATTAATGGTGAAAGAGCTCTGCAAAACTGAATGGTTAATCTAAAGCTATGTCTGCAGTTTGGTTAAACAGAAAGCATAGTAAAATGTTAAAAGTGTTGAATGGGTTTGGAAACTTTCTCCTGTCTAGAGTGTCCCTAGCAAAACTCTAAGGCCTGGCACAATGCTGAACCCAGGCTCATAGGAAGATCTTTAGTATATGACTCAAGATCTTGTGAAGTAAATACAGTGAATGTTTCCACATATTCTCTGTGAGACAAATAAGGCCTTTAAGGAGTGGCAGTGGGCAACACAGGAATGATTTCCAAACCTCTAATAAATGCATATTTTAAATGAGAAAGTGCTATAACAAGCTACAAGACTGCTCAGACTGAGCTGCTCACACCATCCCCAAACAGCTCATCTGCTCCCTGCCCAGCTTTTTTCTGGGGAGCAGCATGGCTTTCTTTTGCCTTTGTGCTGTCTTTTTGGAAATGTTATCTCATCACGTGCCTACCCTGAGGTGAGCAAGTCAGTGAGCATACCCAGACAGCCTGCAGGGTTGGATTTGTGAGGAAAGCCACAGACAGACCTTTGCACACGTGAAGCACATAGATTCACTGGCAGTGATCATTACAGAAATGCAGATTGTACATTTTCTAGACGTTGTCTAACTCGGTGGGTGAAGCATATGCCTTGAAAGTGTTCATGAATTTATTCCCGACAGGAATAATTCATATGCTTGTAAATGTAATGTATTTCTTATTTGTACTATAAACATTCCTACTTACCTTAGTTTCTAATTTTATTTTTGCACTGTTCAGCTCTTCTTTCATTTGGTTAGTTTTTTCATGATATTTGTTTATGTCAAATTTAACTGTAAAACAAGGAAAACCTGTAAGCAAGTGTGTAAATGTTCTGTTCTTACAAAGCAATGGCATTGGCAAGAAGTCACGGGACGTCTGCCTGAAAAGCTTTTCCAGCACAACTCCCCTCATGATTTCACAGTGGTGCCACCCCACTTTTGTTGGAATGCTCTGGAATATGGAGGGGGCATTTACAGCGACCGACACCATGGGACATGCAAGATGGCGGCCATGGGGCTGACCTTGTTGGATGAGGCGCCTCTTCTCGCCTGCCTGCTTTTCCGTGAGCTGAATTTGTTGGAACAAAGTATCCAGGTTCATTTCTGACTTGTGGGCAGGTCCAGGTGTGTGAGGGCTCACTGCTCTGTGCAGGGCTGGCTGCTTAAAGCCAGGGGATGCACTGAGGGGAGGGCAGAGCAGGGTGGGCCCACTCGCAGCCCTTCCCTCAGGGCTCTGCCCCAGGTGCTGCCAGGCCTTGGCTCTGCTCTCCAGCCTCAGCCTTCCCACCGTGGCTGCTCCAAGGCTCTGGGGAGAAACCACAACGTGCAGGGAAGCCACCTGGAAAGATGACCACAGACTGTGAGAAGTGAGGGCTCAGAGGGAAACTTCAGGAAAGGGAAGCATGAACAACTGGGTCAGGGAGAGTGCAATGGCACAGCCGTGCTGAGGGAGCCCACCCAGGAAACGCACAAATGGAAATGAGCTGGCAGAGGAGCAGTAGAGTAGGGAGGGGCAGGAGAAAGATGTCTGGGGAGTCAAAAGGCCTCTGACCGTCTGAATCTTGTCAAACTTGTGTGCATTTCTCAACCCTTGATTCTCACTCAGGATTCGGGGATTTTTGATCAAACAGCTCTGACTTTATTTCTCTAGGGCCAAATGCTTTATACTGCTCTTGTGGTGTTCAAAAGCTTTCTTTTTTTTTCCTTCCATCTTCCTTTTCTGTGGAGTGTTCACCATCCATTTTTAATAACATAGCTGTTCAGATTTATTTGTCTTTTGAAGATTGATGCCTAACCTTAGCAGTTATGGAAGTAGGCTAAAATCTGCAATTGTCATACAATTCCCAAGAAAATGGGAAAACTGACTACATAAAAACAAAGTTAAAGTGATTAGGCTCAACTCAGCTGCATCACTGTTAATGGGAAATGACAGCACTTCTTTCCCAGTCGGGCTCTGTACACAAGGATCTGAACCCAGCCCGTTGTATGCTATTCTGGGGCAGCCTTGCAGATGAGATTACCGTGCTCTGAGCTTCTGCAGCTTTTTGATTTGTACATCACTGGATCGAATACCTGGAAATGTAAATAGCTGGTTGAAAATATAATTCATATTACAGGATTTGTTCTTACGCCTTGGAAAAGACTAACTACATTCCCTGCAGGGCATACCTCTGCGAAGTTGGCCTATTTGCTCTGAGGCAGAAAAAGCCTGGAGGAAAGGAACTTGCTATCCTTCCAGCATTTTCCACATTGTGAAAGATTAGAATTATTGACAGTCTGTCTTGTTAGAGTTTTCCTCAAAGGACATCCTGTCTTTAGAGTAGACTGCAGCAGAAAAAAACAGAAATTAGGAAGTCTTTGACTACAAGAAGCAAAGCAATATACATGAGAGTACAAATGCCTTAGTGCTGTTCTAAGTCAGTAGAATGAAACTGAGAATTCTGTACAGATGTTATGTTGTAGCATTTACTACTTAAAAAGCACCACATTATAGTGGTAGCATGCTATACAATTGTGCTTTTAAAAAGAAGACATTGCTCTATGTAAGAAAGAAAATGTGGGTTCTGGTGAAATGTAAAATCCTGAGACTAACACATTATGTTGCAGGAAATGCAATTATTTTTAAAAATGGAGCAAAGTGCAACTGAAGGAGAAGAGTTCACAAAAGTGAATTTAGAAAATGTTACAGAAATGAGGCTTCCTACCCAAAGGCCAAAGCAAAAGCAGATGAGTCAAATGGGAGCATTTGGTGATTGAGACAGTGATTTGTTACACAGGTCTGATGACTGAAGAAGTCATTTCACAAAATTCAAGAAAATGAACTGCTCTATCAGTGGATCAAGGAGAAAAGAAAATGAAAAGCATTCTTTGAAGTTTTTGAGACTTGACTGCTTTTGTATTTCAAACTGAAAAAGCTGCTCTAGGCTGGGATAGTGTTCAGTGTCACTTGTTAAAGAAACGACTGTTTTTTTGTAAAGGGTGCTTCAATGTCTAATTGTGGCAAAGGAACTGCTCATCCTAGAAAGAAGAGTCTGGCTCCAACTATACTTCTCACTGTCTGAGAATGACCATTCAGCACCATTAACAGTTCTGTAAAAGATTCCTTCAGATACTGGGAAAAAAAAAAAAAAAATCAAAGTGGGACCAGTCTTTGAAAAAAGACTTGATGATTTTTGACTCCTGCAGATATGTGCTTGATTTAACATTGTAAATAACTCATCAGTTCAGAGTCATATTAAGTGAACCATGCATGTACAAATGCTTCAGAATCAGGATAAGGGCCACTATTTCAAGGGTGTGTAATTTCCTAGCTTTCACAGAAATGGATGTGATGGAATGAACCTAAATGTTTCAGAATAAAAGTAAAATGTGAATTACCTTTGCTTGACTTCCACTTCTGCAGAGTATAAATCTTTTGTAAATCACTAGCTGTTAGAAAGGTGACTTCAATTTTGCTCTTCCGGTCATATCAGTACATCTTAATCTTAATCTATATCTGTATCTTAATCACTGTGCTGTAATCAGGTCATGCCTTTCTTGTGTACTTCAAAATTAGTAATTGCCATTTGTAATCAGGCTTCTGTGCTAACAGTAAAGTTTCTTCTATGAGTTTCTTCTCTTGTTTGTGTAGGAAGAAGGAAAGAAAGATTTTGTGTGTAATTTCAGGTCAGTATAAAAATTTTATCAGTGTAATTTATTTCTAAATTTTACATGCTCAGATTATTTCCCAAATTGATTTTCTGAGAGCTGAAGATGAAAGAGGCAAAGGTAAGACAGTGGCAGGTTACAGATTAGATGGTGCCCTATGGTCTTCGTATAAAGAAATACAAAGTGGAAATTAGAAATCACAGGATTGTAGTTACAAATCATTCTCCTCTTCTGTTCTTAAGATCAGCAACATTAATTTTTAATTTTTCCATTTACAAATTACACCCGTTAATTTTGAACTGCCGTATTTACACCAAAATTTCTCTGCAGCCTACAACTCTCTGGTCTTCCTTTGCTCATGGTCACCTTTGGATTTGTCATCTATTTACCTAAATTTTTTTCTATTCTTCACGAAGGAATAAAACCAAATTATTCCGTAGTGTAAATCCACAATTATCATTTTGTGTTCAGGGCTGAAGACTGAGCTATCCTGCACTGGGAAACAGCATACATATGTAACAAAGTGCACTAACCATGTGGGAGCGTGGTGTTGAGTGACAGTGCTGACAGAGGGAGACCGCAAACAGTGAGTAACCCAGTAGCTATTTGCATAAGTAAGCATAATAAATAGTCTCCATTCAAAATTAATTTTATAACGTGCCTTTTAAAATCAAACTTTTAGCCCTACCATGTAAAATAACGTTGTTAAAAGACAGCAAGAAGTGTAAAGTGGTAAAGTGTAATAGACAGGTTTTAACACAAATCCAGAGCGTAGTTTTGTTCTCCCCTTCCTGCTGGTCACCCACTGCGTGGCAGGGTAGGCTGCAGCTGTTCTGCTCCTTCCACAGCTTGGTTCCAACCCAGGCACAGCAGGATGTGGGGAGCACAGGCATAGCAGAACAAAAAATTGATGATCTCTGCTTGAATATATTTGAGTTCCTAATAATAATAAAAAGCAAAATCAAAATCTCAGCTATTTCTGAAAACCTGGAGCAGGACAGCAAAGAAGAAGAATAATAAATACAGTAATAACCTACAACTAATGGCCTATCTCAAGTTTCCTGATGAACTCAGAATAAACACAGTCTAGTCTTTATCTCTGGAAGAGTAAGAGCAAAGGGCTGAACCACAGGCTGGAAACTCTCCACTTCTGCTGGACTCCTCAGCAAAGGACTCATGAATGCACACTTTGTTTCCTCCTTGTTACAGGGAGGAAATTACAAAAATCCATACAAGAAAAATATGGAAAAATGTAGAAGTAAATCTTCATCAAATTATATGCATCCAGCATACTTCCCTGTGCTCAAAATTCCTACTTTTTTTTCAGGTGACAAAATGGTGAATTAAGGAAAAATCATGTACGTTTATAATACATGAAAAAGCGTATTAAGAAGTAACATTGTAATCCCTCTGACGTGTTTGGTTGCAATGAAGAACCCATTTCAGTAGGAATGTAAGCATTTTCCCAGCAGATGCTCTTTAGAAAGAGAGAGCCTGCTATTTGCGTTGTGATATGTCCATTTGAGTCTTACATCCAAGATTTTGCATAATTCCACCTGGAAAGGCTTCACGGGTCCCTTGAATTACAAAAGGAAAGATTAGCCTTCTAAAATTTAAGTTTTGTTGTCTCTGGCTATAGTAGCACTGCACCTGTTATACAGGTATCCACATTCTTCCTCTGCAGCGTTTTGGAGTCTGTTTCAGATGTCTGTTCTGCTGATAAACATTTATCTTGGAACTTTTTTACTTTGCTATTCTGTAGTGTTTGGGTAAGTGACAAATGATGCTCTCATTTTGAAACATTTATCAGAGCTCTTATTTATCTTGGCATAATGATAATACCTTTGCTTTTCAGATCTGGAGTGCACGTTGCAGGGCAAAATACTGCCTTAGTTTTGCCTTTTCTTAGTATATTTTCTTAGTTCTTTGTCTGGAAAATTGAAGTTTGCTTTACATAAATACTACTTATCATTAAGCAGGCATCCTGGAGAAGTGAAAAAAATCTTCTTAGAATTTAATTATTTGTGTCTTCCACATATAAAAAGATTCGCTTTTTAGCTTTTATTAACAGACATTATCCATTATGCTCTGAAGTTCTATAAGAAGGTGGGTGCCTTTAAATCTTCTCAATAAAGGGGTGTTAAAGAAACCTGACATTTTGAGGGCTCTGAGGATTTTCATGCAAGATATGTAATCTTGAACTGATGTATGGTAAACAATCTGTTGAAAACCTTTATGTTTAATCAGTTAGGTATGGTATGTTTCTTGTTACTTGCTACTCCAGTATGCTAATTTATCTCCTCTTGTTGAGCACATTTTATTTTAAATATAGAAAAATCTTAACTGAAACACAGAAAGTAATTGATTATTTTAGTTATTTCACAAGAATAATATATATATATTTTTTTAACATTTAGGTCGATTCTCAGTAACTCATATACAATGCTGCTAAGTTATCAGATGAACAGCTGTCATTATTTCTTTACTCCTTCTATTTCAGGAGACTTTAAACTATTTTTGTTGGTTCTTTAAGCTTTGTTTCTCCTTGCTATTCCTAATGTAGGGAAGATAATAATTTTGATGACTAAAACTGCATTATTATCTTTATTCATAACAGGAGAGGTATTTAGTTCAAGATCTATCTAGACAACTATTAAACCCTTACGGGATCCATTACAAGGCCAAATGAATTTGTCTGCATGCTGCAGAAAAAAAAAGACCAAAAAAACATTAGACCTCTATGTTAATAATTTTCATAGGATTAACGTTATCATTCCATCTATCACGTTCCTGCTTATAAATATGGTCGTTTCCTTACACATATGGCAAAGGCGGATGGCATGAGTCAGGCAGCAGTAAGGACCTGGTGTTGAGACTTCACACTCTCCATGCAAGAGTGTGAAGAACCAAGGAAATGTTGCCTACATGAGGAACAGGAATCTCGGTTTGACTGAAATATATATCCTAAAACTGAAAGCTTGCTCTTAGCATAGCAATTGAAACTTAATGATCTTTTAAAACCTCTCATCAAAGTTGGGCCATATGATATTTTTCAGTTACAAAACATTTTGTAGGAAGGGTCCCAATTCTATTTATTTTTTCAGACGTAAGCTGTTGTCCCTACTCCTTCAAAATAGTCTGAACAGTTTTCAGAATCCTTTTTTTTCTTCCAAAATATTGTGGAAAAGTTCTGTCCAGTCTTCATGTTATAAAAGCTGCTTTGTAAAAACCAAGATAAAAAAAAAGACCCAAACTGCATTCTTTTCCATAGATCTTCAGCAGAGCCTGTTGCGAGAGGGCAAGGGGAAATGCTTTCAAGCTAAAAGAAAAGGGATCTAGATTGGATATAAGGAAGAAGTGTTTTAAAATAATGGTGGTGAGGCACTGGAACATGTTGCCCAGAGAGATGGTTGATGCGCCATCCCTGAAGACTTTCAAGGTCAGGCTGACAGGGCTCTGAGCTGTCTGATAAAACTGTAGGTGTCCCTGCTCATGGCAGGGGCGTAGACCAGATGATCTCTAAAGGTTCCTTCCAACTTGAATGATTCTTTCATTCTATGATTCTACAGCCCTTTGTGGGAGGAACATATTCAATGAAGACTTAACAATAGTAAACAACATAACTGCCTGTTGATACAGATGTTAGGTTATATAGATTTCATCCTTTTTAAACATGGAATATAAAAGAGACCTATAGTCATACTTCTGTCCCATTCGTATCCCTTTCCACTAATGCTTCAGGAAGATTACTTGCCTTTAATGCTGGAATCTTGAAAGGCTTCAAGGCATACTTTTGCATATGTATTCCAGGACACGGTGCATAGTCAGGATAATAAAAACATTAAATTCAACTAGAAAATCACATTCATAAATTAATAATTTGCATTGATACTACAGTGACTTCTTTCAGAAGCATTAAATGTCTATTCACAGATTGTGTGAAATGCATGTAAATAATTCTTGTGGGTTTGTCTTTTAAGGCTTATTGAAAGAAGATAACAAAAGGAAAGTGAATTAGAATAGATAGAAAAAAAATTGCTTCCTTTGAAATAATTACATTTTTCCTATTTTGAGAATTAAATCAGAATATTTAAAATGCCTTCAGCAAGTCAGTTCTGTGAATACAAAAGTGATATCTGTAGTTGAGGCGGCAGAGGTTATAAAAGAGAGTGAATAACAGTGGTTTCAAGTGTGTTTTCACATATTTTGGTCTTCTTTTTTTTAATCGTATCATAATTATGCTTCTGTTGATGGTGTTTTTAACCCTCCTCTTTCATTGCTAAAATAAATAAACATAGCTTAAATATCATTTGAGAAGTAATTGTTGTTGATGGTGAATACTGTTAGATCTCCCAGCACCAGAAAAAGGGAAGAAAAAAAAAGAAGAGAAAAAATTATTTAATCAAAGGACTTAATGATGAAGAGTCCAATACACACACATTGTTTTTTGTAATCTTTATAGGAATAATCCAATAAAGACCTACTGAGTAGATGACATCAGAACTGGGCATGAAATGCCGAAAAGCATTGCAGAAGGCCATCCATTTAAACTCCACAATTAGGGCAGAAAAACACACTCAGGAGTGAGTGCTTGATATGTGGGGTCAGGGAACAGCTGCATAGACAGTACTTCTAGGAACACCAGGAAGATTGCTGTCCTGCCTGGTTGTCCCTGTCCTGTGTTCTGGGCTAAATAGACCAGTTTCTGCATCACTGAGTTCTCAGCCTTTTATTTCTTTCTTCGTATTCTTAGACCATTTTCTGCTGGGCAGCTTCTAGACACTCCTTAGCCTACATGTGAACATTAGATAGATTGTTATTACATATCTTGCGGTCCTCTTGCCTGTAGTGAATGTTCCACACTACCTTTCCCATTTGTCATGGTATTTGGAATTTTGTTCCTTTCCTCCAAAACACCTTCTTTCTTCCTCTTCTCCTCATGACTACACACTGTGCTACGCACATTATATTAGCACACTCTTCCAAGTCTTTAATAAAAGCACTGACTAGAATTGGCCTGGCTCACGCTCCTGTGCGATCCCTTTAGTGGAGCCCTGGAGTATCAGACATTGGAATCTATTGACCCAAAGCAAATTTTCAATCAACTATGTACAGTAATAACAGCAAGTACTGTAGACCATATCGAAGATCATGATCATAGTTACACTGACTCAGATCAAAGGACAACCCAGCCTGTCTGTGACAATGGCCAACAGTGGAAACCTAGGGAAGGATATAAGAAGAAAATAGATGAGCTCACATTTTCCCCAGTATGAGCTCCTATTGTACAGCCATTTGGATTTAAGAATTCATTTACTTATGAGAGTATGGTATATGGAAGTATGAAAGATCCAGTAGTGATGTCAAAATCCTTAACCAATAGGTTAGGATTAGAACCAACAGGTGTAGGTCAACTACAACACATGTACAGATTCAGTTTCGCCCATCTAGCCAACTGGCGTTTCAGGGAAGGAAATAACAATAGCGTGACATGATCTGTTCATTGCAAACCAAGGTTGACTAGTGGTTTTTATTTGCTTGTTTGTCTTCTAAGTATCTGCAGTTTAATTAACAAATTTTCTTAGTACCTTTCTCAAAACTTAATCTGTATTTTGCAAAATTATGCCAAGCAGTAAAGAAAATCACTAAGTTTGGTCCACCATACTTCTTGGGGAACTTCCCAGTTCCTCCACACATTCTTTAAGGCAGGCTCCAGCAATTCAGAAGTATCACTGCAAATCTGTAATCTGAAAAGGATAGGTTTCATTAGCATGACCATACATAAATGTTTAGTCAGTTATTTCTGTATTCTAGCCAATATTCCTTACTTGTTGAAATTAATGTAATTCTGCATTTAGGCACTTTTCTGGAGAGCACTAAAGGAAATAAGAGACAGAAAAGTGTCAGTGTTCTGAGTATCTTATTCTACATCCTTTCGTAGTTCATAATGGATCTTCTCAAGAGTGATACAGAATTATGAGCATGGCTGAGAAATTAGCTGAGTTGGTTTGCACAATTAAACCATACATGAAATAGTTCCTCAGATGTAAAAGGGAGCACAAAAGTATGATATAAGGAAACATAGAATACCAGAAACAAAACAGAGATGACAAAAAATCTAGGAATGTTTGAAATAGCACATGGATACTTTGTCTCAGTTTTCAGTGGGAATAATGGAGTGCCTACAAATAATAAAAATACACTTAAGGGGAATTAAGACAGTTTAATGAATGCTTCTATACGCGAGCTAGCAGCTAAACATAGCCTACTTAATATGATGAAATATTGAAGGTTACAGAATAACTATTTAAGAGTATGAAAAGAATCAGCAAATAGAAATGCTGGTTTGCCGGGAATGCAATTCCCTGTTCCCTGTTCAGCTCAGGGCTAGTTCCATCAAGATAAAGAATAATAAAATTATTCCTTGTTTTCATAAAACAGGAAAAGCGATGGCCAAACAAAAGGCAGACCTGGTAGTTTGACCTCAACACTAAGCATGGTCTTAGAATAGATTTTGGAGGAAAATAAATAAATAAATAAAATAAAGGACCTGGAGGTAAATGGAAAGTGGGATAAACTACAAAATGGTTTTATCAAGAGCAGATCATGTCAGACTAACTTAATAACTTTCTTTGATAAGATAATTGTCCTGCAGAAGAGTAATGCAGTGAAACTAATCTACCTTGATCAAAATAAGGCATTATACTGTTCCTAGTAGGACATTATTTAAGGTGGAGAAGATAGGCTTTATGGAGAGGGGCGGGGGGAGGAAGATTGAAGAGAAACTGACTAAAGAGTTATATTAAAAGTGTTAAAAGAGGGTGTAGCAGAAAGGCTAAGTCATGGCTTGAAACAGTGATGGAGCACCTGGTGGGAAGGCAGGGCCAAACCAGGGGAGCTCAGGTGCAGGCAATGTACCTGAGTGACTGGAAGGAGTGGATCTTGGCTCCACCCCTACCCAGACCTCATTTAAGGGTTGCCAAGAGAGGGTATCTTGCTGGAGTTCTCTACCTACCTGAGGTCTTCTGAAGGTAAGTAGCTTCTTTCCTTTGTTTCTTTTTCCACTGCTGTTGTATTTGAGTAAGTCTTCTCTTGCTATAGTCTAGAACTTTGCTACTCTGCTGTCATTGTTGTACTTTTCATCACACTACAGTGGGTTATGTTAAAATTAGAAATATCAAAATGAAAGGGATTTGATAGTAGGATTTCTCTAGGTCTTGGGCCTGATTTAAATAATGTTTTTGATCCTGGTTAAATGAGGGGAATGGCTATGGCATTTACAGATATTATGAATTTGGAATATGTCTAGCATCACCTCCCCTGTGGGACAGGCTGAGAGAGTTGGAGCTCTTCAGCCTGGAGAAGGCTCCAGGGGGACCTTACAGTGGCCTTCCCCTATCTGAAGGGGGCCTGCAGGAAAGCTGGGGAGGGACTATTTATCAGAACATGCAGCAACAGGATGAGGGGAAACAGCTTTAAACTGGAATAAGGTAGATTTAGACTAGGTATAGGGAAGACATTCTTTATTGTGAGGGTGGTGAGACACTGGAACAGGTTGCCCAGCAAGATTGTGGATGCCTCCTCCCTGGAAGCACTGAAGGCCAGGCTGGATGGGGCTGTGAGTAGCGTGGTCTAGAGGGAGGTGTCCCTGCCTATAGCAGTAGGTTGAAACTAGTTGATCTTAAAGATCCTTTCCATCCAAACCATTCTATGGTATGAGAAAACAAATAACTTTATGGACTGACAGGATGGAAATCTATCAGTACAGAAAGCCCTACTAGGGGATAATATCATATTCTTTTCCTAAAAGCTGGTGACTTGATAATCACTAGCAACAGCAGAGGAAACAGGTTTAATGCGTTAGTCAGTTGTACTGTGACTATGAGCTGTGGTTATGTCATGGTTGTTAAGTAGATTGTCATTATATCAAATGAAGGATTTTTCCTTAAGACAATAAAGTGTTAACAGCATTTTACAAGGCATTAGTTAAAAAAAAAAAAAAAACCTCTCAGAATATTGTTTACAGTTTTCATGACCCACATTAATTCACAGCAGGTGCAGAGTGGGATGGGTAGAAGAAAGAAGTACCTATTTTCTCAGCTGAGATGAAAATAGCTTATCTGGCAAAACAAAGCTTGAAAGGGCATATGGTTACATCTTTGTAAGTACATGTGGGGGTAGATGTGATGGGAGAAGAATGTTATGTTAAAGCATAGCACTATTTCAAGATCAGATACATACAGCCAATTGTGAGTAAATGGGAAATTTAGAAGAATCTTGGCAATCTGTGTAAAGCTTGAACTGTTTTCCAGACAAGGTCACAGAGGCAGAGAACTGAACTGCTTCAATATGGAAATTTAGACATGAATGAAAGGGTATGTGTGACATGGTGAGGTAATGATGAGTCAGAATTTAAGACTTGTGCTATAAAGCTTTGGATACTTATTGACATTGCAAGAGACGCTTAATGGGGAACTTGTTTGAATACTTTTCTTAAGAAAAAATGTTTTTAACTAGACCATTTGCTAGGGCTTCTACTGTTCCATCAGGATTTTGGTGTTCCTTCTTAGTGCATAGTATATGAGCAGGGGACTGCCATTTCTTAAATGGTAAGAGATTGGGGCTGTTGGTTAGGATGTCAGATGTTAATTGAATGTAACTTGCTTACATGTTGATCATCTCAAATTCGAACTGGTTGGGCCCAGGAAGTAATTTTTCTTAAATCATATTGGCTGAGATTGCTTTCTTCTCTAACATAAGCCCTCTGGAATGAGGTTCTGCTTTTTCAGAATTCCAACCTGTGGCTGGTCAAGGAATCCCTTTACTTCAGTATCTTCCTTCTCTGACTAATTGGTGTTTTTAATTTTTATTTATTCTGCTGCAGTATGAGGGAGTGTAATTATAAGGGGCGCTATTTTTGTATGCCACAAGACTTGATTTAATGTTTTCTTTTTCAGCTATTCCAAGAGTTTTTTTCTGAATAAGAAAATCTTAGCTTCTTGAGGTAGCATGGAGCTGAATGGGAGGCAGTCAGGGAAACTTCATATGTGTTGGTAAATTTTGAAATGAAGTTGATCATTTTTTGTGGTCCAGATCTTTCTGAGACTCTACAGCAAAAAATGTCCGAATGTCCTCTAATACTTCTAGCTCAAATAATTGAAACCAAGACAACAGAAGAACCCCCACCAACACATGTATTTTGTTAACCAGGGTTCGCAGTGCTTTCCATTTTAGGTATTCTACAAAGTCTCTTGCAGATGCTTTATTGCACTGCTAAAGAATTCAAGTTCTTCAGCCTTCATAAAACTTGCACTGTCTGTAATTACCTTAAAGTTTTTCTTCCTGATTTGGTTTCTTGACTTCTACTTAAAAGAAAATGATTGAAATTTAAAGTGATGGTGTGCTTTATCTCTTCAAATGTGTTCAAAGAATCTATGGCAACTAGGCACCTAATACACCTATTAAAGTCAAGTGCATACAATTAGATGGATGTAAATGTACTTAATGTTTATTCCTAATGATTGTTGTCTACACAAATATGGATACTTCGTTTAAAAGTAACGAACACAGTAGTGTTAAAAACCTACTACGTGATTTATTGATAAGTATGCTTGTGGCAAGAGTCTTCACAGCAACTACTAGTAAGAGAAAGATTACTCTGTTCATCGCTGTATTGTTTCTTGAATTATGAATAATAGTACTCTGAAATTGAGCAGTTCATTTCTCATAGCCTGTACAGTGATACTAACGTATCAGTTCTGTGATGTGGCTTATCCTTTTCAATCCAGGAAGCTGGAGTTCAAAGGTCTTTCTTAAAGCGCAGATTACTAAGTGTCAGTATAGTCTACTGCTACTCAGTCTGTGCGTCTCCTTATACTTCTTGACAGAGAAATAAAATAGCAGATTCATAAGTCAGGTCAGATCTACTCTGTATCTCTTTTCTTGAATCCTATCTTGACACGCTCAGATAAATTATCTCTTGGTGTAGAAATGGCCTGAATCATATATAGAAAATGAATGTCTCTAAACCTGCCAGTCCTCCACAAATCCTCAGGTTGCATTTCCTTTGAGCTGCCTTCTCTGCTAGTGATGCTAACAGAGAAAACACAGAATCAGTTTTTCTTTCTTCTTTGTAGCATTGTCTCTGTGGAGTCCAGTGTTACAAGCCATGGAACCTTTTAAGAAAGAGTTGGCAGCTGCATGGCATATGTAACTTTCTAAATCCAAACCCCATGTAAATGGAAAGCAGTTACTCCCACGCTTCTCAGTCCCTTTTGGCTACCATCTGGAACAAAAGCAAGATAAAGCTAACTCTTCTTATCACCTTAGATACATAAATCCAGCTGAAAACAGTTATGTTTTTTTCCTAATAAATTGTGTGATTAAATTCAAGCTAAAAAGTTTCTGGTGAGTCATTTTAACTTTGTCTTCTAAGTTTTAGTTGGGGAAAAAATGAAATTTTAAAGCTATCCTGTCAATCTTTTTCACTTTATTTTACAGAGAATAGTACTTTTCTCCCTGTTTTCCACTGTTATCTAAGTTATTATTATGTGACATATATTTTGCTTTTGTGTCACAGGAAAACTGATACCTAAATAAGGATTTGGAAAGCTTTTAGGTTCCTGTTCCAAAAAGAAAAAAAGCCAAACCAAACCCCAAGCAACCATAAACCAAACAATAAAACCTCCTTATAAAGAAACACCAGTGCCTATAGGCTGAAAACTTGTTATCTTCTTGTCCTTGTACATATGTATGTTCAGACTGTGATACTGGATAGCGGGTTGTACCATTGTTGTGGGCTAAGAGGAACAAGCAAGGTGCAGTGCAACTGGTCATGATGTTCTGCTTCCAGGGCTGCATTCCTCAACAGAAGTGTAAAATGTATATAAAGTCTTCAGAATGCTTCTTCCAAACTCTAAATTACCAAAGAATAAGTTCATTATAGGCTTCATTATTTCTTCCTTCAACTTTTGTTCCCACCTACTGCAGTTGCTCTCCAGACTTGGAGCTCCTTCCTCAGCCTCCCAAAGAGCTGTTTTCTGTTATTGGTGTCATGAACTCTTGCTCCAGTTTCACTGACACCTGTTTCCTCTTGTATCAAATACTGCATTTAGGATAAGCTATAGTCTTTCTTTCTGATCCAGGACCAGTGTGCAGCTCAAACAAAGCAGAGCAAAGTATCACAGAATTAAACCAAAAATACAGTAGTAGTTTAGCAGCTCAGATGGCATTCTGCCCCAGCAATATCTGTAGGCTTTGCTTAAACAGATGTGAAGCTGTGTTTTCTCAGACTAACCTCTGGTCTATTGAAACAGATTTGAAGTTGTTAGGCCTTTCTTGAGGGTTTCTAGTGATCTGGTGTTCTTGGCAGTGCCTCATCTAAGTTTCTAGGGATGTGGACAGCTAGGGTAAATTTCTTCACAGGAATATGTTGGTGTTATTGGGCTCACCATGCAAGCACCATGTTATGCTTATTTCATAGTGTTATTTATACACAGCTTAGGCATAGATACTCTTGTGATTCACACAGAAATGTGGGAACTTTGCCTCAGTGAAGTGGTTTGCAATACAATGCCTACTTATTTATCACCTTAAAGTTTTAGACATTTTTCTGGTAAACCTGACTTTTCTCTAATATTACAGAAATTAAAACATTCTTGATTGACTGTACTGTACAGTAAACTCAACCAAGAAAACAAGTTGCTTTATTTTAAAAGTAATATTTCAGAGGGAAAGTTGTTTTCTGTTTTTTCCCCTAAGAGGGGATAAAAGGCACCATTGTTATCCACCACCCAAGTTTTTACCAATTACCAATCCCTTCAGCCATTCTGTTTCACTTTCAGTTTGGGATCTACTTGAGACTCTTGTTAGTTCGAAGTACAAGTTAAAGAAAGATGTTCAAGGAAGTAAAGCAGATTTAGGGGAACTTCTGTGTGCTTGACACTTCTTCTAAGCATTTTAGTCAATAATCATCAACTGAGATGTACCACATAAAGTGGAAATCTTGCAGGAAGAGCACTTGTGGTTACTCCTCTGGAAAACAAACAAATATGAGCATTATTTACCTACAGGGATTAAATATCATCACATTATGCTATGGGCTAAAAGATAATTTCAAAACGGGAAACATTAATTTTTTAATTTTTCAGTGTTCTAAACCTCAGTGTTAAATGAATATTGACTGGTCAGTCAAAACATGTTCAACTTCCCTTCAATATACTGTCTCTACACTGAAGTGAGCTATTTCAGATGGCTGAAAAATTATTGCTTAATACCTTTAAACACTGTCAGAAATCAATAACTTTGAAATCTGTGCAATTTGTACACTAAGTTTGGCGTACCACTTCAATTCAGTCTGTTTAGAATTGAATGTAAGTGGTTCGAACAGTTGTCAAAAGTACAAATGTCAAATACTATTTTTTTATTTTAGAAATAATAGATTGGATATTTTAGAGGTAGTATTACTTTGATATATGAAATATTAACAGAACTTTTATTGAAGATCTGAATAAAGTACGAATTCAAAATATCATAGGAAGTAGCACTG
This sequence comes from Gallus gallus, assembly GCF_016699485.2. Lineage (NCBI taxonomy): Eukaryota > Metazoa > Chordata > Aves > Galliformes > Phasianidae > Gallus > Gallus gallus. The sequence goes on along the minus strand of NC_052537.1, from coordinate 29,541,957 downwards.
TTTTTTTGTGGTTACATACAACCTCTGCATAGTGACCACAACTCCTATTCACAATATTTTAAGATCATAAGGTGTATATTAATGCATAGAAAAACACATTTTCCAATTGTTTTAGGTGAGCAAACAATTGGCAAAGAAGTACCGTGCGTCACATGATTGAAACAGCCCAATTTCTTTAACAGTGGGAGCTGTAGCCAATGTAATGAACACTTGTAGAAAAATCAGTTGTGAAACCAACTTCCAGATTTACCTTTCAGGCTGGCCGTATGTATTTACTGCTATGGTGCATACAGTGCTCTGGGTACTCTGCTGTCATCAGAATTTCACAGAAATATTGGCGAAGAAGCCAAGTAATGGGATTATCTGGTATTTCAATAGAACAAACAGGTCTTGATTTGCAACAGTGTTTCCAGCTGATAATCAACTGGATTACAGGAGAATTATCTCATTCGGCAGCCATAAGGCTCTTCCTAAACTATAAAATTGCGAACAAAAATGTGTGTTAATTAAGGAGTCATTGTTGCTGACTCAAGAAATATCTTTTCACCCAATGTTCATTGAATAACTTTTATGGCAAAGCATCTGCATTCAAATTGTTTTGCATTTATTTTTCCTGAAGTGTTTGCAGAGTTGTTCAGAATTTTTTTTAATAATGAAAACATGGATTAAAAAAAACCCCACAATAAAAACAAAACATCCAAACCTCTCTGAGCATCACTGTACCTTTAATAGAGATACTGCCACATGCTGCTGAGGGCAGATACCTAAAAATAGTTATTTTTGCTTTTTCTGTAGGACAAATTCTCAAGGCATTTATGACACTATTTTCTTCCACTCTTTTTTTCTTGATCTCCTTTCACCTCAAATATCAATCTCTTGAGACTTTTTTCTCCCCTAAATTTCTCACCCCAGAGGAAGAGAAAAACAAACAGATTTTAATCATGAACACTGATGGAGTTGCTAGCCTTTTCAGAAATCTCCAAGATAATTACAGTTTCAGTGATAATCACCATCAGCAGAAAAGTTAAATTTTACTCATCAGGTCTAGTAGAGGAAATACAGTTGTGAAAATCCAAGATGATAATTTTGCCTTTGGTTACCAAATTCTAAAATGACTTTTAACCTCCATGTATCATTTTTGACTTCCCTACACAGGGCATGAGTCAGGGCAGATTTGGTCCTACAGTTCAGAATAAGATCTGTACAGAAACTGAAAGAAAAATCTTCCTCTAGGATTTAATGTTCTTTGCTCTGTAAATGTGTGCATATGCAGTGTAGCATAAACCATGAAGCTGAATGCCCATCACTAGCTAGAGCTGTGCACGTCTGAAAAGAGGTTCTTACCACTTTTTGCACATTGTTTTGTACATAGGCATTTTAGCGCTTCCAGTTAAGCACGTGGGAGTGGGAAATGAAACCTAAGTGAAGCAGTACGCAAATGGAAGGTGCAAGCATTCTCATTTTTTACGTAGGTGTAAGGTAGGGTTTGTGTCCTGTGGCTCAGGATTGCATGGTCTCCACAAGACTGCATTGCTGGTAATCATGGAAGTTTAAGAAGACAAAAGGAAGATTGCCACCAGTGAACAAGCTAAGTGATGACAAGGGCTGAATCACAGTAGCTGCTGACGGCCACGGAATGTTAAAGGCTGAAGCCGAGTATGGGTTGGAACCTGAAGTTTCAGACAGTGGTGTGCTAGTATCTAAATTGCGTTGCTTTAGATTTTATAAACTTGAATTAATAACACTTCACATATAACATCTTGTCTTTATGTATCTTTTATATTTTTCCTCACTTCTCTAAATCGAGTTTCTTTGCTCAATTTTCTTGTACTATGGAATTTAGTACATTACTTTGCTGTAGAGGTATGAATCACCTCTCACGTTAGCGTGAATTGCCTCTGCAAACAGCTAGGGGGCCGTATTATTCCACTTTTAAAGCAATGAGACATCAATCGAGGAATATACATATTATCAGGCTGTCTTCACAACTTTTTCCTTACCGGTTTGGACAAACATCTATACCTGTGTGTCAGTATTTAAAGTTTAATGGGATCATTTGTATAAGGTATGGAACATCATAATAGGCTACAGTTTTGCTCATATCTTCACATCTTTAAGGGTGAGCGTATTTGGCGAGGTGTACGTTTTGTTCTGTTTCTTACCTGCAAGCTGTCTGAATCGCACCGTGATGTTTTAGCATTTATGTATCTATTCCGCTGAAGTCAAAATAATGTCACATTAGATACAAATTCATGGAGAAATTTTGCAGCATTTTTTTTTTCCTCCAGGTGGTCTGATGCTGCAAGAACACAACCTCTGGTGAGGCCAGGGAAGCAAGACAGTAGGAAGAGTTTCTGGCCAAGAAAGCTGTATGACTTCACTACCAGGTCAGTCTAGAGGTGTAATGGTTTGGTTTTTCTCTTTCTTTCTCTTTCTCTCTCTCTCTCTCTTTCTTTTTTTCCTTTCCTTTTATTTTATTTTTTCTTTGTGCAGGATGCTTTCTTTTATTATACTTTTGCATGCATTAGGCAGCTCAGTAATTTGGATTGCACTTCCACATGGTTTTTTATTTGATTACCGTGTGAATGCTCATTGTTAACTTTGCTTTTGTTTTATGTTTTTCCTGATACTTACTGAAAGCTCTAAACCCAAATAAATGACAAGTTCAGTAAAAACTCAATCTTGCTTTTGTGCTGCAAAAGCCCATTCAAGGCTTCATAAGCCCCTCAAAATTGATTTTTGGAGCACTGTTATTTAATCTGTCCTTCAGAAAACTTTAATGCCTTGAGCAAATCCTTCTTGCCTTATTCCCACCACTAGGTTCTCTGACTTCATGGTAAGCAGATAAATGTAAGACAAAAAAAAATGCAGTGCAGTCCTTAGTAATTCTCTTAACTTGTCTACACTCCCTTTCTCATTACTGGATAAAACCTGTGTAAACGCTGTTTTTTGTGATCTCATGGCACACAGACTTTTTCCCATTAGTCTCTTGCTCTTCCCCACCTGCTATATCTGACTCATTAGTTCATCTTTAGCTGTTTTTCACCTTTTCCTTCCCCAAAGAAATATATTTAAAGTTCAGGGCACTGTTCTCATTCTCAGCATAGTTCTCCCCGTGTATCTAACATGGTGCAACTTTTCTCTCTGGCTCAGTGGCTCCAACTTCAATACTTTCTTGCAGAGTTCAGTATTTAAAATTAATTCTATGGCAGAGATGGTGGAGGGAATTAGCAGGCTAGCTGTGGTCCAGTCAATAGATTAATGCAACCTTGTCAGCTTACCATTACGTTGTCATCTGAACTGCAGCAAGCCATAACAACCTAATGTAGTGTTCCAACACCACAGCTCTTGCACATGAGACTAGCTCCAAAACAACATCAAGTAGCATCTGAGTCAATTTTTCTTCCATGTGAAACCCTTCTGAGAGTTTGCTGTCAACCACTAATTTACATGCAAATGAGTAGGCAGAAGGAAATCCAGTAAGACTGAATACAGAAAAAAATAGTATTCTGACTTCACACGTCTTGTATGAGTGGCCTGAAGTACCATATGGCCCTGACTGCAGACGGAGTTTGATGCTCATGCTGCATTCAGTGCGTTTAGGTTCGGTCTGTAAGATGGTAGGAAGCTTAAAAATGCCTGTTGTTTAGGAGTTTTGAAGCACTGTTGTTTTGGTTTTTTTTAAACAGCAGCTTTAATATCATTATAATTCCTCATTAAAATATATTTCCTCTATTAAAAGTTTTCAAAGAAGTAAAGTCAGCTAATGTAGATAACTACAAAAACTCAAGAACCTACAATTATGTAAAAAGTGAAGTACTAGCAGTAAGTGCTGGCAGTAAGTAGCTTAAGTAGTTAGTACTGATTTCCACATTATTTATACTGTAATGGCCTTTAAACAATAATTCAGTAGTGATTATGTTGTCATCTGTCTTCTAATGAAATGTTTGTCCTTAAGCTGCACCTTGCATTTGTTATATTATAATCATTGTTCTGGAACTTCTTAGTAAGTATCAATCAACAGAATAGAAAACTAGCTTAAAGATCTTTAATATAGTCACATTTAAAACTTTTTTTTTTCAAATTATTTCTTTTGCTGAAGAACCTCATGTTTTGAGTGATTGTCACATATAAATGGCAAGGTGGATCTTGGTTAGACTAAAATCAACAGCAAAACACCCATTGACTTCATTTTACCCCGGAGAAGTTAAGTGGAAAAGAATGTGGGAGGAGCATAAAGATCTAAAGCCATTCTGTGGCTGAAAGCTTTCATATCAGTGGGAAATGGCAGACAGATCAACTGGTGATTTTTCTCAAGGTGAGGGATGGGATCTTGCTTGTACAGAAATTACTTCATTAGTTCTTCTTGCTATCCTAAGTGCAGAAATAGCAGCCATACCGCAGGCTTCAGCCCTCTGCTGAGTCAGTCATCTTGGTGGCCTATAGTGGACAATTGTTTGTTTAAAATATAAGAAAAATGTGAAAGCCACAGATAAAACAAGTGCTGTCAATTAACTCACTGTTAAAATCTTCCACTGCAGATAAATAAAGTCTACCAGTTACTGAATCTACAGATTGGGCTGGATTCTGCTGCAGTAACCTGAGTCTGGGATGAGTTCTGTGGGAAGCAGAGCACTCCTGTTCTGCAGATGGGACACTTCAGTTTTGAATATTTTCAGTTTGGCACCTCGGTAAGTTTTTAAAGACCCTGAACGTGGTTTATAGCTACAGTTTGCAGGAGGGTACACGTAATCAATACGTGTATCAAATCAATGGCACTTGTGCTTTGGACTTGCATCATATTAACACTTGAGACCTGCAGCAAAACTCAAGTGAGTTCAGCTACCCAAACCCAGGGATCCTCCATGAAGAGAGCAAAGAGCTGTGTTGTCTCTGTGCTGTCAGGGCATGGAAATTAGTTTAGACATAAATAGAAAGGATGGCATCCAGAGGCTAATGAATACTGCATATAAGTATTCAAATTCAAATAAGTATTGACAAAAAAATAAAAGAATTTCATCTCCAAAAGAACAAAAAATGTGGTACAGTTGCACTTGTGACAAGCAAGATACTTTTTCACACCTACAGTCCTGTTAGAAAAACAAACAACAGGCATTCTGAGCTACCATGTACCATGGATTTTCTGTCTGGATTACTTTTTTCAGAACCTGGTTGTGTTTTGAAGCTTTTCTGGGTTAAGAAATTAGAGCCTTTCTTCGTTTTTCTAGAGATGAACCAAAGACTGGCACGGGGAATGTTTAGTGACAATCCTCAGCTTTGGATGCATGCTTTTCCAGATGTCTTGGTATTTCTGAACTGTCAGTAACATTTTTACTTTTAACACTTTTAAAACATGATTTCAATTTCACTGCAGTGGTAAACACCCCACAAAAGCTGTGTTTTATAGCAGTGAAAGTCACTATTAATGCAGGGCTCTGCAGTGTGGTGCTTTTCCATGCCAAACAATACTGTGTGTGTATGTACATGTGTGTGTTCAGGACATCAATGTATGAGTGGTTTTGTAAGTAGTGGTCTGGATTTCAGTTCAGTTCTTGCGTGCCTTGCTGTAGTGTGAATGTTGTAGCTACTCCTGACTTACACCTCTAAATTACAGAATTCATATCAAGAATACAAATAACTTCTATACTAAGCTACATATCAAGTAACTATTATACCTCTGCGTGCCATAATGATGTTAAAATTACCTGTAAAGAAGTAATCATCTTAGCATTTTGCTCACTTTAGCTCACACTGAAGTGTCTGGAAGGCCAGCTTGCTTCATGGCTTATATAGCAGCTACTGCAAAAGCCAAGACTGACTTCCATCACCAACCCCTTCACCAAGGGTACCTAGGTAACCTCCCAGTTACATAGGCATGCTCCCCAAATCTGTCTGTTGTCTGTCCCTCTGACAATATCCTTATTGCATGTGTAGCAGATAACTGTTTTTTTTTTTTACCACAGAACAGCACAGCCTCCCTCAAAGGGAACACACACAGGTGTGATTTCATCAGTTGCAACCTGAGATCAGCCTTATGATTTCATGGAGAGAAGCAGCACTCCAGACAGGTTGGTTTGTTCCTGTAGAAATACAAATCCACCTAAGAGAACGTGGCAGGAGAGGAAAAGCAGCAGCAGCAGAGCTTCTACTCAGAAGGGTTCTGTGAGAGCCCCGGCAGATGCTTGGCTTTTAAATAAGTGCTTCTGAAGCACCTTGCAACAGTTTAGCTCCATCTGTGATTCAGTTTTCTCCACAGCAGCGGCCAGCCCGACCAGCTTCCTTCTGCAAGGAGAGGCACCTTTAGGCAAAACGTACTGTGAGGAGAAGCAAATTCCTCAGTTCGAGCAGGCCGAGCAGGGCGTTGATGACATCGCCAAGGAAGTATAGGCTGTTCTGTTTTAGAAAGAAAACGTTTGGTCGCAGCTAAAAGCTGAGAACACCTGAATCCAATGTTGCACGTACGAAAGCATGGAAAATTGGCAACCGACGCTATTCTGGGCTAAGTGCATTCCGTTGGGTTTTGGGGGAGCGCTGCGTAGTAGCGACTGTGGGAAAACCACTAAATAGTTCTGTGTTTGAACCATCTGTCGTGCACGCGGGACATATGCTCGCCCTGCTCGTGCGGGAGCCGAGTGAAAGCCGACACAGGCGGGCCGGGCCGGGCCGAGCACCGCGGGCCGCGTCAGCACCGCCCCGGGGCGCCGCCACGCGCACACACACTCCGGGCTCGCGCCCCCTGAGGGCGGCAGCGGGGCTCCTCCTGAGGCGCGGGCAGCGGCACCGCCGCCTCTCAGTCACCGGGCTGCGGCTACCCGTCGGGAGCCCCCCTGCTGCGCCCGACCTGCCCCGCCGGAGCAGCTCCCTGCAGGTGACGGAGCTCCCTCCCGGTTTGCCCGGCTAAACTTTCCCAGCTGCCGGCAGCACCTGTGCGTATCTCCCGGGCGAGCGGCAGCACCGCCTCCGCGCGAAGAAATAAAGTTGCGGCTTTGAGGAGGGGACGAATCCCTTCCTGCAGGGCTCGGGCACTCGCGGGGAGCCCCGTAGGTGGCTGCGGGGCCGTCAGCGCCTCTTCCCCCCACCCCTCCCCGTGAGCGCTCGGTCCCTCCCCGGGCACAGGCGCTGCCCACCCAAGGAGGCGCCCGGCGCTGCTGCCCCGCTGCCGCCGCTCCGCGCACACACACAGACACACAAATACGGTGCGTGCGCCTCCGGGAGTCAGCGCCTCCGCCTTCAGGTTGCTCAGACCTGAAATCTACGGGGAATCTCAGCGTTCTTGTCGCCGCTCCTGCCGGTGGAAGCGGTGAAGAGGAGAGATTTTGATCATTATCATTATTATTGTTATTTCCCCCTTCTTATATTCAATGGATCGGAACTTGGAGTCTTTGCACCTCGGCGGTTTTGGAATATCTACATGCTGAGCCTCTTTGTTGTGGCACATCGGCTCGTTCGGGGGAACCATCCGGAGACGGCACGATGTTCCTCGCGCTCCTCTACTTGGCTCTGCCCTTAGCGGGTAAGTTGTGCGGTCGCTCTGCGCCCCGCGGAGCCGGGCGAGGGCTGTGCGGGGTCGGGTTGCCCTATGGCTGTGAGCCCCCCGTTCTTGCGGGAGAGTGAAGTTTCCACTACTTTGCACGGCTCTGCCTCTCGCATCGCTCGGCCGCTTCACGCCGCAAGCTTTGCGAGATGATAGGCTTAGCGACATTGGGCTCTGGCAAGTCGCAGGTAAACTTTTCATGGTAATGGAAGAAGACTGCTGAGGGGACGAGGAAGGTGGCAGCATCCGGTGAGGGCTCGCCGCCTCAGCCTGGCAGCCCGCCCGCCGCGGGCATCCCCTGCGCCCCGAGGGGTCCGCCTCTCCGCCCGCGTCTCCGGGGGAGCGCGGTGGGGGCACGGAGGAGCGGAAAGAGTTAACGTAATTTGCTTTGTTCTCATGCAAAAGCATCGGGCTGGTGAGGAGGGGAGGAGGGAAGGGGGGAAACCGTAAATTCCCCTTTTAGGGTATGTGTAGAATAAGCAAAAAGGTGTAGAGCCTTTAGAAAGTGACTGACGCAAAAAGGAGGCTGATATCAATCAGCGCGGACGCGTCTCTCGCTGAGCGGCTGTGCTGTTGGTGGCTGTGATGGAAACCGCTGCACAGCTCTCACGGAAAGTCGGGCCGAGTGCTTAACCCCGCCGTTAAACGCCGGAGCGGGAAAGGGTATCTGTTTCACCAAAGCGGATCCTGGGAGGGATGAAGGCTCGTTCTGTCAGGCACGTTAACCCCTGTGGGTTTTCGTTCCTTTTTGTGTTTCCTCATAAATCGCCCCGCAGGGTTAAGGCGTGCTCTTCTTCCCTCGCGCCCCCTCTAACGCGGATCTCGCTGTGAGAAGCCCACGTGCTTTAGGCCGTGCCCGAGCTTCGTGAGGTGCTGCCCGTGGGCTTTGTGCAGGGAAGCGCCTCGTGCTGCTCGTGCTCCTGCCGTTTGCAGCAGCCCCATCCCACAAAGAGTGTGTGTTGGTTTGTGTCTCCTCTTTCCAGACGTACTTCTGTCGGCAGAAGTCAGCGGGCTGCCCGGAGGGGACCGCCTCGACTGCGTGAAAGCCAGCGATCAGTGTCTCAAGGAGCAGAGCTGTAGTACTAAGTACAGGACACTGAGGCAGTGTGTAGCCGGCAAAGAGAGCAACTTCAGCCGGGCGACGGGCCTGGAGGCGAAGGATGAATGCAAAAGCGCCATGGAGGCTCTCAAGCAGAAATCTCTGTACAACTGCCGCTGCAAGAGGGGCATGAAGAAGGAGAAAAACTGCCTGCGCATTTACTGGAGCATGTACCAGAGCTTACAGGGTACGTTGCAAAACGTAGAAACATTACACTTCCCCTAATGCAGGGTGATTTCCCAGCCCCTCGCATCTGCAGCTAGCTGCTGCCGCTGAGGCTAAGCCGAGGGTCTGACCTCGTAATTCACATTCTGCTCTTCAGCTGCAAACTGAGGACCTTTCATCCGACTCGGGAACAGCTGCTGCTCCATCTCCTGTTGTTGGGAAATCCACAATGAGGGTTTCCTCCAGGGGACTCAGCTGACCTTTCTAAGCCAGAGTCAAACCAGGGCATTAGCGAGTGCAAAAGCTACAAAAACAGTCGTTTGGAGATGTTTTCCCTATATTTCAACTCCTTAATTAGGACTCACCTAACAAGATCACAGGACATTGAAACTGTTAAACGTAACATGAAGAGGAACATCATTTTAAAGAGAAGTTTGTTTCTGATGTTGGCTTAGCAATATTCCCCGGGTATGCTGAGGCAGAAAAGAGAAGTTTGTGCTTCCTAGAGCAGGTAGAAGTGCCAGTTAGGAGGGACGTGGCAGTGATTGACTTGTGACTTCTGTTCTTACTGATGTCATTGGCAAGCTTCCCACAGTCTGCTGAGGACAGTCAGGTCCTTAAGAGAGATATATTGGTTTTCGTTCTTGTTTTGTTCTGGCCCTAGAGTTGAAGATGTTGTCCTTCATTTCCATGTGATCCCCACTTAACTATTTTTATGTACCTTCTTTTGTGTTCTTCCACAGAAGTCATCCCTTTTTGTTCGCTTATCCAGGCATCTACTGGAAGGTTGTCATGAGTCAATATATATTTGTGTTCTAGCTTTCATAATAAATTGCACGACTCTCAGGCATTTTCTGCATCATAAATAAATTTCCCTTCCAACAGTATCTTGTTAGGAATGTTTTGTTCCAAAGATGCTCATTTTTTTGGCTGTTACCTGGACTGCTCCTCTATTGTTTGTGAGGAGGAACTTTCCTGCTGCAGTTTCTCTCCTGCTGGTGTATTGAGATGGGACAGATCTGGTGATGTCAGACTGACACTGCAAAACAAATCATGACCTTATGTTATCCATGGGGGAAGGAGAGAAAAGAGCTAGTGATTGGGGATGAACAGCTTGCTTCTTTCAGGTGTTTATGTAGGGAAGTAGCCATGCAATTACATTAAAGGGGAATACCTATTATTGTCACAGAGTAACTTCATTCAACAGTCAACAACAAAATCGTAGCTTGAATTCTTGTACTTAAAAAAAATGAACATCTTTTTTTGTCTTTAGGAAATGACTTGCTTGAGGATTCTCCCTATGAACCAGTTAACAGCAGGCTATCAGACATATTCAGGCTAGCACCGATTGTATCAGGTAAGCAGACTTAAAATTCTTTAACTGAAACATGAGTTGAATTCTGGCACTTTCATAACTCATGGAACAATACCCTCTTAAGCAAAGATACGTGTTGGTGACTTTCTGGATTTAAGAAATTCATAATATGGTTGGTTTTGTGGTAATAATTAAAGCTGAATGAGTTCTTGGCAGGATGGCAGTTTGTATTCTTCTTGAGTCATTCTTAACAATAAATGCTAAATGTTCCTGTAGGTGGCAATCTGATTCCCCGCGTTCCTGATTTACAAATCAGTTCCTTTTTGGGAATGTGGTCAGTGCAAATTACCTCCCATTGACATTGAAGAACATCAGAAGATAATCTTTCAAATGTTTTCATAAGGGAATGCTTTACAGTTTCATACAGTTTTGTTTTAAAAAAAATCTAAGTTTTGGCTTTATTATGTTTTCTGGAGCTGTTGGCTGTTTTAGGAGCCAAATTATCACTTCTTCCATTTTTTTTCCTCTTAATTTTTGTTGTTATTTTGTGCCTTTCAGAACTTGTATTAATTAGCATGTTATTCGCTAATTAAATTATGCTGTTTGTTTGCGTCGGTCTAAATTACACTCGTTTTGGATGATGTTTATTGAAACAGTGAATTTGGGACATCTACAGTGGTTAAACGTTGGAATTTATATTCTTTTTCAGAGTTTCAAAAAGTCTTCTAAGGATATGGTCTGTACTCAGGACTTCGTTTAGTTACATAAAGAAACTGAACGTGCACAATGGAAATATGTATGTTCCATATATGTGCACAATGTAACGTGATGATGTTAAGCTGTAGTTAACTGACCTGGTACAGATAAGCATTAGTAGATTGCTCTTCAAAAGAAAAAAAAGAAAAGAACAGAGAGAATGGCTTGACCAGTTTTCAGCATTACTTGCACTTGTTAGAACCTTAAGTCTCATTAAAAGCCAGGGGATGTAGGTTGTTAAGTATTTAATGGTACAGATTTTCAAAGGCCTATAGAAGCATAAAATGCAGATAACTGCCCATTGGGATTTTCAGAAAGGGCTAAGTGATTTAAATAGGTGCTAGATGCCCAGACATTTTAAAAAATTCTAAGTGCTTAATGCATCTTTAGGTATCTTAATGCCTTTGAAAATCAACCCTTTAGTCACTTTTCAAAATGTAGCTTCAGGTCCAAATTGCATACATCTTTTGAGAGCATTACCTTAGTTTGGTGATCAAGTCTATTGCAGAAGTAGGGAGAAAAATAATTTCTGAGGAAACTTCATTTATTTATTTATCACTTAAAAAAAAAAAAAAATCCCAACCTAATTTAGTACAAAAGCAAACAAAATCAATGTAGAGGTATTCTAGGCTGTTTTCTTAAATGAAGGGGGCAAATTCTAACCTATCTTTGCAGTGTTATGATGCTATTGAAAATACCCTCTGGTTTTCTCTTACTTATTCGATTGCCCATTCACTTGCACAGTAATTTTCTTAGAAGTGCACTAAGTTTCTCTACTTGTTGTGTGCAGCAGTGAAGTAGGACAAGTGGCTTCTTTCCTACCAGAGCCACTTGGGATGCTGGTGGACTGGTGAGGACTCAGTCAGTGTTAGTGGTGCACCACAAATTCCTGTTTGCTTTGATGGAAGTTTCAGTCTAACAGGGGTTGCAGGCCTGGATTAACAGGGATCAAACAGAAGGTGTCATACAGAGGGGAACCACCGCTGTTTGGAAAGACTGTCATTGTAGAGAAAAAGATTAGCAAAAGCATTTTTCTTATCATCATGGTTACTGCTACGTTCTTTAAAGCTGCCTACCCTAAGAGTTTTGCAGGGCTCTGCACACACCCCAAACAGCAGAACTGTGTAAGATTTTTATATCTTGTTTTAAACAAACAAACAAAACCCTGTGCAAGCAATGTTGGCAGGCATTTCATAACTGCTGATACAGTCACTGCTGCTTACAGATGTTGCTGCAGTGTTCCTTCTCATTAAAGTTACTTAGGTGTAATTAAAAGCAAAGGTTAACCCTTATATCTCATATAGCTTACTCTGTGGTACTGCATGACTTGGTATATATCAAGGCTATTGCTTCAGCTGTGCTTTTTTGTTTGTTTTCTACTTATTTTTGAGGCAATATAACAAATCATTATAATTGTCTCCTATGGTATGTGGAGTGGGAAGGAAACATTTGCCTAAGATGACTGTTTTGTTGGTTACATAAGTCTTTTGAGGCATACACAAGTGGAAGGAATGAAGGACAGTTTTTAGAAGAAGTTAAATGTGGCCTAATTTTGTGCTGAAAGAAGTTCAAAATTGTATCCTTTACTTAAGCAGAACGCTGTTTTCTCATTAGTTGTTGAAGCATTGGTATGTTGACTTAAAACATTATGTAGGAATATATTGCTTGACCTGTTCCTAAGTTTGTAGTTTCTCTCAAGTTCCCATTAACCTAATGGGAACAAATGATGAGGTCACACTATTAAAATGAAGCTTTATTTATACTTTTAAGTAGACTGTGTTGTACTGAGACTAGTGGTTTAATTAGCCTGGAACTATAAAGACAAAGTAAGCGTTCTATCTGAACTTCAAAGCAGTGTTCAACAACATTGTTCCAAATGTTCAACAAACTGTAACGTATAGAAGAAAACATAAAGATGGCTAAACCAGATGTGAGCTCAGTGTTTGGTTTACATGTGAAAATGTATCCTGAGTATTCAGAATGGTGCCTGAAGTTCCTTCCTTTCCATCTGTGCTTTAAGTTCAGGATTCAGTTCTTCCTATGAAGCTAGTCCTCTGGTACCCCACATTGCCAAATCCAGGACTGAGAGCCTTCTCTGTTGAAGGGCAGGGCAGTCTTTTTCTTCTGATTTGGGTATGTCTGATTTTTCTTTAGCAATTCTGTGTCTGATGCAGCACTTCTGCCTCAAGGTTGTGAATTATTCTAGTAGGCAGCTCTTGAAATTACTGAAGACCTCTGTGTGTGTTTCAGAGAGTAACAGATTTGGGTTACTTATTGTGATGTATAAGCTTTTTGCTTAAACAGCCATTTTTGCTTAAATCTTAACAGCTTCTGAGAGGTGAAAACATTTTAAGGCCGTTGACTTCTATCACATTTATAGTAAAGGCAAAATCTGTTGATTGGATTTTAGAGTTGAGTTTCACACCAAATTAACGGTACATGCTTGAGTTAGTTTGTCACTTGTTAAAGCTATCTGCAGCTTTTCACTACCTGGGGAACAGTTTGGTTCTTGAATTTGTATTTTATTTGACATCGACCCTAATGACTGGAAGATATCTTACTATTTTGATATCAGCTGATACAATGGAGTTGTCATCTCTGTGGCATACTTCAAGAAAATATCTTGTATGAAAACTGCGGCTTTGTGTATCTGTGGAAATACTGACAAAATAAATGTTGCTGAAATATCTCATTCATTTCCATGCAAAGTTGAGAGCCACTAAAGCCAAATAAAAAGCCTTAAGCTGTGGCTGTGAAGTGGTGTGGACAAAATACTTGATGTTAAAATGACTAGAATATTTAGATCAACATAACTGGGACGGTGTAAAGCTGTCTGCCTATGGATTCATTTTTAAGTTACTAAATTACAGGCTTAATAACCCACTGTTCAGCCTTGTTGAATCTTTGTTTTACATCTACCATGTTAAAAAATAATCTTAAATAACATGCAACAAAAAAGGGAGTATTTCCTAAACAAAATCGAAGTTTTACTAGAAATGTGTGGGGAGGTGGTTGGTTACCTGCTGCTGCTTGTGTCTTGTTAGTTGTTACAATGAGAGACAACTAGAAATTAATAATTTTGCCAGCGTATCTTTTTTAATGTAGTAAACTGTTTTTTTACAAAGTGTGTTGTATCACTAACAAATGAGAGAGAAACTGGCTTGTGTGGTTTTTATGTCAAAAAGGAGAGTTGTCTGATTCTGTGTGTCTCATAAGAGGCTGTTTACTCATCAGAAACACTGTGAATCTGCTATTGCAGGCAATAACTGGGAGCTTACGTTTAGAAAAGGGTATCACAGAATATCCTGAGTTGTGAGGGACCCACAAAGATCACCAAGTCCAACTCCTGGCTCCACAGAATCAAGCCATGTTTCTGGGAGTGCTGTCCAAACGCTTCTTGGTTTCTGACAGGCTTGGTGCCATGGCCACTGCCTTGGGGAGTCCATTCCGGTGTATACTTTATATTTAATATGGTAACTTTCTTTACTAAAAGGGAGAGTTCAGTAGATAGCACAGCACACAGGGATTCTTAGTAGGGTGTCTATTTCCTCATTTGAACAATTTAAGGATTTCTTAGAAGTGGGTTTTGGTCTCCCTCTGTGATGTCTGCATGGTTCAGAAGGAAGGAGTGGGTTAGTAGTCTTTACCGTTCTTCTTCTGAGCTATTGGATGTCCTGTAGGCATCCTGTATCATGGGAGTTCACAGATCAGTGTTGCTACTGAGAACGAATGAGCCTCAGTATGGAGGAACTATAGTATGAATGTCAGTATGGAGAAAGGCTGTTTTTCAAAATGGATTTACAGCATCCAGAAGAATAGAGCTTCCTAGTCCATCAGCTTAAGAGTCTTTCATTTTCCTTACTCTCATCCCTTCTCTTTTTGCTGCTTCTATAAAACAGGGGGTGCACATGAGAAAATTCCACGTCATTGAGTGTTAGTACTGTCTAAAGTTTCATAACCCTGAAATTATTTTAATCAGTAATTGATTATGTTTCCCCATACAATTTCACAATTCTTGTACTTGCTGTGTTCCAGATAGCAGGTCTCTGAACCTTCAATTGTCATGTGGTTCTTTTTTTTTTCTACATAGTAAATTACTTGTCTTTCATAGAATCCATACACAGTTGTTTTCTTCTGTGCTTTTTCTTTTTTTTTTCTCTTATAAGTATACAGTGTATGTGTATTTTACCAAAAATATAAGATAGAGCCTTTGTCCTAGCCAAAAGAATCACTGCTTTTTCCTTTTGGAGTTCGTAGTGTGTGAATTAGTGGCTTCTGCAATGAATAAATACTGTATGACGTCCCCAGTTCCAGAAGCCTGAGGCCTCTAATCCTATTCCTAAATCTGTGTGTATTTCAAATGCTACATATTTTTGTAATTTAACAGTATGTTTTCTTCAGTCATTTCTATAAGACTATTTGCAATGCCACATTTCTACAAAGGCAATTTAATTTACAAGATACTAAATATCTTGATTTCTCTTAACTGTTTACGATTTTCTTATTAGCTCTTGCCTTTTATATTATTGCATCTTTTATTTCCAAAAGTGAGATATTTCTTGTTACTTACCTTGCACATTCACCCAATTTCATAAACAATAAACCAGATCCTATTAAGTTAATAGGAGTCTTGCAATCTGATTCTGTTCCCACTGAAGTAAGCATAACACATCAAGATCTTTTTATTTGATTACAATGTATTCTGTTTCCTGTTGTAATTTTTTGGCTTAGTTCTGGTTTTCTGATGTGCAGTTGAGCCTTTTGAATCCAAAGAGTGAAAATGTATTCTTAATTTTGTCAGATGCACAGCTATATTTTCCTTCATAAGATAATGTGCATTAATCAGAATAATAGATTTTGGAACCAATGCTTAATATTGTTGTTACAGTTACAAATCTAGAGCAAGTCTCCAGTGAGAATTAGTGTCCCTTTGCGTGTTGCAAGAAAAAAAAACAAACAAACATAGGCATCTATTTTAGCAGCATTTAATAAAATTAAAACAGTTTGATAAAAATAAATCTAATATGACCATGTACAGTATTTACGTTCTTTGACATTTCTGTCTGCAGATTTTCTTTGGAGAGACAACTAGGCTGGCTTCCAGTCAGATAACAAGTTATCAAGGCTGCATAGATACTATTTGCTGATTTCCACTTCTGCCATTTTCATAATCAGATTGGACTTCACACAAAAGAAAATCACTTTGGTGACTGTTGGCTTGCAGGAGCTCTTTGAATTTCCTGTTTTCTACATTTCTTGAAGCTAGATCTGATTATGAGAGGGGAATTAAGTACCTTGCTGAAGTAACTGATTGACTGGCTTATAAAGGCAGTGCATATGCACTTTAACTTCAGGAGGAACTTGAACAGGCATTGAAACACCAAATAGATATAAGCAAATAGTCACATTTTGGTGCATAGTTTTTGCCTTGGTGAGGTTATTGGAACTTTTTTTTTTCCTAATAGCTTTGAAGATCTATGAGGGGTGAAGTTCTGTCTTCTTCAGGTCATCCACACAGCACAGCTTTGAGCAAATATAGAGCTTGTCCCACTAGCCTTGGCAGGGCTTGTCAACCTGTGTCAGCATGGGAAATGAGGTGAAATCCATTTCATGGAAGGAGGAAGCATATGGTGATAAAGCACAGAGTATTTCTGCATGAATATTCAGTGTCTCCTTGAATGCTGGGTGCAAGAGAGAATATGTAGGAGTCTTGAAGGAGAATCATAGAGAGTGTTCTCCTGGAGCCAACAAAAGTGTTGTGAGACAGGCTGAGGGAGCTGGGCATGTTGAGCCTGGAGAGGACAAGGATCTCAGAAGACCTCTTTGTGACCTTTCAGTACTTGAAAGGAGCTGATAATCAGGAGGGAGGATGACTTCCTACATGAGCTGATAGTGAAAGGCCAAGGGGGAATGGCTTTTGTTGCTGTTTAACCCAGCAGGTGGCTAAACATAGCACAGTTCTTTGCTCACTCCTTCCCTTCCTTGTGAGATGGGGGAGAAAATTTAAAAGAAATCAACAAAATAAAACTCGTGGATTGAGATAAAGCTATTTACTAAGACAGAGAAAAGGAAAAGGGTAATAATTATGACAAATATATAAAAATGTATATAATGATGCAGAAGCAGTTGCTCACCATCCCCCAAATGATGCCCAGCTATCCCCATGAGCAGCAGAAGAAGAGAGAGATGAACTCCCACCCCCTTCAAAACTCCTTCTGCATGATGTCATTTGGTATGGAATATCCCTTGGGCCAGTTTAAGTCGATAGCCTTGGCTCTGTGTGACACTGCTTGATAGCAACTATAAACGTTGGTGTGTTATCAGCATTGTTTTTCTGCTAAAACCAATGCGTAATGTACCAGACGCTCTGTAGAAAGCAATTCCATCCCAGCAGAAACTGAGACAGCTTTAAACTAAAGGAAGGGAGATTTACATTAGATGTTATAGGGAAAATTTTCCCTCAGAGGGTGGTTAGGTGCAGGCATCTGCTGCCCGGAGAAGCTGTGGGTGCCCCATCCCTGGAGGTGCTCGAGGCCAGGTTGGATGCAGCCCTGGGCAGTGTGGTCTGGTGCCAGATCTAATGTTGGCAACCCTACCCACGTCCAGGGGTTGAAACGAGAAGGTCTTTAAGGTTCCTTCCAACCCAAGGCGTTCTATGATTCTAGGACTGGTTCATGAGCATGACCAGGCATTCTGCTTATAGTGTACAGTGCATCCACCAAAGCACATCTTTTGTAGCAGGTAGCATTTTGGGAGAGAATTGCCATCTCTTTTGTCTACATCTTCACAGAAAGGCTTCAATTATAGTGTGGTGGACCAGATATCAAATGATGCAATGCGTATGCGTTTTTGAGCAGCAAATTGCATAGCCTTCTGTTGCTCATTACAAGCCAACTTTATGGCTTGTGTAACTACCACACTACTTAAGAAACAGAAGCAAAGGCCTGCAGGTATCTGCAGATATTCCAGGGATACCGGTGGAGTTACTTTGAGAGATGGGGTGCTTTTTGCTGAGGAGAAAAGCAGGGTCTGCCCACCTGTGAGGGAAGATACAGCCATTTCAAGGACTTGGTTAGCAGGAGGGGTTGTGGGCTGACAGAGGGGCCACGGGGACACAGAACTCACAAAGAGCTTCTCTTTTCTGCCACGTGTCTACAAACTGCTGTGTTGCAGGGATAAGGAGTGGGACACAGCAGCCCTATTAGCATGGCATGGTGAGAGCCTCTGGCAGGTCAGTGGCACTACAGTGGTGCAGCTGCTGGCAGGCCTGGCCAGAGGAGATGCCAGCACTGATTAGGAGCCTCTGTATGGCAGCCTTGCTCAGCAGGCTTGTTGGTAAGATGCATCCCCCTGTGAAATGCAGAGAACAGTGCCAAAAAGAACAGCATCCTGCAGCCTTCTGTCTCCTGATGACACAGCAAGGTGCACATTATGGCAGGTGATTTGCACTCTGGCTCTTAACATTAGAAGTACTTTAAAACTTTATTTTTATAACTCTCTTTGTGTTTGATTCTCAACGATAACTTTGGCAGTGTTGGAAAACCCAGTGGTATCTGTCAGGAGTTGACAGGATGTTAAAAACGCTGAGAGTAAAATGCCTGTATGTGATGAAAAGAAATAAGAATTTCTGAACTGTGAGGCAGAACTTTTGTGATAAGCGTCATACGTTTCTTTTTTTAAGCTGTGCATTATATTATCTTAACCTTGGAAAGGAGTGTGTTTACAGCTTTCATTTCAGAAATGTGATGAATTTGTTGACGAAACTAATTCTGTAATTATTTTATATTAATGTTTAGGTATTATTTTGACATTACTGCATTTTCTTTGGGTGAGACTAATGCAACAGTGCTATCAATACAGTTAGGGCATTAACACAATTAAGCTATTTTTCTGAATAGTTCTCCAGTTACTGCGATGCTTTGACGACAGTTTTTATGTCAGACTATTGTCCTGTGCAATCTTCACTCAGCCGAAAATTTAGCGTGAGATGCATGACACAGTGTAATGGCACAGAGATAGCTTTTCCTGCATAGAAATTTGCAGAAATGATGGGTTGTAAAGAGAGTTGAAGATATCAAACAATCTGAGTAGGAACCCATAAATAAAGATGCTTTTCTGCATTCAGTGGTTATATGATTTTATCACTGTCTGGTGTCCATAAAATACATCCTCCCATTAAAGTTTTGTCACGCAGCCGATGAAGTTCAGAAGTGTTAAAAGCTTCCAATCTCTTCCTTTCTAATTCTGTGCCCTAAATTCGGTATTAAAGCTCAGTTTAGCAAAACCGGTTCTTCCCCTTCCTTTTATGACAGGCTCCTCCGTGTTCTCCTGTCTGATGTCTTTGCTCCGCGGTCCGCCTCTGCCCCATCCCTGCTCTCCCCATCTCTGTGCTCCAACACCTCCCCATCCTCCCCTGCCTCTGCTGAGGTAACGTCTCTCCTCTTTGAAGGCTGCCCTTAAACTCTGCTTTTTCCAGCATTCTCCAAACTGTTCTTTCACCCTCCATATAAGGAGTTCGAGATGTGGACTAATAACATAAATTGTTCCTGAGTAATGGAGCTCATAAAGACTGGCTCCCTACAAATTCTCATCGTCAGCCTCCTGGATGCCCCGTTCTTTGCACAGACAGGGCTCCTGTTTTCTGTCTCTGTGCTGTGCCTGTCCCCAGATACTTACTCATGGCTTCAGTTGTCCTTAATTGTGTCCCATGTCTCTGGTCTCTGGGGCAGCAGATGGCACAGCTGGGTGGTGGTAGTCATACGCTGAAGGGCTGTCTGGATGTGTGTGCTGGCACCCTCTCTGTCTTGGAGCCAGAGAAACACCCGCCTTCTCTTCAGCAGGCAGGTTTGCTCGGCCCATCTCCTCCATGCTAGTCTGCTGTTTTCATGACATTTCTAAGAACTTTCTCTTCATTACTGTCACTCTTGTCTGAATGTGTCCTATGGGTTAAAAACTTGCTGAGAGCTTTCAGGAGTGTAGAGATAAGAGAGGAGACCAATATTGCATTTACCTACATTTCCATGAAGAACTAGGATTAAAAAAACAAATACGATTCCTGTCATATCACTAAGCATTACACTGTGATGTATCTCATCTTATTCTAGTCTCATAAATCGCCTACTGTGTTGTGCAAGTGATATAAATAAACATGCAGTGGACTTGGAACGTACAGGCAATTAAGTGCTGTTGATGGATGTCAGTTGTATTGGATAATTGAGGATCTCAGGATTCTTAAAATGGGAAATAATTCATGCATTTAGGTTATTTGGCATGAAGAGTATTTATTCAGATTCAGAAATTAAACAAGAAAGGAAGGGCCTGTCCAAAAGCTGTTCCGTGTGAACCCACATATCACGTTTAAGTATTTGAATAATACTGTGTTGTATTTACAAATGCAATTATGCTTTTTAGAGCCGTCTTCTTTTCCTGTTGGAATATGTTCATAAAAAAACGTCAGGAAAGATGATATTGGCCTTTTGGTGGTAGTTTCAAGGAATTCATGCCCAAATACCTGAACTTCCCCAGGCTTGCCACTTGCAAACAGAAAGGAATTTGTTCTGTGCAGCAGTGGCTTTGCATTAATGAGCACTTAAGCAGCAGATTAAAATGTCTGCTTAAAAAATAGGTTAGGATTATATAATAACACAAGTCTGGGATACTAATAGCAGCAAAGATAATTTTATTGAGCAGATTAAGTGCAATTAGATCTCAACTACAGAATATTTAAATACAGTACCAGATCAAAACCCAGTCTCTGCAGCTTTGCTTGCTTTCCTTCACACCTACAGGATCAGCACCTGACAGCAAAGTAAATTATCATTTTTATTGTTGTTCATTTTATATTGCCATGGGAATGTACTTTGTGTTATCCATTAGGACCCAGGCAAACAAGTCTTTTCTCCACACATACAGAGTCATGAAACAAGACGTGATTGAAGACAGCAAGGTGTCTGCACTATTTGAAATGCTATTACCAATTGGTAATTTGCTTGTCAGATTTCTCTGAAGGACTGCACAGATAAGGGCTGCTATAGTCTTCCCATATGAAAAGTTGTGAGAATTACTGTTTCATGATAAACCAGTATACCTGCTCCCTTCATAATCTCTGTTTTCTTAATTTTAGTCTACTAAATAGAGAGAAGGGGTTGAAAACTTGCAGTGGTTGATAGCTCTTATGACCTGATGAAGTAAACTGCTTTGATCCTTGGGGAGGTCAAACTGAGTTTTTAAGCAAACATTCCCCAAGGCTGCAGATGCGTGAGATGTCTCTTCCCATTGCCAAACGTCCCACCTTCACAGTAGAAAATTAAAGGAGACTTGTAAAGAAATGTGCTATGTTAGTGTATTTAATCCTGTCTATGAATTGGTGTTGAATTGTTGAATTGAACGCAAAGTGGTGTTTTCTTTTTTGCGCAATAGAGGGAAATCTCTACAGCTGTCCTGTGGTTTGGGTAGAAAGGGAATGTATTCATTCTTGCTGCATTAATGTTGATGAAGGAAGTCATGCAATGTTTTTTCATTTAGTAAATAGAGAGTAATTTGAATCTGACTTGAAGCTTCATTTGGCTCTTTAATACATTCCTGCTGTATAGCTAAACATAACTTATCTTCATGCCCTTGACCTTTCCGTAAGAGCTGTGGGAAGATTAAAGAGCATACATGAGAATAAATACAGAGTTAACCTATTTCAAGAAAAATGCTACCAAATGGGTGCCTCAGCTTTCCATAAATTGGTATTGGTATTACGGCTTCATTGCTACAAAACGTCCAGTCTGGCAGAGATGAGCCAAACAACCCTCTGCTGGGGCAGGGCTCTGGTTCTAGCAATGAGAAGATAGTTTCATTTTTCATTCCCTGCTCGGTCCTTGACCTCCTTGCGGAAGCTGCCAACAAAGATGCCAATTAAAATGATGATTTCTGTAGCTTGGCTATCTATCCCATAACATCCTCCCTCCCCTTGTCTTATCCTGTGTAGTTCATCCTCGGTCTGTATAAATACCCTTGGTCATTACCCTCTTGGACTGTGTTTGAACGAGTGACTAAAAGGTGAGGTTGTCAATATATTAAGGACATCATTAATGACATAACCACAGCCATAAACTCTGAATAATTGTGACAGCTTTATTTATTTATTTATACGTTCATTACGAAATGCATCGGTATCTCTAGGCATCTTTTAAGTTATAGGATACTTCTGAAAACAGATGATTTTTAGTGGCATCCACTGTAAGCAGCCACTCTGCAGTGTTCTTAATTATCTGCGTTAAATTATTCACTTAACAAGACAGAGAATGGCTGCACTTGTGAAGCTGTCATCTTTAGGGCTTACGTACTGCACTGCTGTGCAGTAATTACACAGTCTGATACTAGCTTTCACTTATGCTAATTGCAGGTAAGCTTACAAATTCCTCAGATTATTAAAATGAGAGTTATCTCCCTCCTGTTGCATTCAAGGATTTAAATGTTGCAAACGTTTGGCTGTGCTTGAATGAGAAAATGCCAGAATAAAAATCTTTCACGTTTCAATACTGGGAAAAGCTAATAATACTGGGAAAATAGGAGAGTATTATTCCACTGTGCCTTTAAAAATATATTTCTAGCACTACAACTGTATGGAGAGCCTTTTCTCATTATTTTAAATAATTTTTTAAATATGCATTTAATCCCATATGGACTTAATAAAAGCAGAATTGTGTCTAAAAGAGGATCAGTAAGTGGTGATACCTGTGATGCTAACAGGAGGCAAAGAATGGATTTCATAAATAGTGTTTTCTCTGAACTTGTTCTCAGTAGGATCTTCAGAAACAAAATACCCAGATTTCTGTAATGCGGGCAGTGTGCAATATCTGGCCTACATTGTGAGGGGAAATGTAATTTACAAGTTGCAGGAGGAATTCTTTTGTCCCAAAAAAGGATGAAATAGAGCAAATAGTTAGCTCTCCTTGAGCTAATTGAGGGACTTGGGATTGCTTTGTGAGAATCAATGTTTGAGCTTGTAGAATAATTAAAGTGACTAGTTTCTGTCTTTAGCAAGAATGAGAAATATAATAAATGATAATGGGTCTGTGCTGTGATGAAAAGAGCTCCTTGCCACTGCAGCTATCAGAATGGGAGACGTGCAAAGTGCTTGTAACAGATAGCTGCTCTATCTGCATAGCAGGCTGTACTTCTTCTGTGGCAAAGAGTGGCTCTGACAGATTAGGGTGATGATTTATAATGTTCCTGGGAGTGAGTGCTACATGTTGAACAAGATCAGAGACTCAAGGAGCATGTCACAGGGAATTAAGGTTTATTACTTATCCTTCCTCGTGGTCTTCAGAATTGAAAAGGATTTATAATATTTGAAAGTTGTTTAAACTCAGAAAACCTTGGTGTTTCAGAGCGATACTTCAGAGATCGTGTTCTCCCCAGATCTTAGTTGGGCACAGTGGTTTAATTTAGGGCGTTATGTTTTTGTTGTGTGACACGATGTTGTAACAGACAGGTATCCTGGTACAAAACCCGTCTGTAAATCACGCTGCTGCTGTTTGGCAGCACGGCTGTGGCCGGCTGGCAGCAGTGTGCCGCAGGTACCGGGGAAGAGGAGCACGTGCCTTTGAGGTATTTTTACCACTGGGGGACTCCTGCTGTTCACGTTTCTCCTGTGCTGTTTGGAGCAGCTCTGACGTGCTCAGATGATGGAGTTCGTGAGAAGGACACAGGGGTAGCAGGGCTGCAGGAGGTGCGGTCAGAGTAGTTGTCAGAGAGAACCGTGTTAATTTTACTTGGCAAATGCAGCGCTCACCTTGTTCGTGTTACACAAGTGTTGGCTGGGCTGTTCCTCGTCACATCTGGCGCTAGCTTGGGAGGCTGCACGGTTTGTAGGAGATGTGGCCGAGTTCATTCTTTTGACAGTTTTATCCTTAGTCTTTTTAAGGCTTGAGTGAAGAGGTGCTGCCAGGATTTTTTTTTTTCGTATTAAATGTAAAAGCTGAGCTAATGTATATTTGGCAAAAGCAGGCACTTGGAGGTCAGGACGTTTATGACTTTGCTTTTTCTCTTTTGTACGATTCCTTTCTGTCACAGGCTGGATATTCTATTCAATCACTCCTTTTCCAGTATAGGATATGAATTAATGTTTTACCAGTGCCTAAGATCACCTTTGCTGATGCACTTAAATCTAATACATATATTAAAGGGAGAGTTTAGGCACAAAAGCATCTCTAATTATGGATCTGCCTTACTGAAAAGTTTCTTTTCATAAATCATTCAAGAGTTTTACTGAAAGGAAGGCCATGAGGCTCACTTATGTAAACTTCCAGACTTTTCCCCAAATAGCTTTTTTCCGTTGGGAGAAAAAAAAAAAAAGTGTTTATCCTAATTTCCTGACTGTACTATGGACAGGCCAGGCCATGTCAGTGTAGCTTTCCTCCTGCTCGGAGTTTGCAAAACCTTTACAGGTGGTATCAGCAGACCACCAACTTTTGACTCAGTGCTTTTTGGAAAGGACCATACAGAAGTGAAAGGACCTACAGTATATGGATCTGTTCTTACAGCTGGCAGCAGCTGGCAATTTGTGAAGACCCAAACCTTCCTGATGTAATGCAGCGTGGTGTCCTTCCACCACGGGATATTTAGGTCAGCATGTTTTTAAAGACATGTAGAAATGGAAAGGCCAAATATTTTCAAGGCACTATTTGTTGCAGCCGGATTGTGAGCTCCGTCACAGTTGATTACATCGTGCTATTTCTTCTGTCCACAGCTGTAGCATTGCAGCAAAGCGAGTTCAGAGGTGCTGGTTAGTTGGAAACAGGGACGCCGAAGTCCTTATCTCACATCTAGCTTTCAGAGCCTGTTTATTTTATTAGAGTTAATAAAGTGCATCGTACTACAGATTGTCAATCACGATGCTCTTTTATTTCATAAAACAAACAAAGAACCAGGTTGTGTTTGCTTCATGAGGAAAATCTGTCTTTTGTAGTTTAGAGAATGTATCCTGTGATGACTGTCATACGGCATTAATTCTTATGCTGTACTTAGAATTTAAATACTTGGATTTCTGACAGTTTCTTTTCTTCATTTGTGACAAGCAAGTGTTGAATAATCAGTTGAAAATTACATTTTTTTAAAGTAACGTGGACTGAGGCAGGCTAACAGAAGGGGATAAAGCAACATTTTGTAGTTTAGTAAAACTAAAATGTTTCACAGATTCCTAATTGGAGGGCTTTGTGTTGTGTAAAAGACATACTGAAACTAAAAAGGCCTCTGGTTGAGGATCTGTGAACTCAAGAGTTGGCAGCATCTTCCTGGAGGAGAACTTGTTTCCCTATCATTGATGCTGGAGAGAAAGAAATGACAGGATTGCTTTATCACTGGGTGCCATCCCATAAACTCTTCTTTTTCTTAAATCTGGAGAACCCATATTCATGACAGTAAATGATGAGAAATATTTAGCATAGACTATTTTTTATACTTAATCGCAGGCAAGTGTTTTCTCTCGCTTCTAGCCATAGGGCAGCCACTTCCATTCTATTATTAGGGTCTCTTCATGAGTCTCTCAGTTCCTACTGATTCCCCAGTTGTTTTCCATCAGCACCAGATCAAGATCAGCTTCACTGGGCCAGATTTGCAGTCCTTTGGCAAAACTTTTGTTTAGATCAAATCATGCTTGCCCAATCAAGCTGCAGAATATAACCGCCATCAACAGTGTTGTACCTTTGTATGTGCACCTTTAATTGCACCTTCTGGAACTCTGTATGTGTGTGTGCCTACTTTATTCACATGTAAAAGGGATACAATTGTTACCTTTTACGTATTTCTGTTCTCCATATAATTAAAAAAATATTTTGTATGATTTTAGTCTGATTCTATATTTCATTTTTAATTGTAAGGTAAAAGATCGTTGGTGCTGTGTGGGTTTCCATGCAGTAGGTAAAAGATCGTTGGTGCTGTGTGGGTTTCCATGCAGTAGTCTTGTGTCTCTGATAGATGATCCTAGACAGATCTCTTCAGAAAGCAGGACATGCTCTTGGTAATGATTCTCATTTTACAGCTACTGCTTCTTTGCTTTGTGTGATCTGGTAAGGAGCCTACGTCAACCAGAGCCAGGGAAATTGCTTCCAAGCAGAGATTTTCCATGTGGATGTTAAAGATCTGTAATTATTTACAGTGTATACGATGTTCCATACTCTGTCTTATATTGATAAAAATTCTTTTGATAGTAACAAGTGTGTTACTATTCAGTAATTCCTGATCCTCTATCTCATTCTGCTGAAGGTTCTGAAAAGCCCTTTTAGTGACAAGATGAGTTTTCATGGAGTGCTTTCATGTCCTTCTTGTGATGTTCTTCGTGAATCCTGTGTGTATTTTGAAGACTGCTGTGATCATCATCAGATTCTTAAAATTGGTATTCACTTCAGGAGAGCAGGCAGGCGTTAAGACGTTGATGGTGTAAAAGGTGCATGCTCGCTCTGTCAGGAAAAGCAGTACTGAGTCTTTGTATGAAGTTTATTCATAACGATGATGTCTGCATTGTGCAGAACAGAATCAGCGGCCTAATGTTTTTCCCCTAAACTTCATGCTACGGGTGGGAAGAATTATCTATGTAGAAAACTGAGTTCATAGGTCAGCAGATAGCAGCTGTATTTTTCTCCACTGCTGGATCCTCAGCACCATCTTCTCCTGTTAGTAAAGCCAACTAGTTTATGAAAGTTAGAACGCTCCTGAACTGGACAAGCTGCTCTTATTTGTGTATTATACAGCTCTAAGATCCAGAGCTGATGCGCTGGGAGAGCAATATTCCTGTCTTTGCTTAACTGATAGCACTTTTCATGCCGCTGCTCTGAAAGGACTGCAGCTTAGTAGTTACCCTTGCCTGGCTTTATGCTGGCGTGCAGCCAAAGGAAAATAAGTTAGCTCTCCTGCAGCAGCTTCAGTTCTTCAAGATGCTTAAGTCAGTTCAAGTTCACTGCTAAGAAGAGATTTGAATCACAAGGAAAATGAGAGAGTGACTGCTACATCTCAGCATGGAGGCACTGAGCATTAGAGGTCATGTATGCAGCAAGCACAGTGCTGGGCACAGACTGTAGGGGTCCTGAGGTCAGACAGCTGAGCTATTGTCTACTGTGAGGTATTGTAGCACAGCCCCATTGACCAGCATTGCAAAAGTCATGGATAGTTATCAGACAGTTTTTAGTTTTGAATTGATAGGACAGATTGGGTTGTATTTGTCACAACCACGCTCGAGTACCTCAAATTTGCAGTATACAAATTAAATGCCATTTAAAATATATTTGAAACTGTTTGTTTTTGTCATAATACAACTTGCCTTCATAATTTAAAAGCTTCTACAAAACTTTGATTGTTTTTCAGTGTTTTGTTTAAATTATGAAGTCCAATAAGCTTTCTTTGCCCAGTTTATCTGTAGAATATGTATGCTTTAAAAAAACCCAATGCGACAGTATTTAAAAGGCCACGTGTAATCTGAGAAAACTCATGCAGAGAATCAACAGCTCTACCATAGGAATCAATCAGCATAGTGCTGCAAACAAGGGACCTTTTGTACCTCTACAAGTGCAGAACAGCATGAATTTTACAACTGCTGAGTGTACTTCTAAGTTAATTACCATTTAGAGTCTAAATAAAATAATTCTCTATAAAAGATTGCGTTGGAAAAAAGTTAGTGGCATATAGCATCCCATTTATTGTTTGTTCAGCGATAACTGAAATTGTAATCAGAAGTCAGATTGGAATCCTAGGCTGTGTGGAAACGTGCATCTTTTCAGTGGGGCTAATTAGCTGGAATAGAACAAAGTGCTAATGCAGCTATCTGGAACCTGAGTTTTTATTTGATGTACCTTTTTGCTATATAAGACACTCTATGGTGCCAAGGTCTTAGTTTTAATAAAGGGATTGAGAGCCATATGATTACACCACTAAGATCTAATTGAAAAGAAGAAGCTGTGATACTTAAGAATTGTTTAAAACAGTTCTGCATATAGTGTACAGTGTGATGTGTGCGTAGACTGCACGATTAATCTCTAGTATGGGGCACGCAATTCCAAATTTAACTCACTGAGAAAGAAACCATGCTCAGATGGAAGGAGGAGTCTTCATGATACCCTGAACTTGGTGGACTGGTTGTGAGGAGGAAGTGCTGCTAGTGTTTTCCCCATGGTTTGTAGACTGTCCAGTGAAGCTGCACCACTTGCTGCCTTGCATTCTGCAATCCTCAGCATCTGCAGTGTCTTCAATTATGTTTAGGTTTGACTGAAGTCAGACTTTTTAAATGTAAGGTCAGAGGTGTACCTTCTGTGAGCTTTTTATCAATTGCATGTCCTTTCTGCACTGGCTTTTAATTATTGCATTTTTGCCAATATGATTTTGCTTTGCATTGTTTCAAATGAAGATAGCTTTGATTAAGCTAAATAAAATTTGTCAATAGTGTCCTTGATTTTATTACTCTGTAATTGCTGCTATAGACTGCATCAGGTTTCTAGTGCTCTTGCATTCTTCACTTTCAGAGTACCACATCTTCTCAGTCAGTGTCCACTGACTCACTTCCAGAGCTGTGTCTGTTTTTAACCCAAAAACCTTCAGAAATACTTCCCATTGCTTTTTTATTTTTATTTTTAAACTTTATCAATCCTACTCTGGGAGAAGTCCCACCTTTCTCAGGCATTTGACTGGCTCGCTTAGTTGACTGCATTGTAGTACAGATTGCACTGTAAAGGCATGAAATGTGACTGGTATGGATGTACTGAGCACTATTATACTAGGACAGTGACACTGGGATACTTAGTGCCTTCAGGAATGAAGGATTGCTTGTAAAGGTTCATAAAATAGTGGTATGTAGTAATTTACTTCTGACTGGATTTATAAAAAAATTCCGTGTTTTCAAGTTAGAGATATTTGTGTCTGCTTTATTTTAGGAAGCACTTCACCACAAAAAGTCTTGCTTTGACATAGACTGTGGAACAGATGGAACAAAGAAAAGGCACATAGATAATTTGCCTTCCTTTCCTTCTGCTGTGTTTACTGTGCCATTTGGTGTTTCTTTGTGTTGGGAGGTTTCTGAGTATTATTTTGTAATGCCTGAGGGACTTGGCTGGACACATTATGAATTTAATGTAATTATTACTGTTGCTAATAATTTCTTCAGCTTCTGAAGTTTTGGGAAGACGATATGTTTTAGGAATGGGAAATAAGGAGACAAGGAGTGCTGACTGAGTCCACTGCTATTGGCACCGCAGGGGGTTGAAAAGGTTTCTCGGTCTTCAGGCTTAGCTGCTGCTCTGTTTGGTATTTCCTTGCTCAGGAAAAGAAAACAGAACACTATGATAGCATATGGGAGAAAATAAACTAGCCTCATTAAAAACTGTAGGGTTATCTTCTCCCCTCAGTCTTACCAAAGCCAGCTGCATCTTGTGTTATCATTGGCTAGAGGGTTCATTTATCACCATTCCACAGAGAAGTTTCAATTTCAATTCCTCATAGATTCTGCTAACCTTCCTCAAATTCCCATGAATTTGTATTTCCTGTGGCTGTGGTGTCATGCCCAAACTTTGAACTCTCCCACCTCCATTTTGTACAGAAGTCTTCATTTTCAAGCCTCTTTCTGCATGGCCAGACTGTATCAGCTGCATCCTGTTAAAATATGCTTGGGAATTGGTGGTGTGTAAATCATTGCCTTCATTGAACATGTGTGTGTTTGGTAAAATACAGATTCTTTTTTTTCCAAAGGAAAGGTGAGATATAAAAGTAAAATCATTATCAGTGCAGTTTCCATTTACACCAGTAGAACTTCCTGGTTGTTAATTAGAGCTGGAAAATACCAGCAAGAATTTGATACTAGGAACTGAATCCGCGTGTAAGCATTTATTGAATTTCACATCTAGAAAATGTGATTAGACAATATTTCAGTGCCAATTTAGCATTGTAATGATTATTGGCACCCTTGCATCTTTGTTTTTAAAACAGTATTTAAGTTGAAAGAAAAGCTAAATAGGAGCTAGACAGTATGTGCAGTTAGTGTCAGTCAACATCCTATTTGAATTCAGACCTTACTCGCTGCAAGCATTGCATAGGATCTCTGAAATACCTCGTGAGTTCTCCATAGGGCATATGTGGATGTGATTTAATGATCGGTTAACTTGTAAATACAGCTGACAGAGCAATTCTCAGAAAGTTAGAAAAAATCTGTGAAGTTTAGCATCATGAATCCATTGTTGACTTGAGACGTGTCAGTCGTAGTGGAGAAGAATTTCTCTCTGGCCTCTGGATTTTGGAGAGAAAAAGGAGGTATCCATTTCATCGAACGTAGAATAAGGTCGTATTACAAGGCATATTTATATCTGTGTAGGTTTTTGCAGGTCTTTTTATTTCCATAGGGCTTATCTCATCGGAGGTTGTACTATTTAATGGAACACTCACAGTTTATTTTTCAGCAACATAAATTAGACATTGTAATGCATGTTTTGGGAGAGATCTTGTTCTTAATCCATCTCTCTCTTTGTGGACAGTTTACCCAATACTCTGTGCTGGTGAGATGCATCTGCTATACTAGGGAAATTCATGCTGGTTCTCGCGTAGTGTCTGACTACTTTGGATAGCTGCGTTCACAGAAGCTCTTTTCATGACAGAAACTAAAAACTTGACTTCCTCTCTGATGTGCAGCTGCCTCACATCTTCTTTGTTGGGTATTTCTTTGATGCAGTTTCAACAATGATCAAATTTGTTGGGGACACAAAACCAGATGGACAGAGAATGCTCTTGTGACCAGGCCAAAATGCAGTGACCTAGAGAGATTAGAGTGGTTGAGGCCATGGGGGAGCAATGGGAGATTAGTTGCTTAATAAATGGAAAGTTCTGTAAGGCAAGGGTGAAGAAAGATTGGAAACGGGAGGCCCTGACCACGTTTGTCACATTAAAGGAAACTCATTTTCCTGGTTGGTGTCTCAGTTCTGTCTTAAAATGTCTTTTTACAAAAACAAACTTTGCAGACTTCACAATCCTGAAATAGCACAGATGGAGCCAGGGAAAGCTCGGAGAGAGCTAATCCACAAAATGAAAACTTCTGAGGATACTGCTGTAATATAAGTAATTTACATTTCAACTCTCAAAGCAGTGACCTTGCCAAGGTACTTGGAAAAAAAAAGTAATCTATATGGTTTTGCTAGACTCACATAAGTCATCTCTAGCTGCTAGAGGGAGGGAGTTTAATATATTTTTATATCCCAGAGATTTTAATAATACAGTCTAAATATTTGTACTTGAATTCATTATGCCTGAATTAAATGTATTGCAATTAAAAAGTAATTGAATTTAAGAAATTCTAAATGGATATAAATTGTGGTATTTGCATACTTTTACTAATGACATATCCAGTTCTGGATTTGGCTTTTAGTTTATGAACAAAAAAGAGACCAATGCAATTCAATGTCTGCCTTTAAAAACATTGCTACTAAATTTAATATGATCCATAACAATGAAAGACTTCTGTAAGAAATGTAAATTCATTACTAAGTCAAGGCTATTTTTATTATTTTATTTATATCTCCATGATGTCTTAACATATCAAAGTGGTAAAGCATTGTAGTGAAAACCATTTGAGTGATAAGCATGTGGGTTTGTTTTTCTGGATCATATATTTTCTCTACGATTCTTTGAGATCAGAGCTAGTATTTACTGCTGTTGTAGTAGAGAATCATACTTTAAATATTTGAAGAAGGAAAGGATTAAACTGGCATACTGGCCTTGTACTTTGCACAGTGTTGAAAATGGGAAGTGATCTGGTGCTGATACTTGGAAACTTGCAAATTGCAAGGGCTGCTAGCAAGAGCCTTGGCAACTCTGGACCAAGGTAGTGGTAAATATTTTCCATTCTACTTGGAGACAGAATATTTGCCAAAGAAAAGCAAATGGCAAGTAGAGGTTTGTTCTTAACCATGAAGGAAAATGAAGGAAATTGAAAAGCAGAAAAATCATCAGATCTGTATTTTGCCATGTGTATTAAAGCGCATGATAATTCAATGGAGCAAATATAGACTAATACTGTCCATAATTGGTTTCCAAAAGGCAGAAGAATATAGCAGATTCAAAGACCTGGAGAAAGAGGCTGTACTTTTCCATCCAGAACTTTCAGCGCTATGAGGAACCCCAAGTGTCTTCCTCAGAGGAAGAATCCTTAGGAAATGTTGAAGATCACAGCTGCTTATTTGCAAGCTAGCAGTCAGATAAAGACAAATTAGGCTGGCTAGTGTAATTTTTGACTAGAGATCTCTCATTTTTCCAGTTTGTGTCAAATAATCTGCAGCAGCAAGAACCACTAGTTACACTTTAGAATTGAACTTTATACTTATCCTAATTTTGTTGACTCCTATTGACTGCAGATCTTGAGTGTTATTACAAAATATGTTTAGTTTTTTTCCTGTGAGGTCGAGAATTCCCCTCCAGGACACAGTTGAGAAGGCATTCTTCTCCGACAGAGCAAGTTGCACTGGAGCTGGGATGCAGTTTGTAATGCCCTTTGTGTGTAGCAAGGGCTCTTTATCACATTCTCTGTAGTATGCCGTATTAAATATACAGAGCTTATCGATCCTTCTCATTCTCTCCCCTCCTCTGTATCTACAAAGAGATATCTGTACAATACATGCACGTATCTGTCTGTCTATAAACAACTGCCACACACAGCTGTGGGTTGCAGACTGAGCAGGGTGCAGGCAGCAGTGTGTAACCTTTGCTTCAGAGCTCGTCTGCCTGAACTGACCATCTCTGCAGTCCTACTCCTTGTTTTGCTGCTTCTCAGTAGGTAGGAGCAGGGGGCAGGGCAGGCAGGGCTTGCATCAGAAGTTGATGAAACTTAGAATCTTCACTTTTTGTGAGTTAATGCTAAGTATTGTAAGCATCCATGACCATTCATGAAGGAAATTACTTCTCCTTGTTCACAGTCCCTATCTCTCATCTCTAAATTACATCACTACCAATGAATTCTGTTTAATGTAACTAATTTCTGGCAGGAACTCCTTAAAGTTACAGTGTAAATGATCTGCAACAGCCTGATCTTTCATCTGTTCTAACTAGTTGCATTCTTTCCTTCCGTATCTTATTTCTGAAAATTAACTGGAGAAGTGCTTGTCTTTTGGGGTTCATGCTTTCATTTTATTTTGTTTATGAATGCCTACTGTTCTGTAGTCTTTCTTCAGAATGTTCTTGTGGGTGGAAAAACAGCTGAACGTACTTATTAAGAAAAGATGAAGAAACTTTATTGGTTGCCTAAAATGTTTATAATGTCTAGATATTCTGTCTCGTCTTCTTAATGAGTTTTATGATCTACACCAATTTGCACACTGAGACTGTCTGGATATTAAAAAGTATTCAAGTGTAAAATAAGCATTAGGCTGATGCTCCTATGCTATTATTTTAGAAACACCTTCTGGTTTATTCTAAGAAAAGCGCTTTGTTTGTTTGTTTGATTTTTATCTCAAGTTACAGCTTTTATACCCCTACACTCTATTACATGATTTACCATCAGGTGAATTAATTAATAACTGTATGAGCCTAGATTAGTTTGATAGATAGATAATTATGCTTTTACCTTTCTTGATGATTACCACCCAGCTCTGGGGGGCTTTTGAAATACATTTAAAACATTTATAATGTTTAACTTAATACACGTGAGTAAAATATATATATATTTTTTTTCCCTCAGACCACCTAGAAGTAACACAATCATTCATTCTGATGCAGCCTTTAAACGTGAGAAAGGGTCCCTTTCACGCTAAGTCAGGTTTTGGCCTTCCTGCCAGGTCGATAAACTGATGGGATTCTCCTTCTGTTGCATGCTGTTAGCATTAGAAATTCATCCAGAGATAAAGCTTTGTGCTTGCTTACTTGGCTAATGTGATTAAGCTCTGACTTAGATAAAAGGAGAATGATAGTAAAAGGAGTATGATAGAGCAAAGGAGGCACGGTGTGAATCACACGGATCCCGTAGAAGAGCATGTGGACTTCTGTGAACGCTCAGAGTAGGCTGCTTCTTGAAATTATTTAGTTAGCCGGGGAAGGCTTAGTCTGGGATTCATGTCGTTTTGGAGGAAGAGGAAATTGTTGTTCCTTGGCTTTATGTGTCCCTGTTTACAGGGTGGAAGGCTGGTATTTGTGTGGTTGTGGAAGAAGGTGAAGTTTCAGAATGGATAAAGGAGGTCTCTGCTCAAGGCAGTTTCTTTCTGGTTCATCTGAGGAGGTTTATCAGACATAGAAATGAGGTGGTAGTGTGTTATGTTCCCATCCAGTGTGACTCTTAACCTGTTCTATTCCAGCTTCTTCTCTTGAGCGGTTTAAGAGAGAGAGCTTCGTATCCAAAAGTGCCCCTTGCCAGCCTTCTGGGGTCTTCTTACAATGAGTGATGAATCTTTTCTTGTTAACCAGACTGCTTGAGGTCATGTGGCTTTTCTCTTTTGGTCAATTCTGTGAGCATATATTTCTGGGACAGAGGGAGACAGATGTAAGGTTTTTCATGTCACAGTAGAACAAAGCAGGTGTAATTCACTTAGAGTTGCAGCTGATTTCTAGGCTGAAAAATAGCTTGTTCCCAAATGTAAATGACTTCTAAGATTTTTCATGGTAAATCTCAGTTTTATTAGATAAAATAATTTGAAATATTTTGGTGTTTTCTTAAATATTCTTTCCGCTTATGGAAATGAATAGAGGTTGGGTAGGATTGGGGATTAATGACAGAGACAGGGAATGTGTGAGGGTGAAAGTTCTTGCAAAAGAGGAAAATGATTATAATCCTTGGGGATGGAAGAGAGGTAATATGAATAACCCGTATAAATTTCAGCAGAGCAAACGTATCTGGGGTGGGAAAATTGGATTAAGGAACAACACAAACAACTTCCCCAACTGTTTTGTTTTCACTGTGTTCTCTGTAGCTGTCTGTGGTACACCCAACATCTATAAAGAAAGAATTTTTGAAAGAAACTCTGTACCACTGTTGACGACGCTGTGAAAGAGTTCAGGAATGGATGTTTTGTCTTTGGAAGACCGATATCCCTGGGCCTAGGAGTTGCGTTACATAGAGAGCGACCTCTGCCCAGATCATCGCATATCACATTGCTAGCTTTTGTTTTAGAGAAAAATACTCTCAGAAGCTTTATTCACCTTGCAAAAGTGTTGTGCTCATGCTTTCTTACTGTCCTTTTTGTTTTGAGACCAGTAGCTTTATTGATACAGGGCTGGATGTTTAGACAAATTAATCCTGACTGATTTATTTGTTCTACTGACATTACTATTGCATGAGAACAAAGGACAAAATTTTAGGAACTGGAATTAGTTCAGTGCCCATTTCAAGGAATACACAGAGAGAGAAAGCTGCGTTCTGTAGTGTTCTTGTGCAGGACTTCTTTTCTTATTTGTTCATGATTAAGATTTTAGGATAGTGTTGTAGACAGGAGTAGATTTTTATAAAAGCAGAAATGCGTTTTTTGTGGCACAGAGTGGTGATTGCACTCACATCACTGGCTTTTTAAAAGCAGATTTTTGCTTTTTGAGGAGCACTTACTGGCAGTGTATAGCAAGTGAGAAGGCCTGCAGAGTGTAGCGGACAAGGAAGGAAGAACTCCCACAGACAGAATATGAACCTGGCTGGTAAGGAGGGCACAGCTGCACAGGTTTGCAGGTACCTATTTGCCTATCACCCTGCTAGTTGCTTGCAAAACGTAGGCACATTTTTGGAGGTTTCAAAACCTGCCAGGGAAAGCCTGGTGCAGTTTGGTCTGCTGTTGCAGCTGGCCCTGCTTTTTAGCAGTGCTTTGTTCAGATACCTCCTGAGAGCCCTTCTAACCTGAAATATTCTGTGATGCTTCAGACAACAGCACTTGGGAGTACATGCATATTGCATATGTTAAATAAGGCAAAACTGAGTTTTTCCTAAATGATATCTGGATGTAATATACAATTCTTGTTATGCTCCAATATGATATTAACTCTGTACATGAATAGCAGATTGTAATAGAAGCCCAATTCTTCATGGGCAAAAGTCATTGAAAGTTTTGCCATCCACAAAAGGGAGGTTCAGAATCCTCATTCAGAATTCATGAATCATATTCTGTTGCCTTCTGTTTTATGGAGTCACTATCTCTGTGTACAGTGGGTAGAAAACATGTTATCAGATCAGACTGGGCCTGAATGTTTTCCACTGTGCTTTCTAAGGACATTGCGGGTAAGAGGCACAGAGAGGGATGATTCATGTTTCTCCTCTTCTCACTGATTCACTTTGTTTCAGAGACCCTTCAAAGAAGGGTATATGCTGTGATGGGAAGAACAGATCCACCAAGCAGGCAGTGTAGACTTCAGTGTCTCCCTGCTGCTCTTGCAGCTCCATGCTATCCAGTTCTGACATCCTTTGAAGATTAATAAGTGAATTCTCTAATCTCAGGAATGGATAGCCATAGGCACAATGATGTTTTCCTAAAGATTTGGGAAGCTAGTGTGTTAATTAAATTCATTAAATAGTGAATACACTTTTCATTTGTGTAGTCATCAGAATGCAGTCTGAAGGAGTCTTTATTTACACAGTTGCCAGTGAGTCTCTTGAACATCAGGAGGTATTAGTGATTACTGGGAGGACGTGGCATGGGTAAGAGGATCCTTTCTGCCTATAGGCTATCCATTATTTATTTCCAGAGGCTATATTGTTATTTTTTTTTTTTCCTACAGAGACGTTGTGTGTGAAACATATAACCCCACATGCTGTAAGCTGCATTAGAGGTTATATTTAGTTGAAGTTGGACAAGCAAAACTGAAAAGGGGATGAGACCTTTTTTAATGAAGTATCTGTTGTGGGAATGCGTATCTATTGGGAACCTTTCTAATTGGATTGAGGCATCTAGACAGCTTTAGGTATAATATATTTTATAAATTAGAAATAACTGCAACCAGGAGTACAGACTGCATTTCTCATGTTACCACAGGATCTGCTTATACTGTGAAATGATCTTTCTGTGTGTGAAACACAAGACAGGCTTACCATTTAGGATGATAAAATCTAAGTGCTTTATTTGTAAGCACCATCAAAGTGCAAAGAATAAATTTAGGTTTATTACTGAATAGCTTGCCATACTTTGTAAAATTTGCCATTCTATTGATAGGATTTGCCAGTCAGTAACAATGTTAAGCTGTTAAGCATAATCTTATGAAAATTTCTTGTAATCAGAAACTCGGTAGCATTTTTAAAGTCTGGATCAGTTATTGTTAAATGGTTATTTCCTCACATTATTGTGTTGTAGCAGTTTTCTTTTTGGGGGGAGCTACTAGCATTATGAATATTGAAGTTCTAAAAACATGTAAAATTTTTTACTCTGTGCAAGGCAGTGCTTCAGGAGTCACTGTATTTATGCCTGGCGATTCTTTGTTCCTAGTTTTCTTCTGTTTTTTGGTACAAGGTAGTTAGAGTTGCTGGGCTTGATATGGGCTTTATTGCTCTCACCATTTTAATTCAGTCTTTGCTTTAGAGCACTGAAAAGAAGCCCAAATAAAGTATCCTCCTGTTCCAGCCCCTGCTGTGGGCTACTTGCTCCCTACCGGATCAGGTTGTCCAGGGCTCCATCCAGCCTGGCCTTGAGCACCTCCAGGGATGAGGCATCCGCAGCCTCTTTGTCCAGCCTATGCCAGCGCCTCATTGCCCTCTGAGGTAAAATAGCATGGAATCATAGAATCATAGAATGGTTTGGGTTGGAAGGGACCTTTAAGATCACCTAGTTCCAACCCCCTGCTATAGGCAGGGACACCTCCCTCTAGACCAGGCTGCTCACAGCCCCATCCAGCCTGGCCTTCAGTGCTTCCAGGGAATGGGCATTCACAGCCTTGCTGGGCAACCTGTTCCAGTGTCTCACCACCCTCTCAGTAAATGATTTCTTCCCTATACCTAGTCAAAATCTACCCGCTTCCAGTTTAAAGCCATTTCCCCTCATCCTGTTGCTGCATGTCCTGATAAAAAGTCCCTCCCCAGCTTTCCTGCAGGCCCCCTTCAGATACTGGAAGGCAGCTATAAGGTCCCCACGGAGCCTTCTCTTTTCCAGGCTGAAGAGTCCCACTCTTTCATCTCCTCCTTGTAGGGGAGGTGCTCCAGCCCCTCTGATCGTCTTCATGGCCCTCCTCCAGACCCATTCCAATAGCTATCTAATAGTCTTTTTAAAATTTGCAATGCATTTCTCCTATCCATCTTTTTTTTGTTGTTGTTGTTGATAAGTTTCTGGAAGGAATGGGATGACGGTAGAAATGCCTTGAAATTTCTCGATGAAAGTAGAAGTTCATGTAAAGTATTGGCAGTACTCTCAGTGGGATGTAACCTTCTAAGAAAGGACAGCAAACAGTCTTGAAACATCAGTGGAAGTAGAACATGTAAACTGCAAGGCCTGTAGATGGGATTCTCCTGCCAGTATTATGTATTGTCTCCTCTTCCTCATGTATTTGGTTAAACAGGGGGAAGTTGCATTCATTGTTTTATTTATGTGTGTGAGATGTTTGTCCAAGCTTCACTTCAGTATTCCAAGGCTAGAAGACCTGCAACACAATATGTAGGAGAGGACTGTAGTCTGCAGAATAGCAATAGCAATGCTTCTGTTGCCAGAAAGC